>NC_090266.1:553372017-553976356 GCF_040414725.1 Anabrus simplex | reverse complement strand
GTGTACTTGCACTCCTAGGTATGCATTCTTAAAACCTAAAGGGCACTAGGCCGATGAAACAGGGCTATTCCCAAACTATGGAGGTGACTCGTATAAGAATAAATTAAGACATTGCAGAAAGGAAGAAAACCAGTTACAAAGCGTAGTCACCTCAAACCAATATGAAGGGGAGCTCGAGAGGGTACGTCACTCTCTATCCCCGATTTACAGTTAAAGATTTTACGAAGTTTTTACATTAGCCAGCAGAAGTTACATTTTCAGAAGTAGGTTACATAGTTAAAGTTTTGGACCTCTCCCTCGGGTTAAACTGCAGAGCTAGCAAGAAATAAAGATGTTAATTGGCCATTACCTTGTCGGTGTACAGCTGCGTGATGAAAGAGGCGCCTCCCGCCTCCTGCTTGACACACACACACACACACACACACACACACACACACACACACACACACTAATTCAGATGATGATCAATTGGCCAAGAGACGAGAAAATCCGCAGTTTATAAACCCTCGGGGAAAGTTCGAGACCTTTCACGAATAAACCAGCCACACCTTCTCAATTTATTGGTCAGTTTGAAAGGTTACACTCCATATCGTAGAAGAAGGCTGTGATAGGTTGAAAATTAATTACAGAAATTTGGGATTGGCTAGATTCAAAACTGGCGGAAAGGAAAGATGAAAATTGCCAACCCAAAAATAAATGAACATCAATTAGTAAAAAACTTTTGAATACAAAACTTCTTCAAATCAAAAGTTCATTCACTTCGCACCAGGGTGCACGATCATAATTTTTCAGCAGTGACATCTATGGAAGAATGTCCAAACTTCTTAATGAAGGGCAAACAAAACAAGTAGAAATTCACACAGTACTGATTGAGAAAGACATTATTTAGTTGAATTTTACTTGATCAATTGATTTTTCGATATTCTGTTGATGAAATTGGGATTTATTTTCTAGTAAATGTCTTAATGCTTAGTAAATATGCTTTATTATTAATTTATGCCATGAAAGTTATGATGAACATAACTGATTGAGAAAGACATTATTCAGTTGAATTTTACTTGATCAACTTAATTTTTCGATATTCTGTTCTTGACATTGGGATTTATTTTATAGTAAATATCTATGATTTGGCGATATAATAGGGTGACCTCCCAGAGATTGAATAAAGGAAGGAAAGATACAATATCTATTATTTCGCCTCGTGATTCTCCCTCTCTGTACCATCTCCTAAGGACTAGGCACCCCTCAGAAAGACCTCATGCTCTTGAAATCAACCTTTCCTGGTACAATATATATATATCGTGTGATACACAGATACTCCCATAAATATTCGGTCAGTCTGATTTTTCACACATTTTTATTGGGTAGTTATTCTTACACTATAACGATAACGTATAATACAACGAAACATGTAGGAAAACATAATAACACGTTCTAGAAACATTGTGATGTAATTCAAACTCTTCTGACAGTCATTAGTATGCCCTCTGGCGTACATTAAATAAAAGCAATAATTCCAGTGCCACCTCAAAAATATTCGGCCACTATACAAAGAGCAACATAAACTCGCATAATTCACAACAATGTTACACATTCAGTATTTTGTAGGTCCACGTTGATATTTTAGGAGCTATTCCAGTCGATTCGGCATACTGGCGATAACTTTCTTGATATAATCAGGACTTAATATCGCCCATTCTTGTAGCAGTCTCCTCTTCAAATCTCTGAAGGAATTTGGTCGCCGCAATTGTAGAGCTGCCTTCATTTGACTCCACACATTCTGGATGGGGTTCAGGTCGGGTGAGTGTGGTGGAGTTTGAAGACCTTCGGGCAGTTTTACAGCAGTCACTCTCTGGCAAGTTACGACTTGCACTTGGGATCGTTATGTTGGTAGAACTTAAAGTACGCTGTATACCAAGTTGTTCCACAAATTGTCGCAAATTGTTTTTGAGGATAGCCATAGCCCTTTTTTAGTATCTGCAGTGAAACTCAGTGCACCTACCCCGTTCGATGCTACATATCCCTACACCATTGCACTTCCTCCACCATTTTTTTACCGTTGCTTGTAAATTTCTTGTTCTCAGTTCCTCGTGACGTTTCCGCCACACGAATTACTTTCCGTCGGACCCGAAGACGTTGAACATTGACACATCAACAAATAACACATCCTTCCACCAAGCACTGGCTTTGCGTATGTAGGTTTTTTTGCGAATACTAGCCGCTTGATTTTATTTACTGCACTAATTTGTGGTTTCCTACTAGCTCTTCTCCGAAAGAACTCATTCCTTCGCAGTGTTCTTTGTACGGTTTCAGTACCCACTTTCTTTTCACACTCCTATAATACAGCTGCTGCCAGTTTCGGAGCACTAATTTTCGGATTTCGTTTCCCATTCTGAAGCACAGCCGCTCCTCTCATTCTGTCAGTTTTCTTGGTATGCCTGTCTGGGGAATTGAATCAATTCTGTCTTCATTTTTGAATCGTCTTATTATATCTCCAATTGTTGTTCTGGTTATGTTAGGCATCTGCTTTATCGTTCTATTAGATTTACCTCGAGCTTGATGGAATATCACCAGCTGACGTTCTTCAGACGTGGTATTGTGTTGTCTTTTGCACCCCATTTGATACCAGTCCGCAACACTGCAGCAAACGACTTCGGCACGACATGTCTCGCGGCGCCGCACTCCTGAACTGAACGTTTTGCAACGCTATCTGCCCTGTTTCTGTCAATGAACATAGCGGCAATCCCGGCCTTTCCGTGTGGCCGAATATATTTGAGGCGTATCATTTCACCCATGTGCACAACATCCTTTCTTTTACAGCGTACAGCACATCAATGCTCCGTGATTCCTCTTCGGCCTAAGCAACCAAATGTAGTTTCATTACTTGGACACATTTGGTTTCACATTCTGGTCATGGGTGCGTTATTGTTATCACTTTTTCTCGGTTTTTATCAGTGGCCGAATATTTATGGGACTGACTGTATATTGTTTCCTATTCCGGGGTCGCTCAGCTGTCTACACGAGAGTTCCAATGGTGGAGCGTTCGTAGATGCCGAAAATTTGCTGTATCGGTACATTTAATAAAATGTTAATTCGCGGTGGCATTGGTGGCAGGATAGTCGATGGCAAGCACAAGAAATTCACACATAAACAAATAAAGTAGACATTTTTTGAGCGGAAAGAAAATTTGGCATCATACTCATGAATTACAATTTGAAAATTTTACCCTTGAATGTGAAGAAAATATATCAAGTACTTTCAACTTCCCGAACTTCCCTGAGATTTATATTCTTAATCTGTTACCCTCCATGGTTGGTTTTTCCCTCGGACTCAGCGAGGGTTCCCACCTCTACCGCCTCAAGGACAGTGTCCTGGAGGGCGAGGCATTGGGTCGGGGATAAAACTGAGGAGGAGGACTAGTATCTCGCTCAGGCGGCCTCACCTGCTATGCTAAACAGGGGCCTTGTGGAGGGGTTATGGGAAGATTGGAAGGGATAGACAAAGAAGAGGGAAGGAATCGACCGTGGCCTTAAGTTAGGCACATCCCGGCATTTGCCTGGAGGAGAAGTGGGAATCCACGGAAAACCACTTCGAGGATGGCTGAGGTGGGAATCGAACCCACCTCTACAGAGTTGACATCCTGAGGCTCAGTGGACCCCGCTCCAGCCCTCGTACGACTTTACCAATTTTGTGGCAGAGCCGGCAATCGAACCCGAGCCTCCGGGTGTGGCAGCTTATCACGCCAACCACTACACCAGAGAGGTGGACCTGGGATTTATACATTCATTTTAAAAATTATTAGTATCCGTATACTCTCCTTCCAAACATCGAAGGTGAATCATAATGACTGTTAATCAATAAAAGTTTTCAACATTAGTGAAAATTCTTACCATCTCTCAATTAACAATGTTACTTCTCAATATAACTTAATTCGTTTCAATTGAGACTTCATTTCCTGAGAAATTGAGCATCCCAGTTACTCAGTAATGCATTAAACTATGTGGAGTTCAACACGTGTACCTCCTAGTTATTATGATTGCATCCTTTAAGAAATTAGGTTATTTTTATTTCTATGTCCTAATTCTTACCTATACTATTGTATATTTTATACACAAATATTCGATTTAAATCTGTAAAGATTTACTTGATTTAAACTAAATTTTCCAAAGTTTAGTAGCATACATAAACCTTTCTATTTTTTTACTCCCAATTTTAGAAAGTATTTCGTTATCAAAGTTTATTTAAAGCTTCTAAGTTACGTTCCTTTTATGTCATAAGTAGGAGAGCTATACGGGTTCTAAATCACTGGCGTCAGCATCTTTTCCGCTGAGTCAGCAACCGAGGTCATTGACCCCGGCCAAGGTCATTGGCCCCATGACGTCTTGACCACGTGACTGGCCAGGTGCTATTGTTTGTGAAGCGCGCGGCTGTGAGCTTGCATCCGGGAGATAGTAGGTTCGAATCCCACTATCGGCAGCCCTGAAGATGGTTTTTCGTGGTTTCCCATTTTCACACCAGGCAAATGCTGGGGCTGTACCTTAATTAAGGCCACGTCCGCTTCCTTCCAACTCCTAGGCCTTTCCTATCCCATCGTCGCCATAAGACCTATCTGTGTCGGAGCGACGTAAACCCCTAGCAAAAAAAAATGTTTGTGAACGAAGCCACGTGCTTCTGACAGCTGTCGGCTGTCATCTTGACGGACCCTAACCTAACTTATTTGGACAAGAGAACGTCGCTAACCTCACTGCTGCCATCTTAACAGTCCTAACTTTACTTTTTGTGAACAAGTGAACCCGGCTAATTTCACTGCTGCCATATTAACTACGTGGGTTGCGGAATTTAAACAGCTGTCAAGATTACAGCTGTCATCTTGAAGGGTCCTAACCATGTGGGCGCGGAATTTTTAACAAGTGAACGTCGCTAATCTCAATGCTGGGATCTTAGCAGGCCTAACCTCACTGCTACAATCTTAACCACGTAGTGGCGCGGAATTTGAAATCCACTTGCTTTTGACAGCTGTCATCTTTACAGCTGCCCTCTTGGCGGGTCCTAACCACGTTGGCGCAGAATTTTGAAAAAGTGAACGTCCCTAACCTCACTGCTACCATTATGACAGGGCCTAACCTCACTGCTGCCATCTTAACCACGTAGGGGGCCCGGAATTTGAAATCCACGTGCTTTTGACAGCGACGGGTCCTAACCACGTTGGCGTGGTATTTTGAACATGTGAACGTCGCAAACCTCATTGCTAGCATCTTGACAGAGCCTAACCTCACTACCGCCATCTTAACCACGTAGGGGCGCGGAATTTTCGCTAACTATACTGCTTGAGAGGTCCTGACCACGTGCACTTGTTTATGGCGTGAAATTTTGAATGTGGCTAACCTCACTGCTGCTATCTTGACAGGTCTTAACCACGTGCACTTTTGACGCGGAATTTACAACGACTCTAACCTCACTGCTCTCACCTTGACGGGACAGCCATGTGCAGGCGCGGAATTTTAAGCGAACCCTAACCTTAGTGCTGTTATGTTGACGGGACGTTGCCACGTGCAGCACCGTCTAAGAGGGGCCTAATCCCAGAGGATCCTAGTTTTAAGGCTAGCTGCTCTTCTCGACACCACCCTTTATAGGGCAAAACTATTTTTATGAAAAATGTCATAGGACGCATAATGTATATGTTCACTGTTATCATCCAATATAGTTTATATGTTTGAGATATATATAAAATTTGTAAAACACGGTTTATTCCTGAAAACTGAGGTAAAAAATCGACCACAATCCATTTAGGGAAGTGGTATGGACTTTCATGTTTTAATTAATTTGAACGTTTATTGTAATTTCAATGTATATTTCTGATATAATTGGACATTATCTATTACTTGAAAATATAAAAAGAAGGAAAAACATTTTTACAATAACGTGAGCACTTCGTCAACACAAAATCAACTTGTGAATGTTGATGTCGTGATCGGATTTGAAGTCTGCACCCATTGATCTATCTCCACTCAAGCTTAGCACTTTGTTGTCTGTCGAATATGTTTGCTTTGCCGCAGGAAATGGACGACAATCATCAGCATCAGAATCGCCCTCCAAATCTGACTCAGAAGCTTGTTCTTCTGTTATTGTATCTAAAATATTGAATAGTGCTTCCGCATCCAAGCAATCAAGCCTCCTCGCCATGACTGTAGCCTACCAAAAATCAACAGTTTTATATAGATAAAAGGTAACCGGGTGAACAATTATATAAACAGTTTTGATGTTTCAGGCGTACATGCTGCGGAGTGAAACAGTACACAATGATAAAGAATTTTGTGTTCACAAGGAATCATGGTGGCCAATGGAACACTTGACACCACCATAAACAAAATGCTATAACAAGTCAGCGCAACACATATGGCGACTATATGTTTGTTGAACTAACTGACAACATAGCGCAGATATGTATTTTGAGAAGCACATATACCTATCTATCACTGTGAGTTTAGAATGAACATGAAAATGTTGGAATGAATTCGAACAAAGTGAGGTTACGAATCCATGGCCTCTTTCTAGGGTATATAACTAAAATGCTACAACATCTGTTGTGCTATTTCCACGTAAATACGGTAAAACATACGTTTCAGATTACCTTAGAACCAGTATATACAGGAATAAATGAAATATGATTGAATAAATTTAACTTACCTCATGGGATGATCTACTTCCATGCACAGTAGGTGAGCTGAATGGATTGTGGTTCAGTTTTCAACCACAACGTGCATTGCGCTCTACAAAGTGCTTCTCTCT
Organism: Anabrus simplex; assembly: GCF_040414725.1. Classification (NCBI taxonomy): domain Eukaryota; kingdom Metazoa; phylum Arthropoda; class Insecta; order Orthoptera; family Tettigoniidae; genus Anabrus; species Anabrus simplex. The sequence goes on along the minus strand of NC_090266.1, from coordinate 553,969,567 downwards.
GTTCACCAGCGCTTGGAAGCACATTGTGGCTGATTTTCCGACCACAGAACGTTCCATGCCAGTAGCCTAACACCGTTAGGTTGATATTTATAATATAATGTAAGAGAAATTGAACCTTAAGTTGTGTGGTTGAAAATTCGACCACAAACCTATAAAGAGTTACGGGGCCTAAGGACCCTAGTTTAAGGCATGCTGCCCTTCTCGACATGTTAAATCTTGGAGGGAGCCTAACCGCAGAGAACCCTTGTTTTAAGTCTAGCTGCCCCTCTCGTCATACCACCTTCCGACACTATCTTAGAGGGGTCTAAGCACCCAAGTTTTAAGGCAAGATGCCCTCTCTGACTCCATCTTGGAGGTTGATCTAAGGACCATAGTTTAAGGCTAGATGCCCTTCTCTACATCCCGCCTTTCCCGACACGATCTTGAATGGGTCTAACCTTCCCGACACTATCTTGGAGGGGTCTAAAGACGCAAGTGTTAATGCAAGAAGCCCTTCTCGACACCATCTTAGAGTAGGGGCCTAAGGACTAGTTTAACACGTTGAGTGCCATGCGACCCCATTTGGGTACGTGAGAGTAGTCAAGTTTTTGAACTTCACGTCCCCATATGGGGTCGTATGTTCGTTCTAACTCGAGAACTGTGCGAACCCATTTGGGTGCTCAGTACGTATGTGTTTCGAAGCTCTATAAAGTCTCTTCCTGCCATCTGCTGGTAGTCTATTTAATTACGTGCATAGTCCACCTTCCATTCCTCAATTTCTGTTTTGGCGCGACCCCATATGGGTACGTCAAAGTGGTTTGTAGGGTGACAAAGTCATTGTCTGTCTCGCGCACGGATTGTTTATGTAATTGTGCAGAGCTGTGAGTTGCCTTTTCTTTTTTTAAGTCGTTACGAGTAAATCGAACGGTAAAAGATTTAGTGCGGATAGTCTGGACGATATATCGAAAAAGTCGGACAATGATGATGTAGACGAAGTATATAGTTACAGTGTTTTTGAACCCAGTACAGAGCAAATAGTGATCTCGCACGTTCATCCACATTCATGTTACTGTCTTCAGCATACGTATCCCCACTGTAATCAGGGTTTCTAAGCCAGCTGTTGCAAAAATTATGACCGTCTTCAACGATATAGTCACTGGTTTCCCATGTTGCACAATCATCGCTGCTAGGTTCTCTTACTCAAATTAAAATTTATACAAGCAAAATTATATACTTGTTCAGTATTACTTAATTACTAATTCTTCTTATAATATTATTCTGTTACATCCTAATTTACCAAATTCACATGATTTTCATTACTTTATATAACTATTCTATACGAACATTTCCTAACCTAAAATCGGAAGATCGTCATTTACAAACATTTCCTGAACTAAAATCGGGGATCGTATCTTTTTACGGCTCCAGTATGAACAAGCTAACTCGTCTCTCATAATTTAACCTAATATATCATAAATACATCCTCATTTCAGCGATGATTTGCGTGGTTAAGCCTGTGAACGTTTTGGCACCAGGGAATAACTCGATGTTATTAGCTCACGGCACTAGACGGCAATCCTATGAAAATCGGTCTGGCACTCAACGTGTTAAGGCTAGCTACCCTTCTCGACAGCGTGACGTCATGGATTCCAGCACAATCCCTCCTACTTACAGTTCTTTATCCGACAGCGTGACGTTACAGAGGTTAGTTCAATTCCTCCTCCCCGTCCTCACAGTTTATGTATCCAACAGCGTAACGCAACGGCGGTCGGCTCAATCCCTCCTCCTCCTCCTCACAGTTTTACCGTTACCCGACAGATGCCTTCCTGCGCTAGATGACCCTCCCCCTCTACTACTTTTTAGAGGAAGCCTATCTACACCATCGCTAAGGATTTACGTCTCCGTCCGACGCGTGCCATGCTGAACAAGATAAAACATGCTGTTAATCGTGTTACAGAGGACTGAAAAAATGCAATGTGCTGTGCCCTCATAACAAACGCACTACTTCTTTGATGTAATACGCACACAACTATCTCTATGGTAAAACCGAACACACGTACAATACGGAATTGAGTGTAGGACAAGCAAATGCTGTGAGGTAGGCCTTACACACGTACATTTGTTTATAGTCTGCAAACACACACACGAGTTTTAATTATCTGCACCCTTAATCACAGATATAGCAATTTTAACTTTTAGTTTTTAACTTTGATTACCTGAGATAGTTATATGTGAAAAAAGGACATGTTATAAGGGTGAGGGGAGTAACATATACCCCTTTTCCTATCGAATAGCCTGTGCGGTTGGCATACGGCTTTACGTCCTCATCCGACAAACAGATATCTATGAATAGCGTCTTCTCGCTGCGGAGAGGATTTTTACACCCATACAATAGTATATACTTAGTCTGTTACGCTGAATGGCTTAGACGGCGCTGTCCTTCTTGTCGCAAAAAACCTGGTTCAATCCTGTTTTTAGCTGTGTGGGTAGAGGGACTGGAAATGTAATCATATATTTTCTGTTGTTAAGTTACCTTGTTTATAAAATGATTTTACCCTTTTAGTCACTCTACTCTGGCTATAAATCGAACATAGTCACAAAAAATAATTAATCTGTTACGCTGAATAGCTCGGAAGGCTACTCAGGCGACACCCTTTTAGTCGCCTCTCTCAACAGATTTTTATAAATAAAACACTGCATTTTTGATTGTAACATTCGAGCTTATAGATTTGAACACTAGAGACTTTTAATTGTCTACTGTAATGTTGACATTACTTAGTGAATAAAAGTAGTATTTACCTGGTATAAAATAGGAAACCAGGTAAATCTATTATCATGGCCGAAGACATAGGTGATTTGAAGGTAAAACCCCAGTATTTTCCTTGATAGTCTGAATTCGTATTACCCCTTCAGCGATGCCTACACAATAAAACATAATTCAAATGTGCTTGAATTATATTGTAAAAAAGAATAAAAAGCAACAGGATGATATAAAATCGATTACGAAATACAGAATTAAACGACACATTAAAGAAAAAATTCGAACATACACACAAGGATACAGTACTTTCCGTTTTGAAGACAAGCAGATGCTAAGAGCTGAAAAAGTGTAACCTGACTATAAACGGGGAATGAACTATACGCAGGGGATACAATACACTTTCGCTAATGCTAATAGAGGATGGATGTACAGTTGTACTTCCTGTGAAAACAATAATCACCACCCCCATTACCAATACTGGTATTATTTACTGTGGAGTGTCAACATTACAGTTTGGACCCGCTTTCTTGCGATCCTGAGGCTAACGCTACTACTGATCCACAGAGGCAGATATAATAATACCTATAGAGTGAGTAGCTCTGCTGTTATGGTTACCTAGTTGTAAGCTTGTACTCAGTGGTGGTGATTGTTTTAAGAGGCAAATCGTGGACTCAGGTAAGGGCACTGTGTAATCCCCTATGGAAATTGAAAAAGACGCAGAAATGATTACCGACGTTGCCATGCAAATGCTCGGGGAGGTATGTCTTTATACTACACAATTACAAAGCCACTGCGCTTGAATAAAAAATATCAATCGCAGAACCTTAAACTCTCTTTGAAGAAACAACTGGAAACTACGTTGCTGATTTTTCTTTGTATGCCTCTTCTGTGTTGCCTACACAATAAAAAGCATTTTACGTACACAGCGTGCAACCGCCAGCTACTTACAACAACCACAGTCATGTGCAATTAAATGGGTTAGCATGCTGGCCTTTAGTCATATAAGTCCCGGGTTCGATTCCCGTTAGAATCTAGAATTTTAACAAAGGCACACAGCATAAAAAGAACACATTTTAATCGTAGATTATATTGAAGAAAATATACATACACTTACCTTTGAAGGAAACAATTATCACTACCACCATTAATAGTGCATAGATGTAAGCTCGAACGTGAACATGCATCACAGTACTTACTTTAAAACGTAATTGAATGTCGTATTGTAAGAATAAAGAAACGGAGAAGTACAGTTGTACTTCCTCTTAAAATAATAAGCACTACCATTAATGATAATAGAAGATGGATGTATAGTTACACTGCGCGTGGTTTTACATTTTCACTCTACGGAAATAGAAGTTACGAATGAACTATCCTCAAGCACACGCAATGACTTTCTGAGAACATCAGACAGAGGATACCATTCTTAAATAGTCACTACTACTATTAATGTTAATAAGAGGGTGGATGTACAGCTTACTACATTTTAAAGCAACAATCACTACTGTTAATTATAATAGAAGATGGATGCATATTGTATAGTTGTACTTCCGGTAACCTGGCTAGGAATCGAGCTCGGCCTCACGAAGTAGCCCATAGTAAATACGAAGCAAATGGTAGGACTGTATGTTACAGCACACGATAATATTGTTCCGTCTTAATAATCATAATGTTATTGGCTTTTCATACTACTAACTACTTTTACGGATTTCGGTAGCTGCCGAGGTGCCGGAATTCAATCGTGTGGTAGTAAATCTACCGACTCTAGGCTGTTATATTTGATAATCTTCAAATACCACCAGACTGAGCCAGGAACAATTTCCGGTAACCTGGCTAGGAATTGAACCCGGCCGCACGAACTATCTCATAGTAAATACCAAGCAAATTCTACGGCTGTATGACACATAGCCCCAGCTATATTGATCCATCTCCTCGGTAAAGTGGTTAGGGATGTTACAATGCAAATGCTGGGGAGGCGTGTCTGTTAAAGATAAGGGATCTATCTCTTTCGACTACACAATCACACAGCTACTGAGCTTGAATAAAATATCTCAATCACAGAACCTTAACCCTTTACTGCATGCATTATTTTTCGTTTTCGTTTGGTGAAGAAAATTTCAAGCTTCAATGTTCAACTTACGTTCAGTGTTTTAGATCTACCAGCAATTCTTAACTGGGGCTAATAGCTTAACACTCGTATGTAATGTGGATTGACATAACGGGGTATATATACGATTTTTCACGATTTCACGCTAAGCTTTTAACATTCAAAGACCGAACATTACTGCCTACTGGCCATGGGTACGTATTGCAGGGCGCAAATATACTTGCACGACCGTAGGTCGGTAATGTCTTTGAGGTTGAGCCAGAGGTACTTCTGAAGCCTGTGGTAATGTGATGGGGAGGGCCCACGGAGGGGCATCTGTCTGATAACGGTAAAACTCTGAGGAGGCGGAGGAGTAGGGATTGAGCTGACCACCCTAACTGTGAGGAGGAGGAGGAATGGGGATTAAGCTGACCTCCGTAACTATGAGGCGGGAATGAGCTGACCCCCATAACTGTGAGGTGGAGGAGGAAGAGGGATTGAGCTGACTTCGATAACGTTACGATGAGGAGGAGGAGGACGAAGAAGATAGTGTCGGCGAAGGGGTAATTCGTGAAGGGCAGCTAGCCTTAAAACTAATCGTCTGACTTTAGGTCCCCTCTAAGATGGTGGCGAGGAAGGGGATGACGAGAAGGGCAGCTAGCCTTAAAACTATAATCCTCTGAGGTTAGGCACCTCTAGGATGGTGTCATGTCGCCCACGTGGTTAGGACCAGTCAAGATGACAGCTGTTATCTTGACAGTTGTCAAATGCACGTGAATTTCAAATTCCGCGCACCCCCACGTAGTTCAGATTGCAGCAGTGATGTTAGGCGCTGTGAAGATGCTGGCAGTGAGGTTAGCGACGTTGACTTGTTCAAAATGCCGCACTCACATGGTTAGGACCCGTCAAGATGCCAGCTGTCATCTTGGCAGCTGCCAAAAGCACGTGGATTTTAAATTCCGCGCCCCCTATGTGGTCAAGATGGCAGCAGTGATGTTAGGACCTGTCATGATGGCAGTGGTGAGGTTAGCGACGTTCACTTGTTCAACATCAGCGCCCGCGTGGTTAGGACCCGTTAAGTTAGCAGCTGTCAGAAGAACGTGGATTTCAAATTCTGCGCCCCCTACGTGGTTTAAGACGGCAGCGGTGAGGTTAGACACCGTCATGATGGCAGCAGTGAGGTTAGCGACGTTCACTTGTTCAAAATGCCGTGCTCGCGTGTTTAGGATCTCTCAAGATGGCAGCTGTTATCTTGACAGCTTTCAAAAGCACGTGGATTTCAATTTTCGCGCTCCTACATTGTTAAGATAGCAGCAGTGAGGTTGGGCCCTGTTAAGATGCCAGCAGTAAGGTTGGCGACATTCACTTGTTCAAAATTCCGCGCCCACATGGTTAAGACCCGTCAAGATGGTACTTGTTATCTTGATAGCTGACAAGAGCACGTGGATTCCAAATTCCGCGCCCCTACGTGGTTAAGATCGTAGCAGTAAGGTTAGGCCCTGTTATGATGCCAGCAGTGATGTTAGTGACGTTCACTTGTTCAAAATTCCGCGCCCACGTCGAGATGGCACCTGTCATCTTGACAGCTGTTTAAATTCCGCGGCCCACGTGGTTAAGATGGCAGCAGTGAGGTTAACGACGTTCTCTTGTCCAAAAAAGTGAGGTTAGGGTCCGTCAAGATAACACCCGTCAGCTGTCAGAAGCACGTGGCTTTGTTTACAAACAATAGCAGATGGTTGGTCACGTGGTCATGACGTCATGGTGTCAATGACCTCATGTGCTGACTCGGAAGAAAAAATGCTGGCGCCAGTGATTTAAAACCTGTATAGCTCTAAGACTGTCATAAGTTATCATTCCTACTTCTCAACTAATTACAGTGACTGACAGAGCAAATGCAACATCAAGAAGGAGTGGTTCGGAAGGGATGAAAGTTGGGGAAAAAACAGAGACGGCACGGACGAATAATTGATGTTTATTTCAAACCGATATACAGGTTACACAATGCGCACGGCATCGACTCAATAGGATGTAGGACCACCGCGAGCGGCGATGCACGCAGAAACACGTCGAGGTACAGAGTCAATAAGAGTGCGGATGGTGTCCTGAGGGATGGTTCTCCATTCTCTGTCAACCATTTGCCACAGTTGGTCGTCCGTACGAGGCTGGGGCAGAGTTTGCAAACGGCGTCCAATGAGATCTCACACGTGTTCGATTGGTGAGAGATCCGGAGAGTACGCTGGCCACGGAAGCATCTGTACACCTCGTAGAGCCTGTTGGGAGATGCGAGCAGTGTGTGGGCGGGCATTATCCTGCTGAAACAGAGCATTGGGCAGCCCCTGAAGGTACGGGAGTGCCACCGGCCGCAGCACATGCTGCACGTAGCGGTGGGCATTTAACGTGCCTTGAATACGCACTAGAGGTGACGTGGAATCATACGCAATAGCGCCCCAAACCATGATGCCGCGTTGTCTAGCGGTACGGCGCTCCACAGTTACTGCCGGATTTGACCTTTCTCCACGCCGACGCCACACTCATCTGCGGTGACTATCACTGACAGAACAGAAGCGTGACTCATCGGAGAACACGACGTTCCGCCATTCACTCATCCAAGTCGCTCTAGCCCGGCACCATGCCAGGCGTGCACGTCTATGCTATGGAGTCAATGGTAGTCTTCTGAGCGGACGCCGGGAGTGCAGGCCTCCTTCAACCAATCGACGGGAAATTGTTCTGGTCGATATTGGAACAGCCAGGGTGTCTTGCACATGCTGAAGAATGGCGGTTGACGTGGCGTGCGGGGCTGCCACTGCTTGGCGGCGGATGCGCCGATCCTCGCGTGCTGACGTCACTCGGGCTGCGCCTGGACCCCTCGCACGTGCCACATGTCCCTGCGCCAACCATCTTCGCCACAGGCGCTGCACCGTGGACACATCCCTATGGGTATCGGCTGCGATTTGACGAAGCGACCAACCTGCCCTTCTCAGCCCGATCACCATACCCCTCGTAAAGTCGTCTGTCTGCTGGAAATGCCTCCGTTGACGGCGGCCTGGCATTCTTAGCTATACACGTGTCCTGTGGCACACGACAACACGTTCTACAATGACTGTCGGCTGAGAAATCACGGTACGACGTGGGCCATTCGCCAACGCCGTGTCCCATTTATCGTTCGCTACGTGCGCAGCACAGCGGCGCATTTCACATCATGAGCATACCTCAGTGACGTCAATCTACCCTGCAATTGGCATAAAGTACTGACCACTCCTTCTTGGTGTTGCATTTGCTCTGTCAGTCAGTGTAAATAAATTAGCGTGTTGGCACACGCCTCTAAGGCGTTCAGTGACTTACACTGTGAGCGTACTGGAAAAAAAAACACTCAGCCTACTTGTAAGATCGAAGTGGTGGCATATTGCGATCTGATTAACATACCTGTATCAACAATGTTACATTGTAAAGTTAATACGGAACTTTCATTAAGATCAAGTGTAAATAAATTTCCTGGAGTAGCAGACATGAAAGAATCATGCTACTCTCAATATTCTAAAACCAAAGAATTGTAAATGGGAAGGAACATTACACACCATGCTTCTTTTTTTTGCTAGCGGCTTTACGTCGCACCGACACAGATAGGTTTTTTGGCGACGATGGGATAGGAAAGGCCTAGGAGTTGGAAGGAAGCGGCCGTGGCCTTATTTAAGGTACAGCCCCAGCATTTGCCTGGTGTGAAAATGGGAAACCACGGAAAACCATCTTCAGGGCTGCCGACTCTGGGATTCGAACCCACTATCTCCCGGATGCAAGCTCACAGCTGCGCGCTCCTAACCACACAGCCAACTCTCCTGGTGTGTGAGTATAAAAAACGCTTACTACTCTTATATGGAAATACAGTATATAATGCCCATATAAATTCAATTATCGTTTACATTTACAAGTACCATTGATACATTATATGGCTCTATTAGTGAATTACAGCTCAACTGGGAAACACTTGTTTAGTCGTATGTCGTTTCCCCGTTATTTCTTCTTTTATGTGGCCAAGCAGTTCGCAAAATGACGACTTTGACATGCACAGGTAATTGAAAAATTTACTGTCATCCCCATTTAGATCGTCAAACAATGTATAATATAATCCTCTAGTCAGCCGAGAAATAAATATAGGATGTTCCCGCACTTTCCTAACCCTTCGGCTTTTCCTTTTTAATAGATGCTCAAGAAGAAGAAGTTCTTCGTACGACGCCATTCTCTCAAGTGGCTATTCCCTGGTATGAACCGAACAAGTATTCACAAGTTGCGCCACTGATCGCCCGGTACTTAAATCCACTAGTCGCCCACGGCTAATAGCGGCCTTATGTTCTTACTTCTGCCATTGTTAGTTATTTTACTACCCAAGTAACAATATTCATCTACTTCCTTTAAGACATCATTTCCTTATCTAGTATTTCTTTCATAACCTGACTTCGTTCGACTGCACCCCAGTATTTTTGTTTTGGACTTATTTATTTTCAAATTGTACTCCTTACCCAAAACGTACAATTCAGCAATTTCTTCAGATCTTCTGCATTCTCAGATAAAATAACAATATCATTAGCAAATCTCAGGGCTTTGATTTCCTCTCCTTGGATTGTGATTCCCTTTCCAAATTCCTCTTTGATTTCCTTTACTGCCTGTTCTGTATAATCATTGAAAAGGAGGGGGGACAAACTGAAACCTTGCCTCACTCTTTTCTGGATTGCTGCTTCTTTTTCAAAGCCCTCGATTCTTATCACTGCAGACTGATTTTTATACAGATTGTAGATAATTCTTCGTTCTCAGTATCTGATCCCGATCACCTTCAGAATCTCAAATAACTTGGTCCAATCAGCATTATCAAATGTCTTTTCAAGATCTACGAATGCCATGTAGGTGGGCTTGTCCTTAATTTGATCCTCACCGAGCTCGATAGCTGCAGTCGCTTAAGTGCAGCCAGTATCCAGTATTTGGGAGATAGTGGGTTCGAATCTCACTGTCGGCAGCCCTGAAGATGGTTTTCCGTCGTTTCCCATTTTCACACCAGGCAAATGATAGGGCTGTACCTTAAATAAGGCCATGGCCGCTTCCTTCACACTCCAAGACCTTTCCTATCCCATCGTCGCCATAAGACCTATCTGTGTCGGTGTGACGTAAAGCAAATTACATCTTGCATTTAATTTCACTTAAGATCATCATGAAAATACTTAAATATTTAACTATCATGAATTTAAACAGTACACATTTATAGGATAATGATAACAATATAATTAAAATTATCGTATGATAATCATGTGGTGAGTGCCATGTGTTCGTAGATAAGATTTGATGTTTCACAGTGCATTAGGATATGTTGTGTTTGAGTTATCATGTGCTGGGTAACGTGTTGTAAAGTGACTGTTGAGTCGCAGATGTATTATGCTGTATATGAGACAGACTGACTTAGGTGTGGGGCATTTTGATACGGATTTTGTGAAGTAGAGGATGTCAGCCAGTGTTTATTCAACCAGCCGACTTCCTCTTTCGTTCCTTTGTCCCAATCCGAATTCTCCTACTGAATTACCTTCTCTTCCTGGGCCTACCACTGCATTCCAGTCTCCCATCACAATTAGATTCTCGTCACATTTTACATATTGTATTAAATCTTCCATCTCTTCATATATTCTTTCAATTTCCTCATCTGCTGAACTAGTAGGCATATAGACCTGCACTATTGTGGTGGGCGTTGGTTTGGTGTCTGTCTTGACGACAATAATTCTTTCACTATGCTAGTCGTAGTAGCTTACCCGCTGCCCTATTTTCTTTTTCATTATTAAACCAACTCCTGCATTTCCCCTGTTTGATTTTGTGTTGATAATACGGTAGTCACCTGACCAAAAATCCTGTTCTTCCTGCCAACATACTTCGCTTATACCAACTACATCTAACTTTAGTCTATCCATCTCCCTTTTCAGATTCTTTAATTTATCATAACGATTCAAACTTCTAACATTCCATGCTCTGACTCGCAGAATGTCAGTATCCATCTTCCTGATGATCGCTCCCTCTCGTGTAGTCCCCACCTTGAGATCCGAATGGGGGGACTAGTTTTCCTCCGGAATATTTTACCCGGGAGGAAGCCATCATCAGTACATCATTCATACAAAGAGAGTTGCATGTCCTCGGGAGTTAGTTATGGCTGTAGTTTCCTGTTGCTTTCAGCCATGTAGCAGTATCAATACAGCTAAGCCATATTGAGTATTATTACAAGGCGATATCAGTCAATCATCTAGACTGCCGCCCTTGCAACTTCCGAAAGGCTGCTACCTCCCTTTCGATGAACCATTCCTTAGTCTGGTCTCTCAACAGATACCCATCCGATATGGTTGCACCTGCGGCTTGGCTATCTGCTTCATTGGGACACACAAGCCTCCCCACTGCGGCAAGGTCACATGGTTCGCAGGAGAGGAGCTTTAATTTATCCACAAGTAAATCTACAACAGGTGTAACCTTTCTCACTTTATCTTCCTCTGTTCTACGAAATGCATGAACCTAGTTGTTGAAGTAATGTGCTTGAATGGCATGATTTCACTAATAATCAGTCTAAGTTTATACCAGTTATCCTGCAGTGCTGGCTTTTTTGTCCGTGACATTAGTACACACAGAGCAAAGTGACCTTTGAACTGGTTTCGCTCTTTTGAGGGGAATTGGACAAAGATGAAGGATATTTACAGGTATAAGCCTTGGTTTCTTTTGTTACTGTACGGTTGGAAATTCATTAACCATTTGCATTTCTGTTACCTAGGAGAATAATGGATTTGGCCATGGAGGGTAAGAGAAGTAGAGTGAGACCAAGATGATGATAGTTACTCAGGTTCTGATGATTTAACAATAAGAATTATAGAACTAAACAAGACTACAAGTTAGTTATAAATGCAGGATTTTGGTGGCGTTTAGGAAATTCACAGTGGCTTGCAGACTGAACACTGAAAGGCACAACAGTCTATAACAGGGTCTCTCAGGGTACATGCACCAATGCATTGCGTGGTGCACGGTGCAAAAGACTACTTTGCTTGGTTGACCAGATTGCAGACCCCCACTCCTTGATTTGGAGCAATAGCACTGTCTCTCTCTTTCCCCATGCCTGTCTCGCTTGCTCCGCCTGTCTCCCTCTTCCTCACTTGCTCTGTAGCGCTCCAAATCCGAGCTGAGTTGAGCCGAGCTTAGCCGAGTTGCCTCAAACACGACGTGCTGGTCCGAGTGGGACCGATGTACTGTGCACAGCACTTCTGCACCTCAGTTTGCATGTGTGAGATTTTGGGCATTTGAGAGGCCCTGGTCTACAGAATCATTGTGTTAATACCAATTTGTATTCATATATTTCTATTTATGACTGCATATTTCTATAAAATATATTCTACTTAGCCATTGCTGTCTGAACCCTGATACTTCAAAAACTTATTACATGTTATTCTTAATTTCTGTAAACAATGTTATGCCTTTTAGTTACAAAGAGCAACCATTGGATGTCATTAGTGCTATAATGTTGGTAAGAGAGGCATGAAACATTAGTGACATAATCACTAGCTTGCTTCTCTCCAAAGTGGTCTCAGTTTGAAACTTGGTCAATTTATGAAGGATTTTAAAAAGTTAGAAGTTAGGTCCCTGTGGTTCGGTTTATGTGTTACACTGAAGATCATAAAGCTCATAGTAACAAAATCAGTGACCACATAAAACTCCAAGCTCGCCTTCTGTAATCTGGGTGGTGTGGTTCTGTTTCATTGTATACAATATTGTAGATGAATTGAGGATTTTCCAGTTATACTGGCATAAAAATAAAATTGCTACACCATGTCTGTGAATGTCACTTTATGTATGATTTAACTTAGATGTAAAATAGCTTGATGACATAAGTGATGAACTATATAGACAAATAGATGCCAATAATGGCAAGTCCTCTTAAAGAAACGGGAGGTGTGGGGAATATCACAGGGTCCTCTACATGAGTTAGTTGTTGCTTATAAGCTTTGTGTTCTGTGGAACAGAATCGACATGTTATTGGATTTAGCGTTGAAGTGTTTGGGTGTGTATTGGGGAGTTTGCACCGAGATTGCAGTATTGTTCATCAAAGTCTACTCTTATATTTAGGACTATGCTTGTCCACTCTGATTTTAATTTCCCATGGTTGCTTAGTAATGTCGAAGTATTCCGGTGGACTTTCAGTGAATGTTAGATGATATCATGATTTAACTTTGAGGTACTTAGTAATTTGCTATTTTGCTAATTTTGCTGTTATCCTGGTTATTTGGGTAAATTTATATGTCATGTTCTGTATTAGGCATGTGTGTGTTATTGGGATAACATTTGATGAATTGACGTAGTAATTTAATGTTCCACTTGGACAAGACATGTTGTTCTGCATGTTTTTGGTGGTTCTGCTTCGTTGAGTTAAACTTCATTGTAATAGAAGTTGTGATAGCAGAGTCATCATATTGATGATGAGTCCTAATAGCATTACAGTCCTTGCGAATTAATCGGAACAATGGAATTTTTTCATTGTTTTCCCAATGGTTAGCGACAGGGTGCTACGCATGACTTATTCTCAATTCCTGTGCTCTCTACATGTTATTTGCACTGTTGTTCAGTGTTGTTTAATTTGTGTGGTGATTGTTGTGGATAAAAGTGGTATTCATTTCAAAGTGAGTCGCTTGAGAGGATTTTTGAGATGGTAGTAATACCTATGAAATGAAATGAAATGAAATGAAATGAAATGAAATGAAATGAAATGAAATGAAATGAAATGGAAATGGCGTATGGCTTTCAGTGCCAGGAGTGTCCGAGGACATGTTCGACTCGTCAGGTGCAGGTCTTTTGATTTGACACCCGTAGGCGACCTGCGCGTCATGATGAGGATGAAATGATAATGAATATGACACATACACCCAGCCCCTGTGCCAGCGAAATTAACAAATGATGGTTAAAATTCCCGACCCTGCCGGGAATCCAACCCGGGACCCCTGTGATCAAAGGCCAGCACGCTAACCATTTAACCATGGAGCCGGACAGTAATACCTATTTCTTCAATGGATACAGCTCCCAGGAAGTGTAGTGCAATAAGCATTATCTCAAAATACTTCTGTGACACAAAAATAGTTGGCTACTAAATTTGGTAGGCACTATAAGTAGAATTATTTGGCAGTACAAACAAACTGGATCAATTTCACCAAAGAAAAAGGGAAACTGTGGCAGGTAAAAGAAAACGACTCCAACTGATGACTGTTTTCTCCTCAGGAGAGGTGAATTAAACCCTAGGCTAACTGCTGTGGACTTGGCACATGACCTGGGGGGGATGTGGAATGAATCTGCAAGTTTCTAATGTTTGCTGTAGACTTCTATTAGCTGGAAGGAAAGACTGCAAACCTGTAAAGAAACACTTTCTAACTGGAGAAATATGCAAGAAACATCTTTTGTGGGCACATAGTCATCAGGGCTGGACAATGGAATTCTGGAAGACAGTTCTTTTATCTAACGAGAGTATTTTCAAGTGTAATGCACCAAGCGTACAATGAGGCAACAACTTCATATCATTTGCAACAGGCCGTAAAACACCCCATGCAGACAGGGGTGGCCGTACCTTATGTGCTGAAGTGCTGCAGCACATTGCCTATTGGGAAAACTAAATTAGTTTAAAAATATTATCTACAATCAAATACTGTACTGTACAGTGCATTGAAAAAGACGTCAGCCAAAGAATAGGACATTATTCAACTCCCCTCACAACCAGGTAACTACTGGTGTGCTCCACGCCGGGTGCTGTGCGATCACAGCTCACAGAAACCAGCAACTCTGCCTTTTGCGCATGCGTGCTGAACTTTTCCGATACAAAGAGAATGTGTTCCAGTCGGTTCCGACAGGCTGTGGAAACAACAGCCATCACTTCACAGCGATTCTTCGTTCGACCACAGACAGGCAGCACTTGCACTAGGCACAATTGCATTACGAACGATATGTGAACGTGGCAGCTGGCACCCTCTTGACTCAGCGGTAGTATTTAAGAGAGGATCGCTCAAAGCAAACGGGAAAAACAAAATACTATAGAGCTGTTCGCGCCAGGTCTTTTAATACCAAAGAGGATAGAATATTACCAACTTGCCTATTCCATAGTCACATTTGTAAATCGATGAACTATAAAAATTGTACGTTTTATGTTGTCAAAATAAGGACATGATATTGTGATTTTCTTTAGTTAATATGTCTAGTTTATAAATGACACTATAAAAATATAACATATAATTTTGCATTACGACGTTACTGGTTTTATTTCAATGATGTTGGTAACATTGGGAAGTTCTGTTTTTGCGCGCTCACACCAAGTGTTTGAGATCGTGAATATTTTGCCATTGCATGTGTTATTGTGTGTTTAATTATATAGTTTTTTATGAGAAATATGTATATGTGTTGGGGTTGTTTGCGTGTTTGTTCAGTGTGGAAAACTCAGTGGAGAGCCTCTTGAAAACCACATACCGGTGTGTTTCTAAATATTTTTCTTTTTTTGGAGTGGGGATGGGTTACAGCACACAACTGATTTTCTGCACCAGCCGCCACTGCATGCAGAAGATGTTTTGTGGGTACACAAAGGATTGGGGCCCTTAGTACCAGTTGAAGGGATGATGAAATCTGACCAGTTCATCCAAATGCTGCAAAGAAGAGTTGTTCCTGAGCTGCAGAATAGGTTTCCAAATGGTGATGGAATTTTCCAGCGAGATCTGGCTCCTGGCCATCCTCCAAAGAAAGTGGAAAAAAAATTCAGTGAGAACAATATTCATGTTTTAGAGTGGCCAGGGAACTCTCCTGACATAAATCCCATAGAACATTTGTGGGGCTATTTTCAAAAGGATACTCACAAAATTTGACTGTTTCACCAAAGTACGCATAATAGTCTCTAATTAAAATATGGTTTCATGATGATGAACTGAAAAATATGTGCTCAAAGCTTTTGGAATCAATGACAAATCATGTGAAATAACTTAAAAAAACTCAAAGGAGGACATATTAGCTATTAGACGGTATTCAAAATATGTATTATGTAAATAAATGAAAAAAATGATAAATGTTTACTTTGTTGCTGCATTCCAGTTAATTTGCATGGGACTCTAGCTGAGCTTTTTTAACTTAACCCTTGTCAAACAGATTAAATTTTTACTAGTGAGCGTAGTCAATTTTTATGATTAAGAAAAAAAGAAATAGTTAACACCCATAAACATTCCAAAAATGTAAATAGTTAAGTGTAAATATGTCATTCATAGCCATTTCATCAGAACATAATTCAGGTATCTGTTTATTCTTGAATAAATAAATCCTCAACTAACTGTTTTAGTGCAAAAATGGCACAGGGCACTCCACACGGCAGTCCTGACTAAATCATGAAACACTATTTATTTTACGCACACAAAACTTGGGGGTGATTCACTTTCTTGCCTCCTTCATAATTGACTATCACTATACTACAGTATAATTATTGAAAATGACAAATTCACTAATCTATATATACAAAGTAACATGTCCTGACCGACCGACCGATCATCGCCGAGCTAAAACTACTGGACATAAAGAAATGAAATTTTGGGGATACATTTATATTAGGGTATAGGTGCTCACTGAGGGAGGTTTTTCGGATATTCCGGCGCTAAGGGGGTGAAAATGCTGGTGAATTTTTAAAATGAGCATATCTATATCGCAAAATCTTAAAAGTTTACAGAAGTAAAAATTGGTATTTGGAATCACCATTGAAAATAAAAAACATATTTTTTGTTTTCAGAAAATTCCATTAAGGGGGCTAAAAAAAGAGGGAAAAGGGGTTGAACATCTTTTATGAGGAGACTTATATCTCAAAAACTGAAGATGTTATAGACATGAAAATTGGTATTTGGAATTTCCTTTGAAAATAAAGAAACACGTATTTTTGTGTTTTTGGATAATCTGATGAATTGGGGCTGAACAGGAGTGAAAAAGGGGGTGAATTTTTAAATTAGCATATCTACAGTATATCTCAAAAACTTAACATGCTGCAGACGTGAAAATTGGTATTTGGATTCTCCTTCAAAAATAAGGAAACACATATAATTTATTTTTCGAAAAACGCTTAACGGGGCGGGGAGGGGGGTGAAAGAATTGAAAAATTAGTTGAATTATTTATATATACATACCAAATAAATCTAAAGATGTTACAAACGTGAAAACTGGTATTTGGAATCTCCTTTAAAAAAAAAACACATGCATTTTGAAAGGGGAAATCAACTTGGTAGGTGGGGGATGAATGCGGAGATGAATTCCTTTTACGAGGATACATATATCTCAAAAACTGAAGATGTTACATTCATGATATTCATATTTGGAAGCTCTTTTAAAGAAATGGGTACTGTTTGTTTTTGGGAAATTCACTTAAGTAGGGAGTGTGATAGGAAGTGAAAAAAGTGAATTATTTTTCTGGAGAAACACACATCTCTAAAAGCCTACTCAAGGCAACATAGCATGAAAATCTAATAATCTCTGGCCTTACAAGTCACTATGTACAAATAGAAATCTAATTACACAGAGGTATCTAGTACCCAACCTACAGGGCCTTAGTGAAAAAGAATAGATTTGATATTTGTAATTTCCTAGAAAAATAAATAAACGCGCACTTTTTGGGTGGGGTGAAACCAACTTAACGGGCAGGGGTGCAGTGAAAAAGGAGTTGAATTCTTTTTAAGGATACTTATATCTCAAAAACTGAAGATGTTTCAGGCATGAACATTTGTATTTGGTATTTTCTTTCAAAGTAAAGAAACACGTAACCTTTTGTCTTTGGAAAATCCACTTAAGGGGGGGTGAATAAATTGAAAATTAGGTTCAATTATTTGTATAAGGATACTTATATCTGAAAAACTAAAGATGTTAAAGACATGCAAATTGGTATTTGGAATCTTCCTCAAAAATAAAGAAATGGACACTAAACAGGTAGGAAGGGGGGTGAAAGAGGAGTTCAATTAGGTTTATGAGAATACTTATATGAGGGTTGGGGCAAAAGTCATGACAACTATTTTTTTCTTGAAGATACCAGTCCGGTTGGAAAATGTGACATGTACAGATAAAGGACAAGGTGTTAACTACATGTGTGGACAATTAATAGCACTGAAATATCATAACACTAATTTATTACAGTAGTATACAGGGCAATATGGCCTTCCTGGTGCAAAAGAATGACAGCACAGTACACATAAAGTTGACATGACAAACCTGGGCCTAAAGACCCTCAAAGTAGTCCCCTGCTACTGACACCACACGCTGCCAATGATGTGGGAGGCGCTGAATACCATCTGTCTCAGCATTTGCCACACCATGTGTGAATCGGGTCATCTGTTGGCGCACAGCATTAGCAATGTCCTCTCGTGTTGCAAACTGCCTACCATGTAGTGGTTCCATGATCTTTTGAATGAGATCAAAGTCACAGGGCGATATGTGGGGAGAGTACGGTGGTGCTCCAATTCTTCCCATCCCCAACGTCGCAGTATCCTGTGGACGGTGCGTTTCTTGATGCCACTTGCTCTCTCTAACTCCAGTATTGTCCATCGTCTGTCTTCATCCAGGAGCTACTCGATGACGGGTCCTGCCACGTCGGTCCGCACACAGACAGGTCGTCCCGAACTTTGCCCATCACTGGTTGACACATGTCTTTCCTGAAACTTTCCTACCCACCGTGCTACTGTACGGTATGGTAGGGCATTATTCCCAAGGGCTTCCACTAATTCACTGTGATATTCCATTGCATTTCTCCCTCGGAGAACGGCTATTTTGATGTAAGTGCGCTGCTCAACACGGGTTACTTTCATCTCGCACGACACTCACCAACTGACTGATTTCACAGCCCTCGCTGCACTACTACTAGCTATCACAGAGCCATCTGTTTTCTGCATACACACTCTGCCTGCAAAAACTTCCACACGACACATATACGTTTGTGATCCGTTCACATATCTTCAAGAAAAAAAATAGTTGCCATGACTTTTGCCTCAATCCTTGTATTTAAAAAAATGAAGGTATAACAGACATGAAAATCAGTGTTTGGTATCTCCTTTAAAAATAAAGAAACATGCATTGGTTTTTTCTTTCAGAAAATCGATGTAAGGGGTGTGGGGTTGAAAATAAGTAAATAAGAAGTTGAAATATGTTTATGAGGATACGTTATTTTAGAAACTGAAGCTGTTATAGAAGTCAAAGTTGATATTTTGAATTTCCTTGAATAATAAAGAAACACGTATTTTTTTTATTTTTGGAAAGTCCACTTAAGGCGGGAGAGGGGTGGAAATAGGTGAAGAAGAAGAAGAAGAAGAAGAAGAAGAAGAAGAAGTTGAATTATTATTATTATTATTATTATTATGAGTATACATTTATCTCAAAAACTGCAGGTGTTACAGATATACAGACATGAAAACTGGTATTTGGAATCTCCTTTAAAAATAATGAAACACGTATTTTTTTGTTTTTGGAAAATTCAGTTAAGGGGCTGAAAGGAGGTGGAAAAGCGGAAGAATTTTTAAAATGAGTACCGGTATATCTACGTTATATGTCAAAAACTTAACATGTTAGAGACAAGAAACTTGTTATTTGGATAGTTGTATAAAAGTACAGGAACATTTCCTTTTTTTTTTTTTTCCAGAGAAGGTACGTAATGTGGGATGTGAAGATGTGAAAAAGTTGAATTATTTCTTATGAGGATACTTTTATCTTAAGAATGAAGATGTTACAGACGTGAAAATTGGTATTTGGAATCTCCTTTAAAAATAAAGAAACATGTATTTTTGTTTTCGAAAAATATGCTTAAATCGGGGTAGGGGTGGGAGTAGAACTGATCAAGGGGTTGAATTCTTTTTATGGGGATCATTATATATATCTCAAAAACTGAGGATGTTACAGATGTGGAAATAGGTATTTGGAATCTCCTTTAAAAAAAAAAAAAAAAAAAAAAAAACACGTATTTATTTTTTCGACTTGAGAGAAGACTGTTTCTCACATGTACAGTTCTATGTCGCATGGTCGTCTTAGCCCCAAAAGGTAATACCACAAACATGGTTTACAAAGAATTTCTGGGGTAAATGAAACTTGATCTTTGGGTGAGGTTTTATACTTGAGCAATTTTCAGATAATGTCTTAATACAATGCCGAGGAACGATTACTTTGATCAAATTACGAAATCCACGCAAGCGAAGCTGCGGGTAATTGCTAGTAGATATATAATAGATCATATATAATAATATTTCAGTATATTTGTTTGCACAAGCTGGGCAAGGGAAGTGGATGACATGTCAAAATGGGAAGGCAAATTGAAATTTTGTTGTAAACTATAATTGTTTTTGGTCGTGGATCCTGATTTGTGACCTCATACCGTTCCATGCTTTCATCATAACTGTCACTATTGCCCTCACTTTCTGTCAAATTCTGATGATTAATCCCACTGATAATACCTAGTTCCTCATCATCTGAATCTGCCCTGCCACTTGTCACTTACGTTATCACACTCATTTGCTTAAGTTTCACTTTCCTCACTTTTCCACCCATTATGGCTCATTTCTGAGTATTTATCAACACTATTTAGTAATTATGACTCTACTTCACATTCATTTTGAAAATACTTTTGGGACATAATAATTACAAAGCCAAAACACTTAACATTCACAATGTCAACATACTTCTCAAAAGAACGTCACCATGGAAATCGAGCTTCAGAATGAAAGCTTCCATTTTCAAATATCCATATACCTGCATTTAGCTTAACTAAGGGCCCTATGTGTACACTACTAACATCTGTGGTGACTGTTACCACTGCTGTACGAGCCTAAAACATATGTTCGCAAAAGTGCTTAATTTAAAATTCTCGATAATGACTTCTCTCGCTCTCATGGGAGCAGACGCGTTCTGGATAAATGTGTAATGTTTGACTAAGTTTAATGGTAATGCACCTGGTGGGCATGATCATTAGGACATCAAGTCTTCAATGTTCTGGCATGTTGATTAGGTGGTTTGAGTCTTGTTGAAAAAATAAAAAAAGTCACCATCAGAATATTGGTTGGTAGGGTATGAGCAGTGATGGTATGCAATTTCTTATCACTAAGTTGCGTGCCAAAAGCGTAGATTAATTTTCAAACCTCTCCATAGTGTACATATGGAGTGAAGGCGTATGATGCTGTTGATAGTCCGTAGTGATTTATCTGATGGATGGGGACGTTATGCCTTGCGCAGACCATTTGATGTTTTTCGACAGGAGTAGGCTATATGAACCTTCTAATGAGAGAAATAAAAATAAATAGGAATACTTCCAGAGTAAGAAGGAAAAAGCTGCAACATCATTGCATTCATATGTGGCTGCAGAAGTTGTCTTTGGATGAGCGAGTAGCTCGCTTTCCATTCTCAACAAATACTGATTTTTGTAGTGTTGAACATCCTTATTTTATGCAACTTGTGCAACAACTTCATCTAGGTTACACTCTTCCAAACTGAAAGGAAATGTATGGATCTTGATTAGAAACTATTAAAAAAGAGAAAAAAGGAAACTTGTTCCCCTATTTTGAAAAATCAGAGTTTTTGCCTAGGGTTTGATGGTTGGTCAAGTGTTCACAGTGATACTATCATATGCCTTACAGTTATCATTGAAACAAGCAATGTTTATATAGTGGACACCATGGACATATCCAGTTATGCTCTCACTGCCAAGTATCTGGTAGAAGTGGCTGTGAACAGCATTCAATAATGTGAGGATGACTTAATGTGAAAAAATTCAGATAATGCTGCCAACTCAAAATAAACTTTCAGCGTATTGGGTCATGTTCAGAACATATCGAAGAAATGTTAAATGCAGAACAAAAATGGCCCACCATATATCAGTGGGATCCGAACCTACAACCTTCTGATGTCACATCGGATCTTCTTTCCGGTTGAGCTGTGGTGGCGCAGGTCATATTTGTTGTGGGCCAATTTAATGCCAATGCTTCAAAAATTCATCTTCTGTTTGAAAATGGTGAGAATAGAGTGTTACCACTTATGAATGCTCAGCACATGTTGCTAGCAAGTGACAGTTTTTCCAAATGTGTGAGAACATTTGATAAATATATCAAAGAAGTTCAGAAACAAATACAATTCAAAGAATCAAAATCCTCAACAACAATAGAAACTGCTTATGTAATTTCCAATAAAGCATTCGATAAATTTATTAAAATATTTATCCAATAATATTGTTATTCTCTTGTATAATATATAAAATAGAAAACCAAATTAAAGACCAAAATTTAAAAGAGAATACTGCTATTATGCTGTATCGATGCCCAGCAACCTGTAACAGAAACTCTGATTACCCAAAACTCTTTCTTCTGGGTGAAGTGTACTGGAATACCATGGTAGATTGCCTGGAGATATATCTTAAAAACTAGCCAACATAGTTACAGATGGTTGAAGAAAATTATGAAACTATCGATAAAGAAGTGCAAGCACAAGATCCAAGTTTTGTATTTAAAATGTAATGTAGAGGATATGCTTAATCGTTTCAAGCCTATTGCCATTGATGCTGTTCAGGAAAATAAATGTACTATTTCCAGTTACTACATATACGGAAGAACCGGGCTGAGTGGCTCAGTCAGTTGAGGCGCTGGCCTTCTGACCCCAGCTTGGCAGGTTCGATCCTGGCTCAGTCCGGTGGTATTTGAAGGTGCTCAAATACGTCAGCCTCATGTTGGTAGATTTACTGGCACGTAAAAGAACTCCTGTGGGACAAAATTCCGGCACCTCGGCGTCTCTGAAAACCATAAAAGAGTAGTTAGTGGGACGTAAAGCAAATAGCATTATTACATATACGGAAGCATCCTCAAATGGAATTTGAAACTATAAAATCAATCAATCAATCAGTCACTACTGATCTGCATTTAGGGCAGTTGCCCAAGTAGCAGATTCCCTATCTGTTGTTTTCCTAGACTTTTCTTAAACAATTGCAAAGAAATTGAAAATTTATCGAACATCTCCCTTGGTAAGTTATTCCGATCCCTTACTCCTCTTCTTATAAACGAATATTTGCCCCAATTTGTCCTCTTGAGTTCCAACTTTATCTTCATATTGTGATCTTTCCCAATTTTAAAGACACCGCTCAAACTTATTCGTCTACTAATGTCATTCCACGCCATCTCTCCATTGGCAGCCTGGAACATACCACTTACATGTGACAATATTACATGTGATAAATATAATTTTTGATCCGTATTGATGATATTTGATTGAAATAATAACAATAAGTTAATTTATTGATTTGACCACCTAATCAATACAATAAGTCTTGTCTTTGTTGATTTACATTGACATGTTAGTTAAAATGGTGTATGTTTTGCCTTGCATATAGGCATCATCAGCCATTGCTTTAACCTTGAAATAAAATCAGGCACTTGATTTACATATAAATAAATTAAAACTAATTTATAAAGAGACTTGAACAAAAATTAACATAAGGTAAAAGACTAGTACAATAATGGTTTTAAAGATATTGCAATGAGTGAGGAGTTTACAATTGGTGAAAGTATTTGCAATATTGTCATTGGAAGGCTACTATTGTAAGTAAAATGAATAAAGCAACAGTTTGTTATAAACAAGTAGTAAAGTTGCTATAAAATGATGTTGATCGACTAGCGGTTACAATTTGATGATAATGAGAATGACGATCAAAATTGTATTTATTAAAAAAAACATAATGTTGAATAAAATAATGTCTAAAGATGGTCAAGTGACCTGTAATTATTTGTTTGCATAAGATAAAAGTCAAAAGTCAATAGCATATGGTGAAGTTGTGGTTCACTTTGATGAAAAAATATGAAGTTGTAGTCGAAGGTTGATATACGATGTTTCCACAAGATCCAAGTTTTGTATTTAAAATGTAATGTAGAAGATATGCTTAATCATTTCAAGCCTATTGCCATTGATGCTGTTCAGGAAAATAAATGTACTATTTCCAGTTAGTACATATACGGAAGCATCCTCAAATGGAATTTGAAACTATAAAGTCAATCAGCTACAGCTATAACACATGTAATAAGAACTCAACAGTCATCAGTAATGTCCGACTCGTTGCCTGAACGGTCAGCGTACTGGCCTTCGGTTCAGGGGGTCCTGGGTTCGATTCCCGGCCGGGTCGGGGATTTTAACCTTAATTGGTTAATTCCAATGGCACGGGGGCTGGCTGTATGTGTTGTCTTCATCATCATTTCATCCTCATCACGACACGCAGGTCGCCTACGGGTGTCAAATAGAAAGACCTGCACCTGGCGAGCCGAAGCCGTCCTGGGATACCCCGGCACTAAAAGCCATACGACATTTCATTTCATCAGTAATTTTTAGCTCATAACGTAACAAGTTACCCTCACCATCTTCAAATAATTCAACTGTCACATTGCCTTTTCGACCAGCATGTCAATAAACCCATATTCTTAACAACATTTTAGCATCGAATCAAATTGAGATGGTCCATAGAGGTCCAATTTAAACATCGTATACCAACCTTCAACTACAACTTCGTATTTTTTCATCAAAGTGAACCACATCACCACCATATGCTATTGACTTTCGACTTTTATCTTATGTAAACAAATAATTACAGGTCACTTGACCATCTTTCGACATTATTTTATTCAACATTGTTTTTTTAAATAAATACGATTTTGATCATCATTCTCATCATTATCTAATTGTAAACGCTAGTCGGTCAACATCATTTTATAGCAATTGTACCACTTGTTTATAACAAACTGTTGCTTTATTCACTCTACTTACAATAGTAGCCTTCCAGTGATAATATTGCAAATACTTTCACCAATTGTAAACTCCTCACTCATTGCAATATCTTTAAAACCATCATTGTACTCGTCTTTTACTAGTTCAAGAAGTCTCTTCAAGGCTTTTTATAAATTAGTTTTATTTTATTTATATGTAAATTAGGTGCCTGATTTTATTTCAAGGTTAAAGCAATGGCTGATGATGCCTATATGCAAGGCAAAACATATACCATTTTAACTAACATGTCAATGTAAATCAACAAAGACAAGACTTATTGTATTGATTAGGTGGTCAAATCAATAAATTAACTTATTGTTATTATTTCAATCACATACCACTTAGTCAAACAGCTTGTCTCCTTTCTCCCAAGTCTTCCCAGCCCATTTTTATAATGCTACTCTTTAGTCGGAAATCACCCAGAACAAAGCGAGCTGCTTTTGTTTGGACTTTTTCTGGTTCTTGAATCAAGTAATCCTGGTGAGAGTCCCATACACTGGAACCATACTCTAGTTGGGGTCTTACCGGAGACTTACATGCCCTCTCCTTTACATTCTTACTATAACCCCTAAATACCCTCATAACTGTGTGCAGAGATCTGTACCCTTTATTTACAACCCCCATTGATTACCGCAATGAAGATCTTTCCTACCTAGGTACTTACAATGGTCCCTAAAAGGAACATGCACCCCATCAATGCAGTAATTAAAACTGAGAGGACTTTACCTATTAGTGAAACTCACAACCTGACTTTTAACCCCGTTTATCACCATACCATTGCCTACTGTCCTTCTCACAACATTATCGAGGTCATTTTGCAGTTTTCTACAATCTTGTAGCATTTATTACTCTATACAGAATAAAATCATCTACAAAAAGCCTTATCTCTGATCCCATTTCTTTACTCATATTATATATATATGTATATATAAAAGAAAACATAAAGGTCCAATAATACTTCCTTGAGGAATTCCTCTCTTAATTTTTACAGGGACAGATAAAGCTTCACCTACTCTAATTCTCTGAGTTCTATTTTCTAGAAACAGAGCCAACCATTCAGTCAATCTTTTGTCAAGTCCAATTGTACTCACTTTTGCCAGTACTTTCCCATGATCTACCCTATCAAATGCCTTAGATAAGTCAATCGCAATACAGACCAACTGACCTCCTGAATCCAGGATATCTGCTATATCTTGCTGGAATCCTACAAGTTGGGCTTCAGTGAAATAACCTTTCCTAAACCCAAACTGCCTTCTGTCAAACCAATTATTAATTTTGCAAACATGTCTTATGTAGTGAGAAAGAATGCTTTCCCAAAGCTTACATACAATGCATGTCAAACTGACTGGCCTGTAATTTTCAGCTTTATGTCTATCACCCATTATTATGGTACTGCCTAATATTCCTACTTTTAAGACCTTCCTTTCTATCACATTTATTTTTAACTACGAAAACAGCTCGTGATCACTAATACCATTTATTACTTTAGTTTCTATATAGGGCACATCTGGTTTTACCAGCACCATTGTCCAGAATATTCTTCCTTCTAGTTGGTTCCATCACTTTCTGAATCAGCTGTCCTTCCCATATTTGCCATTTGTTGGTCAGACTTCTTGTCGTTCACATGACCTTTCCAATTGACATTTGGTAAATTGAGATCACTTACTACAATCACATTCCTTTCCATATCGTTTCCCACATAGCTGATTATCTTATCAAATAATTCCAAATCGGCATCAGTGCTACCCTTCCCCGGTCTGTACAATCCAAAAACATCAAATTGCCTATTATTTTTAGAGATGAGCCTTACACTTAGAATTTCATGTTTGTCATCTTTAACTTTTTCATAGTTTACAAATTCTTCTTTCACCAGAATGAATACTCCCCCTCCTACCATTCCCATCCTATCTCTACAGTACACACTCCAGTTCCATGAGAAAATTTTTGCATCCATTATATCATTTCTCAGCCATGCTTCAACACCTCTTACAATCTCTGGTAAGTATATATCTAGTAAAATAATTAATTCTATTCCTTCCTTTACAATACTTCTATAGTTCAACACTAACATTTTTATGTCATCCCTGCTTGACTTCCAGATCCCTGTACCCTTATCACCGCTCCCTAGATCACCCCTGAGATGTATCGATTATTTGTAAAGGAATTTGCGGGGAGAGGCGTAAAATCCTGCATCACAGTTCGTATGTACTAAAGTACTTAATACAGAATTCAGTATTTCATATAAATTACCTGTTTCTGATACATGCAAGCATGCGATGCATGGATTGCTTCAGAGAACAAAGTAATACCCCTGGCTACAGTGGCGGCCAGTGAACCCTTAGATCGTGGGGGCGGCTACAGAATATTTTTGCACACCCCTTTTTTGACAACGTTGACAGAAGAGGGAAGAGGAAATTGAGTTTCTTATATATTAAATGAGAAGGATCTCAGTAATAATGTTTTTTGACACCAGAAAGGCTGCACTTAATACCTTTCTTTTGCCATTTGGATATGCAATGATGATTACATTTAGAGGATACCATCAATGAGGATCTCTTGTGAAAATTACGTATATATGGAATTAGTCAAGCTTTATTTGCAAAACTAGATAAACTGGATGTTAATAAGTCCCCTGAAAAGGTAATGGCTCAGAGCTATGATGGTTCCAATGTGATAAGACAAACATGTCACACAATAATTAAAAGAAACAGATGTAATATAGCTCTAACCTCAGCTCATTTCTTAGCTTGCATGCTGGATATAAAAGAAAAAAAATTGGTGCTGGATTTAACTGAAGAAGAAAGGAAAGCAGCATTTGGATTTGCAAAGTTAATGTATTTTTCAAGTTCATTTCTTCCATTAATTCTCAAGTTTCAGTCAGAAACCTTGCCTTTTCAAGAGTTACATTTTGTAAAAGAAGTTTTATCATAGGCTACAACGTACGAGTGGTGGAAAAGTCAAAAGAATTTACAATGATGAAGTTAATAATGAAGTATTTCCCATTATTGAACTGTTATATACAGTGCAGGCTTGTTCAGCAAATGTTAAAATTCTTCATCTTTTGGTTTAAATGCATTCTTAAGTACATAATTTATTAGGCACAGAGAGTCTCCAAGCTTGTGTTTAACACATCCGCTGCCACCATTTTTTAAAAGACTTTTCTCAGGAGCCATTTTGGCTGTATGAACCAGTCCTAATAAATGGGGAAATTTAAAAAAAACAAAAACCTGTTCATGGAATTTAAAAAAAAGTACACATTTAGAGCAATATTTATTTTTCGGCACTTCAAAGCATCTGTGGCACCATTTCGGATGCGAGTGCCATCCGACACTTTAAAGCAGCCCGCAGTGCTTTTCTTTTATACTATGTATTCAAAGTGTAGCTTCCACTGAAGTCCCAGTCTCATCCATGGCTGTGACAATATGGAAGCTGCTGGGGTATGGGTGATGCTGATTGATGACATTCAGAGTACAACCAGTGTGTCTGAGTGTCCTGAAAGGTGTTGCTCATAGGGTTAGTTGTGCTACAATAGCACTGTCTGGCCCAGTGAGGAAAGCAATGGCAAACTATCTTACTCTTCATCTTGCCTAGTACGCCTCATTTGGGCTCTGCCATTAGTTTTTGTGGTTTCCCTATAACTGCATAGCCTTTGGCGATGCTATTTGAGGATACAACCAGCCTCTGGGCTGATGATCTGACAGACAGATTTGTATAACAGTGCACATCGTGATGAATCAGATAGCATATTTTTGAAAATAAACATCTGTTTGCTGCGAGTTGTGAAGAAATTCAATTTTATTGTGAAACAAATTATAGAAACTCAAACAGACAAATTATGACCACATAATGTTTAGGAATGACACAAATGCTCAGAGCTTTGACTTTTCTTTTTTTTTTTGCTAGGGGCTTTACGTCGCACCGACACAGATAGGTCTTATGGCGACGATGGGATAGGAAAGGCCTAGGAGTTGGAAGGAAGCGGCCGTGGCCTTAATTAAGGTACAGCCCCAGCATTTGCCTGGTGTGAAAATGGGAAACCACGGAAAACCATTTTCAGGGCTGGCAATAGTGGGATTCGAACCTACTATCTCCTGGATGCAAGCTCACAGCCGCGTGCCTCTACGCGCACGGCCAACTCGCCCGGTAGCTTTGACTTTACATGTGTTTAATGACAGATGACACTGCACCACGATTTCTCTGTAGTTTGCATACCCAGAAATATCTGTGTGGCATTCTAATTAGTTTCGTCAACAACTTGCAACTTTTTGGAGAAATAAATTTTCCAGTAGACGAAAATAATCAATACGCTGGTTGCTATTCAGCACATGAAAAGGCTCTCCTTCTTAGTGAATGGGAAACAAGTCATTCCTGTTGGATCACTGATCTAATTCATTTTCTCTTCATTTGCATATATTGCTTGGCAGTTTTCATGAGCACCATCTTCTCCATTCAGTGCACTGTTTTCACCTTGACTTTCACGCTCAGAATCCTCCAGTCATCATTCTCACTGTCTGACAATATATCACATTTGCTACCAGAATCCTCTTACCATTTTAATTATATCGTCGCCAGTATCCAGTATTCGGGAGATAGTAGGTTCGAACCCCACTGTCGGCAGCCCTGAAAATGGTTTTCCGTGGTTTCCCATTTTCACACCAGGCAAATGCTGGGGCTGTACCTTAATTAAGGCCACGGCCGCTTCCTTCCCACTCCTAGCCCTTCCCTGTCCCATCGTCGCCATAAGACCTATCTGTGTCGGTGCGACGTAAAGCAACTAGCAAAAAAAAAAATTATATCGTCATCAGCATAAAATTGTTTCTCATAGGTACCTCTTCTTCTTATGATGAGATGAGCCAGGCACTTACCTAATCTTCTCCATTTCGAAGCACTACTGATTGTCTGTCACTTAGTTGCTGAGCAATGGAACCATGCCCAGCAAATTGTTCTAATGGTAACCTTCCTGGAGTGCCGACATATCCACAAGCATCAATTGCCAAGCCAGCATGTTTTTATGTAGCTTTAGGAACATGGGATTTAGAACACTTTAAAGCGACAGTGGCATTGCTGGATATAGCAGCTTAACGCTTCAAAGCGTCAGTGGCAGTGAACATGTTAAAGTATTTATTAGTGACGTGGAAGTGTAAATAATAAACAGAAAATAAAAGTAAAATGGTGTGTGTGTGTGTGTGTATGTATGTATGTATGTATGTATGTATGTATGTATGTATATATATATAGTGCTTTTTGAACTCTACTACGTGCCGGTTCAATCATCTGCTGGTAAAGTAGATGGCAGCTATGCTGGAGTTAAACTACCCAGGGTTGTAAATCACCTGGTACTTTGGCTTGCGTGCTACCGTCTCTGCATAAGCACTAGGTAGCTACCCAGAGCTAGACTATTTTCCAGCATTTTCTTGCCTTCAGCTGAGGTGCTGTCTTCAGATGTATGAACCTCATTTCTATCGTCTTATTTTCCAGTATCTTAGGAAAGGTCTGTAGTATTACGGAAAATATTTCATGTCAAGCTTTCATGAGGTTAATCTATGTGGGTTCAAAATCAATACCTATTTGGGCTTAAAATCTTAAGATTTTAATGTTTAAATTTTCACACACCAGTTATAAGCCGTCGTGAAAGCCAACATTTCAGAAGGCGTTCATGTAGGTAGAGTGGTCAAATTACTTGCTCTTAAATAGAAGGTACGCAGGCA
Source organism: Anabrus simplex (assembly GCF_040414725.1). Classification (NCBI taxonomy): domain Eukaryota; kingdom Metazoa; phylum Arthropoda; class Insecta; order Orthoptera; family Tettigoniidae; genus Anabrus; species Anabrus simplex. The sequence goes on along the minus strand of NC_090266.1, from coordinate 553,939,218 downwards.
CGAGTCTCAATTAGGCTTTGTCTTTTTTTAAAAATTTACTGAGCAGGTTGCCTCTGCAGTTAAGGGCGCACAGCTGTGAGCTTGCATTCAGGAGATAAGGAGTTTGAACGCCAATGTTGGTAACCTGGAAGATGGTTTTCCATGGTTTCTCCATTTTCACACCATGTAAATGCTGGGGCTGTACGTTAATTAAGGTCACGGCTGCTTTCTTCCCATTCCTAGCACCTTCCTATCCACCATCACTGCCCTAAGACCTATCTGTGTCGGTGTGACGTAAAGCCAATTGTACAAATAAAAAAATTTATTTAATTTCTATTCAAACTTATTTTGGTATCCTGCTGTTGTTTTCAACTCTCTCTTTAACATGCTTCCATCACGTGCTACGTATCACTGTTACAGTGTCATGTTTATTATGACATACTGAGCAAATTTGAATTGTATGTCACCGAAAATACAGCTAATACTATTCAGCTCTCGGGACTTGCACTGCAGGTAGTCTTATCTCTATTTGCAACTAGCTCTGTGGCCTTGTTTAGTTCTACAGGCTTCCTTTTATTGATAATAATTTGTTTGTCTAGTGTTTAATCATAACATCATTTTCTATAAGTAGCACATATATAAAGTATTTTCCTAATAGATGTAATATTGTGATTAAACATTTGAATATCGAGCTCAGTAGCTGCAGACACTTAAGTGCGGCCAGTATCAAGCATTCGGGAGATAGTGGGTTCGAACCTCACTGTTAGCAGCCATGGAGATGGTTTTCTGTGGTTTCCCATTTTCACACCAGGCAAATGCTACCACCATTATGCTGTGATGAGGCTTCTGTGAGGGTTGGCGTATATAACAAGTTATGACTGGTGGTTAAAAATTGAAAAACTAAAATTCAAAAATCAAAGCCCATTTGAAATGCAGTTTTGTGTGTCCCCAGCACTGTAGATGCAAGAGAGTCTTGTGACTTTCTACTCATGTGAAACATATATGATTAAAAACCTGCAATACAATACTGATCATTGTTATGATATCAGGCTTGTATCAACGTACTGAGCTAATGTAAGTTTTACGTCACCAAAAATACAGTTAATGATATTCAGCTCTCAAGACTTGCCCAGCAGGTAAAGTTTTGTCGGACGCTCGAGGTGGCTGATAATTTACTGATTTGACTGATAGCGCTACCCTGGAGTGGTTGAACGGAAATATCCTTTCACGTGAGGGCAAGTTACACGTTGCTTTACCTGTAGGTGGTAGAACCAGCCCATAAATGTTTAGTTTTTATATTCTGTATTGATCGCAAATTATTTTATGCAGAGTTTGTAATAATGAAGCAGCATTTCTGTATGAAATCAGTACACTTGTTACTGGATTTCTCAAGATATAGTACCATAATTTGTCATTCAGCATTTAATTTACCTATAAAACTTAATTTTGAGCAAGATTATTAATTTTTATTTACTTCTCCTTAAGTTGAAAAATAGTTTATTTATAAATAAAAAATAAGTCTGTCTTTTTTGTTTTTGCAACAATTTCAGTTTTTTTCCATTTTACACCTTTTGAAATTGAATGGTGGGAAAAGTTGTGTCAGTGTGTGTTTTCCAACATCACACAAGAACCACTGATAATATTTTGTTGAAATTTGGTATTTAGATTGAAGTTGACCACTATTATAGTTTGAGGTACCTTTTGTTTCAAAATTCAAATCTGACTGAACACTACCTCGTAAGGAAGATTATAAATCTTACAATACAAACCTTGAAATATCTCCCTTAATATTGAATTTAGGAATATATGTGGAATGAAAAAAACCACTTTAGAAATTAATTTGCTGTGACTTGTTAAATTAAAAGTTTTGATAGGACAAAATTGTTTGAAATAACCTCTCTCCCCTTCCAGACTGTCCACCAGTGATAACAGCCCAGATGCATTCTCTTGCCAGCGACCAACCATGCGATCATTCCTTATCGCAATATCTCAACTAAACACATTTAAATTATGGTTTATGAAGCTGCTGCTGATTCTTTAAATTTAATTAATTTATTTATTCAGAACGTAAATTGTGTTGAAATAATGTGTAAGAGATCAAACTTTATTGTTTATTCCAAAAATAGCCAAAGACATATGATACTGTAGTGCAGAGAATGAATGTTCAACAGATCCCACCAGTTTGTCACTTTCCTAGGTAAGTAAAATAGAGGAGAATATAATAAAATCCTGTGGCCAACAGGGCCTTGCTCAGGCCCAAGAAAGGTATGAAGTATGGTTAGGGTAATTTATATCCCAATGTTAAAGAATCCTTATTATAATCTGAGTTGTTGTTGATTATTTCAATGTAACACTTAATTTCCTATGCTTTTATAATTAAATTATTTCAATATAACAGTCAGAATCCTGTTGGCATAAACAAACCCTCGGTTATGTGAACATATGATTCTGATTGCCAGGAATGATCTAGACAAGGCTATTATCATTACTATTCTCACCAGGTTTACTGTGCATCAAGTCGTGTACACTTTTGTGGACACTTCAATAGATCAGCAAAGAGCAGTGCACTATCCTGTGGAGTTCCTTAACTCGGTAACCGCTCCTGGACTTCTCCAAATAAGTGCTGCCTGAAAGTGGGAGCTCAGATTGTGCTACTTTAGAATCTGAATGCCCCCAAACTTTGTAATGATACTTACCTTAAAATTAAAGCCCTGTACAAGTTTCTTCAAGGCTATGATACTGGCAGGTTGTGGTAAGGATGAGCCTGTTTTATCCACCAAATTTTCTTAATAACTACTGACTACCCTTTTCAGTTTAAACGCTTGCATTTTCCAGTAAGCATCTGCTTCCTGATGACCATCAAGACATCTCAAGTGGTTTCTTCAGGTTCCAGGCGTTGATGTGCGCTCGACGTGCTTCTCTCTTGGGCAGCTCTATGTTGCCTGCTCCTGGGTCAGCAGCAGATCTGTAGTTTTTATTTGCACACCACCGGGTATTGAATGTTTTATACCAGGAAGCGTTGGGGTCATTTAGTGACTGGTCTTTGTGGAAGGTAGTTAATAGGGAGCCACTAATGGTTTAAAATAATTTAAACTAAATATTTGAAATTTAACCTGGTTTAAGCCAAACATGGAAGAATAAAAATAAGAATGTTTGAACATAAAAACCCTGGAATTTTGTGGGGGTTTTAAAAACTGTTTTTTTATTTTCCTTACCTTGCACAGTACTCTACATGAACTTAATGTTTAAATATCATACATAAAAATTCTTTGTTCTGATCTCAACCTTTCTGTACACAGGAGTATAATGTACTTCATGAACACATTGTAATTAGTAACACAGGCACATTTATAGATGGTCTTGTTATTCTTGTCTATGGTTGTATGTGTCACTGCTGTCTTAATTTGAGTTGTTCATGGGCCATGTCGAGGTATAGGTTTAAGTTTTTGGTGCTCTTATGTAGTGTATTGGCCTGTCCGTGCTTACGTTGTGCCTAAGTATCTTCCCACCAACTTCCAGGATGTAGCCCATCTTTACATTAGTATTGGCTGCTGCTCACCACATATGTCCAAATTATGGTAGTCTGCTTTCATGCACTGTCTTCAGCAACTGTGCAACACCAATTTGCTTTGTTATGTGTACGTTAGAAACACAATCCAACCTAGTGGCGCTGACGATCAGTACGTCTTTATCTTCATGATGCTTACAAGAGAAGGTTGTGTACTGGGGAATCACAGATCTTACGTAAATTTTGCTCACACATTCAATGAGCCAAGAATAACACAGTTTTCTTTTGGAAATTAACTCATTTGACCTACAGAAAGTGCTAAAGTTTTCATGTTTGAATTAGTGTGCTTGCCTACGCAACATTGTGGCACGTGCTGGGTTCACTAACCTAGGAATTGTGTTACTTACTTTCTCTTTTATTCCATTAATAATTGTGTAGCACATCTCAAAAATGATGTAGTGGAATTATGGAACTAATTCAATTCCTGTATTTATTGTGGGTCAATAAAGGCAACAGAATAAGGTTGTTATGGTGGAAATAAAGGTTCATTGGTATAACAAGGGATGGTACACATGAAAGGAAGCTGCTCCTAGTTTCTGCAACAGTGATGCACATGGTAGAAATGTTGAAAGCACAAAGCGGTTCTTCACCAACCACACGTATAGAAGCAAGGATAAAGGCAAGTGGAACGTTTTAAGTCACCACTGTCAAAAAAAAAATGATGATGATGATGATGATGATGCTTGTTGTTTTAAGGGGCCTAACATCGAAGGTCATCGGCCCGTCAAAAAAATATTGCACAGGATGCTCAGAGGCTTCTAGGTTTCTGGACAACTATTGGCTTTGGTACCATGTGTATTGCCACACGAGATGAAAATGAGGAGACAACAGTTGATGGTATATCAGAGATTGAATTTTCAAGATGGTTTTTATCTGCACCAAAATGACATCCAAATTCAATAATCAAACAGATATACAAAACCTTTCTATTCTCTAAACGCATATAGCCTACTACTAGTGGTTGACTACTGTGGCACCAGGAGGGATCATCATCAGCTCTATGTTATCTTCATTTTGAATAGATTTATGTACGAAAAAGAAATCCAGAAGGAGCACAACATTACCAGACAGTGTATAATGTTTGAGTTTGCCATTAAACCATTCTTTCCATTGTATAGATCTCTCATTTTTCCAGATTTCGTGCAACTAACATGTATATTTTCATGCGAAAGCATGTTCTTTTTCAGTCTTACGAAACACACCTTCAGAGTATCTTGACGTGATGCATAAAAGCCCCACAATTTTGTAACTTGTAGTAATTGTTGGCATTAATGTGCAACTGCGTGTGGTGGAAACCATAGACTTGCAGTGCAGCTGCAACTGTATTTCCCCTTGTAATGTCCTTCACGTATACATCTCCAGGCTGAACCCAGTCTGATCACTGTTGTATGCGTTTTCAGGCCGTAGGATTTAACTACTTCTACGAATATATATGCTGCTGCCATGGTTTGTATTTTTTTGTTGATATTTTTTGTCGTTACAGATGTTCTTTTCTGTGACACAGTACCATTCCACTTCTTAAAGTCACCTACCCATGTGTGGCATGCTTTAAACCCCATGCTTGCTTTTTTCTTTGAGCAACATGCACAGCCCACTGCTGGATGGTTATGTTGTGAATTATTTCATTACTTTAATGGGAATCAATTTCTTTCTATGTGCTATTGCCCTCAATTCGCCATGGCTCGTCCCATTGCTTTTGTTTTGTTATGATGGAACTTTTGTTTCACTGATGAAAACAAAAGAAATACGTTTCGTTTACAAGAAAACAATCATTCTTGAATACCCCCCCCCCCCCACACACACACACAGAGCAGTTTTCCATTCCATACACAGTCTTCAGCCCAGCTACTCACTGGACACTCCAACACAACAGCTGCCGGGCTGAATGGCTCAGACAGTTGAGGCGCTGGCCTTCTGACTCCAACTTGGTAATTTCGATCCTGGCTGAGTCCGAAGGGGTAATTTCGATCCTGGCTGAGTCCGAAGGTATTTGAAGGTGCTCAAATACGTCAACCTCATGTTGGTAGATTTATTGGCACTTAAAAGAACTCCTGTAGGACAAAATTCTGGCACTTTGGCTTCTCCAAAAACCATCAAAAGTAGTTAGTGGGATGTAAAAACATTATTATTATTATTATTATTATTATTATTATTATTATTATTATTATTATTATTATTATTATTACGGTATTATATCAGCCCTTGGTGGGACTCTAGCGACAGACAGCACCTCATGTGTATAAGCAATAAAATTCTTCTTTTTGGTATTGAAACACCTCTTTAATTACGTGGCCGGCTTCCATATGTTTCAATATCAAGAAACGAAAATAAAGATAGCCAAGATTGGAAAAGAGAGAGCATTTCTCAAAAAATGTCTTACAAACAATTTGACCTCAAAATTTATAAAAAGTCATAACAAATGACAAACCCCCCATGCATACTTTTTAAATTCATCTTAAGACCAGTATGATATGGTTAAAAGATAAAATAAATTTTCTTTACAAGAAAAAGTCATTTTTGAACTCTAAATTACAGGAGCCTCACTTACAAGCTTCTCATCACATCTGGAAGTGCCAGTGGAACAAATTTCTGCAGTTAACTGTAAACATCATGGTATACTCAAGAATAAACAGAGCACCCTATATAAGAAATACAACAATCTCCAAAAATCTCAACATAATAGTATTTATCTTTATCCTTCAACCTTACGACTTGATCTCACTAGTTTTTACCCTCTGGTCAAGAATTTACCTGATACTAGCTTTAATGAAACAGAACTCAATGTATTAGGTAGGGGACCTAAACATAATTGGGCCGATACTTCACTTTTCAGTAACCCCATGACAACAGTAACAACTATTTTAAAAAAACCCAAAGAAGAAGAAGAATGGTTTGAAATAAAAAAGAAAATCACAATTTTTATCCACAATCTTACGACACAAAACAACAACATTGCCGAGCGAAAACAACTCTGCGATCTAAATACAAAAATTGGAACTAATAACACCTAATCGTAACTAAAGCTGATAAGGGTAACACTAACCTGATCCTTAACAAATCAGTCTAAATTACAAAAACGGAATAATTTTTTCAGATAAATAATTTTTAAATCAAAAAGGACCCTACTATTAAGCTTCAGAGAGATCTTAAACAAGTTCTTAAAACATAGTACAGTAGAAATCCGTTATAGCGATGGCGAAAATTTTACTCGCTATAACGGATTGTCGTATTATCAGATTTTTTGTAAAAGTCGGGAAAACCCCCATACACATTAAAATCAATATGAAATAGCAATCAGTTTGTTCAAAACTTGCGGTTTCGCGGATAATATCCACACTACGGCTTACTTGTTTGTGTTTTTCGAAATCCGGTACTGTGTGTTTAATTTCATTCTGAAAAAATATATATTACCGCATTTCTCCAAATCCAAGACGACCCCCATTTTCCATCAAAAAATTATAATCAGGCTTAAAAAGTACTTTGTAAAATCATATAAATGTCTTTCTAATACAGTACGCATTTTGACTATTTGTAGACGCCGAGCATTGGCTTTAGTTATGCCGTATATATATATATATATTTTTTTTTTTTGGCCATACAATTATGAATTATGCTTTATTTCACCGGGTTTAATAATCATTAACTTAAAATTGGCATCATAATATCAAAGGGAACTCGTAGAAAGTTTGCCGGTAATACACATTCCACGCGTCTCTACAACACGACGATCCATCAGGAAAATATTCTTGCTTACTATAAAACTGTTATTTTCACTCAGGCGCTACACGCACGTCTTGCTTGCCGGATTCGGCCAACTTCAGGGGCTAGCGATGTACAAATAGGTCTTAATTGCGGACTTTGAAAGTCAACGAACGAGTTTATTGCGCCGCGGTATGGCAATTCTGCCCTCGCATTTTTGTGCACATACCTCACAATTTCATCTTCGACTTCTTTAAAGCGTCCTTGTTGCAGGCCACTGAATGCATTTTTTGTGCAGTACCGGTACGCATTTTAAGCTATCTTTGTCTTCACGGCAACGCCGAATATTGGCTTTAGTTAGGCCTGTGCCGTATTTTCTTGCGGCTGCACAATTATTATTCATTTCCGAGTGTTTAATAGCCATTAACTTAAATCTGGCATCATAACATCGACGAGAACCCGTTGAAAATTTGCCGGCAATTGTTCCACGTTTCTTAACAATACGACGTTTCATCACGAAAATATTTCTGCTGTCTATAAAACTTAATTTCACTAAGCGTCAGGTACAAACTTTTATTTTATTTTATTTTTTTATAGAGAATAATAGACTGCCATTCTCTCTTCACTATTTCGTTACACAAAGGCACTGTACAACCGGTCGCCGCGGCTAGCGATGTACGATAAAGAGGCGGTCGTTTATTGTCAACGAGTTTTTTGTGTGCGCGGGGGGGGGGGGGGTGAAAAACAGCGTGGTTACTGCGGCACCGTAGTTGCCAGTGGTGTTCATTACTATCAGGCCACGAATGCAAAGCATTTTTCACATGAGATTCTGAGAAAAAAAATTCGTCTTGGATTCCGAGAAATACGGTATCACTCCAGAGGCTTCTGTGGCAAACATTTCAGTTTACTTCTTCAAACGGCATCACCTAACCTAACCGTATATGTATCATGAAAGCCTATTAGAAACGCATGTAAGAGAAATGATAACCTCCTTGCTAAAATTGACATGGGAATAGCTTTCCGAAATTCAACTAGACGCGAAGAAATATTAACTACAGTATCCTCAGAAATCACTTGCTAAAAATTGACATGGAAATAGTTTTCCGAAATTTAACTAGACGCGAAGAAATATAAACTGCCGTATCCTATGAAATCACTGATGTACCCTACTATGTCTTGAGGTGTATCACATTCTTAATTTCAGTATACGGTATACCATTAAAATTAAGAGATCCTCTACTTCAGCCTTTATTTTTAACGAGTTAACAACTGCTACCGGCCATGTTATTCCCATTTATTACGAAACCGTGTTATTATTTTTCATTTCGAATTTTCTTTAGAGAACCAAGACCAACTACAATATTGTAGGTGGTCTTGAGAGAACAGCAGTCGACGGGTGTTACTAATCGACTCCAATATCGCCTTTGAATGTTGACGAGAAAGCTCGCAAATGCACATAGAGCGAAAATTATACCGTACCGAAGATGGGTCTTATTTTGTGGCAAACATTTCAGTTTTGTTATTCAAATAGCGTCACCTATCCTAACTTATCTGTACTGTATGTATGATGAAAACTTACTTCAAGCGCCAGTAGAGAAACTATAACCTTCTCGCTATAAATTGACATGATAATAGCCTTTCCGTAATTTAACGGACGCGAGAAAATATAAACTAACCTCGTAATCAACGACGCACTCTGCCATATCTTGAGGTGTAGGCCTAACCCATTCTTACGTAATTGCGGTATTTAGCATTAAAATTAAGTGATCGTTCATTCAGCGTTTATCTTTAACGAGTTAACAACGGTTATCCGACACGTTATTTAGGCATTTATTACGAAAACATGTTCTCTTCTTTCATTTTCCTTGCGGAAGAGCAGTCGACGGGTATTACTAATAGACTCCGACATTGCCTTCGAATGTCGACGAAGGAGCTCGCTGGTGGGCATAGCAAGAAAACGATACGGTACCGGTACCGAAGATGATCGATCGCATGCAGTATAATGACTGCGTGCATAAATATCGGCAACGGAAAAATCAAGCGCGCAAAATCGCTCGTATGCGTCAGTGATTGGGCTTTCGCTGCAACCGAAGGATAATACACAGTTTAATATAAGAATTTTGAAGGGACGGACAAGAGGTGCCGTTATAACGGAGTTCTCGTTACATGCAGTACTCGCTATAGCGGACTTCTACTGTACCTTCCTTTTTACAGATTCTGAAACACAGAAATTAATTCTCATGAATCCAAAATTTTCAAAAGCTAGAGCTCTTCCCAAGATCCATAAGGCTGACATTCCCACTTAACCTATAATCGATTGTAGACCCAGCCCAATTTACAAACCTAAATTTGTTCAAAATTTTTTAACCACTATAAATTTCTCGATAATAATAAGACAATCAAGAGTTCTATTCAGCTCTTTAAGATCATAAAAACCCTCAAAATTGCTTCACATCACACTTCAGCTTCCTTTGATATAACTAACATGTAACATATAATTAATCTCATATTAAACCGTATTGAAGAAGATATATTAAAAAATTAAAAAATTCTTTTATTTATAACCACCTATTCAATATATTGCAATACACTCATTGAATTATAATATAATCATGAAGTGTCTAATATTTAATTAATAAGTAACATGTATCCGAGTATTCCTATTAAAAAGACACTAGCTGTTATCAGTAACAATCTAAGACAGTATAGTAATTTAGACATTCTTGTAATTGAAGAGTTCATGAATATTTTAGAGTTTGTTCTGAGCAACAATTATTTCACTTTCAACATCATCATTTACACACAATGTGGTCTTCCCATGGGTTCTCTAGTCTCAAGAATCTGGCCGAGATTTATATTGATCGTCTGAGTGTTGGATGAGGTATGCTGATGATGTCCTTGTGGTGCTGAATGAACGCTCAACTAACAGTGAAATGATATTACAATCACTCAATAATATGGACCCCTACATCAAGTTTACATTAGTGAAAGAAACTAATAATTCCATCCATTTCCTGGACCCTATGATATCTAGAAAAGAGGACCATCTCATTTTCACGATATTTAGAAAACCCACGCAGACTTCCATCGCCATTGTGGCAGACCCTACACACCTCAGCTGCTATAAGATGGCATCATATCATAGCATGTTCAATGGAGCCTATATCATTTCCATGTCTCAATCTGATCTTAATAGAGAATGAAATATAATCCGTCAGATAGCATTAAGCAATGGTTGTAGTCTCCACTGTATAAATAACCATATTAATAAAATCAGATATAAATCTAAATCCAGTCTCATTAGAGAATCCAAACCACAAAGAGTATGCCACTTCTATTTATGATAACAACAGCCAGAGTCCTGCAGAGAGGTCCTGCTTCGGCAGTAGGCTGCAATGGGCTTTGAAAGGCTTGAACATAAGAAGCCCGTGACATCATCGCACGGGCCGGTCTGGGCAGCGCTCTGTCATTCATACGCGGTGAGCCAAGGACAGCGGTATGGTAGTTCTATGGGCTGACTGCTTCAATGTGTACATTGTACTGCGTGTCAGTGGAGTGTGTTGCATTACGGTCGAGTGGAGCTGATCAGATTTGCTGTGGTTTTCGGTTTGACTCTCCGTCTATCCTGTTATAGGAAACGAATGCGGACTGTAGTTCCAAAAGAAAGGAAACCGTGGCAAAAATACATGAAGTCAAAAAAAAAAAAAAAAGGAACAAACGAACTAAAAACCGCACAACACAAGACTTCTAAACCGGATCCTAAACTTAAAAGTCATATTTGATTGGTATTCAAGCCTGCGATTGACGGTGATGGGAAAGACGTTAATTTTGTGTGCTGTACGATCTGCAGTGAACTTTATGTACACACTAGCAGTTACCCGTGGCTTCTCGTGTTTATTTCGTAATTTGATAAAAGTAATCGTTCCTCAGTACTGTACTAAGACATTATCTGAAAATCCCTGAAGTATAGAACCTCACTGAAAAATTGAGTTTCATTTACCCCAGAAACTCTTTGTAAACCAAGTGTGTGGTATTACCTTTTGGGGGCTGAGATGACCATGCGACATAGAACTGTACATGTGAGAACGTCTGCTCTCAAGTAAAAAAAAAAAGGTTTCTTTATTTTTAAAGGAGATTACAAATACATATTTCCACATCTGTAACGTCTTCAGGTTTTGAGATATAAGTATCCACCTAAAAAGAATTCAACCCCTTTATCAGCCCTTCCTCCACCCCCACCTACATGGATTTTCCGAAAACAAAAAAGAGTGACGTTTATTTATTTTTAAAGGGGATTCCAAGTACCAAGTTCCATGTCTGTAATATGTAAATACACTGTAGGTATACCGGTACTAATTTAAAAAATTCAGCTGCTTTTTCAATTCTTTTCAGTCACTTAAGTGTTTTTCCCGAAAACAAAAAAAAAAGTGTTTATTGATAAATGAGCTGCCAAATACCAATTATCACGAATGTAACATCTTCAGTTCTTGACATATTTGCATCCTCATGAAAAGAATTCAACACCTATTTCAACGCTCCTCCAAAGTTAATTTTACCCCCGTTTTTTTTATTTTTAAAACTGATTTCAAATAGCCATTTTCACGTCTGCAACATCTTTAGGTTTTTTTAGATATAAGTATCCTCATAAAATAATTTAACTAATATTTCAGTCCTTTCATCCCCCTTAAGTGAAATTTCCAAAACCAAAAGAATAAGTATTTCTTCTTAAAGGAGACTCTAAATACCAATTTTTACGTCTGTAACAACTTAGTTTTTGAGATATCAGTACCCTAATAAAATTAATTCAACCCCCTTTTTAGTCCCTTTTACACACACACACACACACACACACACACACACACACACACACACACACACACCCTCTGCAACGTTAAGTGGTTTTTTAAGAAATACCTATTTTTTTATTTTTGAAGTATTAAAAAATTAAATTTTCACATCTGTAACATGTTAAGTGTTTGAGATATACTGTAGATGTGCTCATCTTAAGAATTCACGCCAGCCCACATTTCAGTCTTTCCCCCCCTCCCCCTTAAGTGTCTTTTCCGAAAACAAAATAATACATGTCTCTTTATTTTTAAAAGAGATTATAAATACCACTTCACATCTGTAACATGTTAAGTTTTCGAGATATATTGTAGATGTGCTCAGGGATTATGTGTACAAATTTTGGTTGACAGCTATGCCCAAATGTACATGCATAATCTCGCTGCTGTAGAATCCTGGAGCTGGCGTTGCCATGGTTACGGCTGTTCATTTCCTTATCGATTCCGAGAGCAGGGGTAGTGTAGTGCCAATATCTTCATAACAGTCTGTTTTAGGGCCTTAAAACATGGTTTTTGGGCCCATAAGGCTTACCGAGATTTGTTCTTTGGGTCAAGGGGCTTAAAATGAGCTTAGTCTCGTCCTTGCACGACAAATTCGATATTTCGCCTATATTAGCCTACTATTTTTATATCTCCCCCGTCGCCTCCCCACCTCAAATTGTTTTGAAAATAAAATGCAGCCCATGTCTCTCAGGGATAATGTATATTTACATTAGTAAAAGGATTTTTAGAATCGGTCCAGTAGTTTCTGAGATTACCCTCCAACTAACACAATTCGCGCTCTCTCTTTATAATATCAGTATAGATTAAAGGAGTTGGACTGTTTTTGTCTTTTTATGATTAGATAAAATACTTACGATGAACAAGGTGTGCTTGAATGACGAGCATTCTAATGTTTCTGTGTCATCAGACTCCACGACTATGCCACAACCTGCCAAAGTAATGAAGTTTTCTTTGTGAACTGACATTCATGATGCTCGTATTCCAACAGATGAGCTGGAAAGATATTTAAAGCAAAATTGTGGAATGGAAGAAGATGGATATAACGTCCTATTGGAGAACAAATGGACAAAACTATTCAAAATTTCACCAGATCGCTAAGAAAGTAATATGTATTTAAGCATCAAGTTCAGCTTCAGAGAGAAATTTCAGTTCAGCGGGCTTCATTCTCTTCTACAACCAGACAATTGCTGATGCTCTTCTTTTCATTCACAGTAATTCCATTCCACCATCATTAACAATGACAAACTATGCACACTAAGTAAAAGCTGTATTCAGGTTTGTTTTTGTTGTTGGCATATTGCATGTCATTTCAGTTTGTATTTTATTTTGAGGTAAACGTGAATGAAGTCCTATGAATATGCTTCGTGTTATTTACATTCATTTTCAGGTAACTTGGTGTCAATTGCAAACGAGTATTAGTTTATAATAAAGTTTCTGTTTGTTTTCAATTGTTGTTATTCTTACAGTGCAGGAGAAATCTCTAACGTTTAATTTCCAAATGCAATTAGCCTACTTTAAAATATGTTATTAGTGTACAGGAATTCGTAGTGAGTGATCCGAATAGTAGTGTGATGTGAACATTTCGTTGTGCACGGCGCACTTGTTATTGTGGAGAAGTACTCAAGGTTATTCTACTGAGCCCGCCCAGTGCTGGGTTGCTGGAGCCCATGGGTTTGAAGTGCTGCGCAGTGGGTCTGGCTGCAGGACTCTGACAACAGCATTCATCATATTACTATTCCTTTAAAGAAATATAACATTCATGTAACATTTAGACCTACGAACAACAATTCTCATCTGCTCCATAATCCTAAGTCCATAAACACATCCAATAAATTTGGATGTTCGGATTTATACAGATTAAAATGCCATGACTGTAAAACCACCTATGTAGGTCAAACTGGGAGGAACTTCAGTGTACGCTGTCTCGAACATATCAATGCCATTAGACATAATAAGTTTTCTGCTATGGTTCAGCATAATTTAACAAATAGACAGAAACTTTTGTTGCACCTTATTGATACAATATGTTGTGTGCCTTCAGCAAGTACACAAATTAGTAGTAGTACATGTTTCATTTTATTATAAACATCATCAGCTACAGATATCTTTGTTTAGGTAAAAACATTAAATGTGCGAGGACATAATCTTCTGATCTTAAAAACATACTTGACTACTTAAAAATATTGGAGAAAAGTACTGATTGGCTAAGTGGGAGGAGGTGAAAGAGGTGGCTTAAAACGGTTACTAACTACAAACTTAAAAAAAACTTATGTAAACTGTAACAGTTTGTCATAATGTGTTCATCTAAAAAGTCTCTATACACTGTGATCAGTATAAAACTAGGGTAAAATGTGTCTTCTTATTGCATTATGTTCTTGAAAAAGCTCATTAGCTGATCGCAGAATTGATTAAATTCATCCATTCTCATGGTTACAGGTCACAATTGCAAAATATCAACTTCATAATGAACATTCAATAGCTATCATGAGCCTTTGTTTTTCTATGAATAAATGCTACAAGTCTCATCAATTTTGAGATCTGCTAATGAGTTTTTCAAAAAAACAGTGCAATAAGAAGGCACATTTTACCCTTGTTTCTTATTGATTATGGTGTATAAGTGTATACAAACACTTTTTAGGTGAACATTATGGTAAACTGTCACAGTTTACATAAGTTTTTTAAGTTTCTAGTTAGTAGTTGATTTTTAACCCCCCCCTTTCACCTCCTCCCACTTAGCCAATCATTACCTTTTTCCAATATATTTTTTTAGTAGTCAAGTACATTTTTAGGACCATCTTGAGAAAACTATGTCTTTGCACATTTAATGTTTTTACCTAAACAACGTTGTTGATGATGATGATGACGACAATGATGTTTATAATAAACCGAAACATGTACTACTACTACTACTACTACTACTACTACTACTACTACTATGAGGGGCACTGAGCAAGTGGCCGTGCGGTTAGGGTCGCGCAGCTGTGAGCTTGCATTCGGGAGATAGTGGGTTTGAACCCCACTGTTGGCAGCCCTGAAGATGGTTTTCTGTGGTTTCCCATTTTCACACCAGGCAAATGCTGGGGCTGTACCTTAATGAAGGCCACGGCATCTACCTTCCCAATCTCCCACACTTCCATCGCCGAAAACCTTCGATGTGTTAGTGCGACGTTAAACAAATAGCAAAAAAAGGAAAAAAAAACTATGAGGGGCATACTATATTGTTTTACACTTTATTTTTTCATACGCCCGGGTACGGTTCACATTTCACTTTTGAAGGTGGTGACGTGTAACTAGTGTCTTGTTCCACCGTTTGGTAGCAGAACATGCACAGGGACCATCGAATGCACTCGTCATAGCTATTTCATAACAACACTGTCAGTGTAGGAGCAGACAACATGGAAAGCAACCGTCAGGGACATCGCTATACGAGTTGGTTCCTATGGAAAGAAGGCATGACCACTGCAGAAATTCATTGGTGCTTGGTGGCAGTCTGTGGAGAACATGCGCCGTCATGGAAAACATCAGCCAACATTGCCCAGATCGAACAGGCCATCCAAGGAAACAAATTCATCCCATTTACGGAAATGGAGGCAGCCAAGGGAATTAGTCGAAACACCCTGCAGCGGATCGTGCACGGCCACTTAGTTGGGGAAAGTGTCATTCAGGTGAGTGCCTAGACTCTTGTCTGCAGACGAAAAGCAGAGGTGTGTGGACGTGTGCAGAGAACTTTCGCAACGCCATGATCAAGAGCCAGCTGACATCATGGCTAGGCTTGTGACTGGTGATGAGACATGGCTCTATTACCATAAGCCACAAACGAAACAACATTTGATGCAATGGAAGCATAGGGGCAGCCCACTGCCAAAGAAATGTCGAACAAGTGATTATCACCTGTTCAGGAACATGAAAATACCTCTGCGTGGTTGCCGTTTTGCGGATTTTGCAGAACTGGACACAGCTGTCAAGGCATGGGTACGCAGCACTCTGAAAGGATGGTTTCAGGAAGGTCTGGAGAGACTGACACATCGATGGCAAAAGTGCATACAGTTACAAGGAGATTATGTTGAGAAGGTGGACGTAACAACTGATGTGTAATGTACTTCATTTGGGTAGAAAAAATAAAGTGTCAAACATTGTAGTACGCCCTTCGTAATTTGTGAACTTGCTTAAGGCACACAACATATTGTATCAATAAGGTGGAACAATAATTACTATCTATTTGTTAAATTACGCTACACATCGATATGGATCATGAAGTTAATTATTTGCAATGGGTCAGCATGTCAGAGATATCAATCATCACTTCACTAATATCCAACAGGATTTGAACATAATTAGTTTCAATCAGAAAGGCCCCCTTCTTAATATTATAGAAGAGTACTTTGTATTTATTGACCAGTTTATCAGTGCTAATTTTAATAATAATGACATTTCCGAAAATACTACTGTTCCTTTGGATAATCCCCATAATCGCAAAATATTATGATAAGAAATTAAATGAATACCACACAAGTAATTATTCACACAGATTCCCTCACTCCTCTTCATCCTCACTTCCCCTTCCTTTTCCTCCTACCACTCCCTCCCGTTGCCTTGAGCCCAAACATCAACCAAGCCCTCACAACACTAACAGCTGCTGACAGTAGTGCTCCTGCTGGAGTGCCGAGGGGTAAGCTTCTTACTTTTCCTCTTACTCTTCTGTTTTTTTTTACTATTTACACTTTTGACTTTTCTAAGACACGGTCTCTTTTTGCTTTCTTTTAGATATCCTTAGATGCATTGTCCAACACTCCCAATTGATATTACTTTATACTAATTATATTCAATACCCTTAGATTAATGCAGCAGTATTGTACTTTCAAGAAGACTGCAACCTTGCACATGCACAAATTTCATGTGCCTTTGCATATTTTGTCCAGTGATCAGTTGAGTGATAGTGTTGTTATTTTTATTATCAATTTTCATCAAGATCAAGACTGTACATAGGTTTTTTTGACTCATTATGATCAATGTTTGAAAGATTTCATGATCCTATTTCACTTCCTTTAAGTGGACATGTTATGTTGTGTTGTAATTGCTATGTCTCTTTCTTATATTTCATCTTGTAAAAACTGTTGAAGATGATTGTATAACAATCCAAACTAGTCTAAAAACCTTTTCGTGAATGAATTTATGATAATTGCATCATATCAATTCCTTTTCTTAATAAAAAATGAATTCAACACCTCTTTTGCCCTCTGCCCAGTTACCAAACACCACCATACTGATTGAGCTCCACCACGGAGTCGAACAATGACCAACTGTTTGTGGCTAGCCTCGCTTTTTATAGCTTGAGTGATTTGTACCAGAATATTTGCGATGTGGCTAGATACAGAACATTCTCGTTGCATCTCCCAGAACCTTGCAGGTAAACCAGCAGACGAGAAAAATACATGGAAAGGCTGGCCCTAACCCAACGACCGGCTGGGAAATCCCCTGTCATCTGACTCACTAGCCACTTCCTGTAAGTCCTGATACGGGCTACCGTGGGGCTGGCACGTAGCAATATTTTTATTCCAATGTAAAAGTAACTTTTCCTGTGTTGATTGCCATTATAGAAACAACCGCTTGTCCTATATAACGACTAAAAGTGCATGTCAGTGTGGTCTCAACATTAACTGTTGGATGGTGTGAATTGCGGGTAGGGTGTGGAGAAGCAGCCTCTCGACAAGTGAACCCAGTATTAAATAACACTAGTATATTTTTATTGTTTACCCACCTATTCATTACAATACAATCTTAAAAATTAAGACTTTGTCCTTATCAAATTTTTTTTTTTGCTACTTGCTTTACGTCGCACCGACACAGATATGTCTTATGGTGACGATGGGATAGGAAAGGCCTAGGAAGTGGAAAGAAGTGGCCGTGGCCTTAATTAAGGTACAGCCCCAGCATTTGCCTGGTGTGAAAATGGGAAACCACGGAAAACCATCTTCAGGGCTGCCGACAGTGGGGCTCGAACCCACGATCCTTATCAAAATTAACATAACATTAATACATTGGATAGTACATGTTTTAGGCATCATCAGCCATATTTTACCTTAGGAATAGATCAGGTACCTGATTGGAAATGACTTATTATGAATACTGTTAAAAAGTAACTATGTCTTGTAAAATTGATTAGAGTTCATTAAACAACTATTACTATATAAAATGTGGTATACTATTACTTAATAATATGTGTGTTGATATTTGAGTCTAAAAACATGACAATTATTTGAGAATTATGACATAGGTGGTTGATTCTTGATAGTAAAAGATATCATAATAAAGTTAAAAATTGGAAAGCACATTCCATTTAATTGTCAAATGGCGTGTTGTTAAAGACTTAAGGAAAGTTGAGCATTGGTAATAGTCCTTGGTTCTTGAAGTTGATAAGTATTGATTTTCATATAAATGCTATACATTTTGAAGATTTTTCATATGGCGTGGTTCTTTTTTGAGATAATATTAGTTAGAATGCTGGTGCCGTTGGCTATATTGGAGTTTGTGTAGGCGTCATTAGGCCATCTTCTTTGATGTAATATTTGTGGGAAGTTTTTGTGATAGGTGTGGCTCTTTGTTGTTAGACGTGTTGAAGTGAGCATACTAGTCGAAAGGGAACGTTGTTGTAGTAAAAGTTGTCATTCATTGGGTAGCCAAGTTGTGTGATGAAATTCTGTAATTAAAGAGTTATTTTGAAAATTTAATGATGAACCATAATTGGAATTAGGGGGCTAAATAGTGGATGTTAAATGAAAAGTGTTGACACTTACACTTTCGACTGCTGAGATGTGAACTTACGTTGAGAGCTTTAGAGCAACTGGCAGTCGCCGAGCTCTTACTTCACGTGTTGTATTTGTGAAGTCTTGGTGGAGGGGGTTGAGCTTGAGAAGGCGTGGCTAAGGGCTTATTCGTTGCGCATGAGGGGGCGTTGCCGGCAGCGGGTGAAGGGGCGGGGGGTGGTGTATGTGTTAGATTGAAGGAATAGTTTTTGTAATAGAATGGGAATCTGTTCATAAAGAGAACTTTTATTATCTGTTACATCATTTAAGTTTTTGTCTTTGTTAAATTGTTGATCTAGGAAGATGTTTTCATATTCCGTCATGAGTTTACCTTTTTCAATTCTTTTTAAGATTTGTAGATCCTGATCTGTTGTAGTAAATTTGTGACCTGTTTCCTTCATGTGGTTACTCATCGCAGAGAGCTTATTATGTTTTTGGGCGTTACAATGTTCTGCATATCTAGTTGAGAAACAGCGGCCAGTATGGCCAACATAAGAAAAATTACATACTGAACATCTGAGTCTATATATACCTGAGCTTGAATATTTATTATTAGTTGAATTGACTGAGTTGTGATTAAAAAATAAATTTAGATTTGTATTCTGCGTGGTATAAGCGATTTTTACCTCGTGTTTTTTTAAAGGATTGGTAATTTGATGGATTTTTGGGTTCTTATAGGTGAACTTTGCAAATTTTGGTTTGTTGGGTTTTATGGTTTGTGGTTAATTTTAGTATAACTTTATTAATGATTTTGTTGATCACATTTGGATTGAACCCATTGAATCTGGCTATATTTCTTTTATGAAATCTAATTCATTTTTTAAATTATTTGGTGAAAGTGGGATTTTTAATGCCCTGTGTACTATACTGTAATAAGTGGCTTGTTTATGGGAATTGGATGCAATGATTCATTTTTTTACAGTTATTGGAGTAAATGAAGGCTTGCGGTAACTTTGGAAATCAAATTTGTCTATAACTCGCGTGATTTTGACATCTAGAAAATTGATTGATTTATTGTTTTCGTTTTCCTTTGTGAACTCTATATTATTGTCTAAATTATTTAGAAACATTAGGATGTTATCACTATTGTTAAGTTGTTTATCGATAATTGCTAATGTATCATCAACATAACGGAGCCATAAACTGAGTCCATTAATGTTTTTTACTATTTTGTTGTATTCTAGGTTGTCCATGTAGATGTCTGCTAAAATGCCGTAGATCGGGTCTCCCATAGCTAAGCCTTCTTGTTCAAATATTTTGTTGTTGAAAGTAAAATAATTATTGTGTAAAACAAAACTTAGTAACTTTATGAATTCGTCTATTTCAGTTTTGCTTAATGCGCTGTGTTTGGAGAGGTTGTTTTTTATTATGGTGATAGTTTCATTGACGGGTATATTTGGATATATGTTCGTGATATCAAAGGAACATAAAACATGATTTGGTTGTAAATTGAATTTGTTTAAAGTTTTGCAAAGTTCAATAGAATTTTTGATGGGATTTACATTGTGAAATTTAAAATGTTAGATGGCTTTCTGCCTCTTTCTTAGTCAACAACCATTCTGTACCGTTAAGTAGAATAGAGTAGACAATTGTGCAATAAATCTTCAATTTGAAGTGGTCTGTCATCCAGTGATTGTTGATATGCCTTTTATCACTTTGTCTATGTTGTTTAAATCCCTTCTTTGATAAATTGCTCATCAGCAGTTGTAGACCCATTACCTTTAAACTTCATCTCTTGCAGAAGGTCTTCACCATCGACTTGTATTACTTTGATTTATTGTGGATCTGTTCGAGTTACACTAATTTATTAATAGCAAACTGTGGATTGTGTTATAACAACATATAGACAGAAATTAAGCTTGCTTTCCTAATGGTGACTGTGATATCCTGCTACTTCATCCATCCACTTGGGAACAATCTGTTATTTTGAAAGACAATTGTGTGGCGTTGACCCAGGTTGGGTTGTACTTGGTTGTGAATGAAAGCTAAAAATTGCTCTCTGTTCTTTGTACTTGTGTATGCACTTGCAATGCCAGGGAAAGACAAATATTTCCCTGGTTGGGAGAAATGTTTGTCTTGCAAACTGTGGAAATTAACTGATGATAGATATAATGATTTGTTTTTTGTGAATATCTTGTTTAGATGTCTCAATTTTTTTCATGGTTTTGAAATGTTTGTGCATACAAATGGTTACTTTTATTTTTAATGTACTTTGCTAAAATACTCTTAGCTGTTTTTTAAAAACACATTTCTTTTGTCTCTTATATTTATAGGCAATGTGATGGAGAAGTTCTTCCTGCTCATCTTGCTGGTTGGGAGTGCTTTTGCACAAGAATTAATCTTAATAGCTGTAGTCAGCTCACAAGTGGCTGCTGGGAACTATTCTTATTTTTCTCTCAGTTATGAAGGACGCATAGCTTTGTACTTACATTCTGAGTAAGTAGTCTGTGGACTGTTGATATTCAACATTTCTACTTTTGTGTCTGTTAGGGTTTTATAAAGCAGATATGTTTTACAAGCATCCACACCATGCTATATGCATCGGTTCTTTATCAAGTTCTTATTGCGAATGAATGCTTATCATGAAGTTTGTAATTCACTTCCCAGCAAATAGATTTCATCCTTCAGTGTCAAAATCAAATGAAATTGTAGGTCCTTGTATTATGGTAAGAAGTAATAAAGGCATATTAAAATCACAATCTTGCATGTTATTTTTCCAATCAAAATTATCAATATAATTGTTCTGATAAAAACTTGAACAATGACAAATTTAATGCATAAAAGTTTTTCAAATTTTTGGCTGAGTTCCTCTTTGCATTCATGTAGGTTATTTAAGTTTAAGAAATAACAGAATAGTATTGTGTCCATTTAAAATGAAAATATCCTTTTTCTACTCAAGGACTTTAATCAGCTCAAGGAAATTAACTAGTAAATTGTATGGATGATTCATTTGGGACTGAACAGTTACTGACTGACTGACTGACTGACTTAAATTAATTTATGGTTACAAAGTCATATTTATGTAATAGTTTTAAAAGACATACCTTAATCTGTGATAAATAGGAACGTGTTATGGAAGCCCACTATCAGTGTCCAGATACATGTTTGCCAAACTCCCCATATTGGTTAATGTGCAGTGTATCATAGCAATTTTGTTGGCAATAATTTCATGTATGATGGTGTCTTTGAGTTTCTTGATCAATCATTGGATGGCGGTATTGACTTGGAGTTGTGGCAAGGTACACCATCATGTTGGAAGTAACCACTGCAATCAACTGATCAGCTGGTTCACAAAATTCATAAAGATTTCTAATTATGTGTCAGTATTCATTGTGCCTTAAAAACTGGTTGGCCCAGTAATGTAGTGGAAGGACACAGCTCACTAGAGACAATTTTTTTACTACATAAAGTGACTCTTCATGGATGGCATAAGGATTGACATTGATACATACCTGTGTATTTTGTGAGTTTAGCTACATAGCTTGAGAATTAACACAATTCTTTTTCAAGAAAGTTATTATTCAATGTTGTACATTTTGGAGAGTCCACTGTCAGCTGAGCCCTGTAAAATATCTCCTCAGTTTATATGTCAATCAATCAATCATACTGATCTGCATTTAGGGCAGTCGCCCAGGTGGCAGATTCCCTATCTGTTGCACCCTAGCCTTTTCCTAAATGATTTCAAAGAAATTGGAAATTTATTGAACATCTCCCTTGGTAAGTTATTCCAATCCCTAACTCCCCTTCCTATAAATGAACGGTTTTCAGGGAATGATTATTTATTTTATAATCTACCACTCACTTGAACCCCCTACGGAAGAATTTGAATGTTTTAAACCATATATCCGATTTAACACCTAGGACGTAAAAGCAACCAACCTGTGAAATTTTGATTTTGTACACCAAACAGTATTGGAGGAATGAATACTTTTTTAAGGCGTGAATGTTTTGAAATATTTATTAACATCTAGGATATAGAGGACAACCCTTCAAAAAAAAGTTTTCGTGTCTGAAATGGTTTCGGAAGAATGGATATTGTGTTTCTGAAAATCAACTACCACCTAAACCTCTTAGGGGAGAAATGTTTGGAAGTATACAGTATTTTACACCTAGGACATAAAAGAAGACCCTTCTTGTAAAATTACAACTTTGTACGCCAAAAGGTTTTGGAGGGATCAATAACCTCAACCTCATTTGACACTTTTGTGGTGGAATATTTAAAAATATTTTCTATTTGACACCTAGGATTTAAAATATATACTGCTATTTGGAATTTTGTCTTCGTACGTTAAACCGCTTCGGAGAAAGGAATTAATATATTTGTCTTCGGATCTTAATTCCCATTTAACTCTCTGACAGTTTAAATTTGTTGCAAACCTTCAGTTATTTAACACCTAGGATATCATTTGATATTTTAACTTCGTAATTCAAAAAGTTTCATGTAAACGTATATTTTTGTCATCATTCCTCATCCCCCAGTCAAAACCCGGTATGGGTGTATTGTTTTAAGTCCACTTCTTATTTGTAGCCTCATAGAAAGAATTCAACTCCTTATACACCCCCTTCAGTTGATTCCTTCCCCCCTTTCAAAAATTTGACTTTTTTTTTTTTAAAAGGAGATTCCAAATACCAATTTTCACTTCCATTACATCCTTTTTTTTTTGTGATATATGTAACCTCATACAAAGAATTAAACTCATTTTTCAATGAATTTACCCACCCTTAATTGGATTTTCCGAAAACAAACGAATATGTGTTTCTTTATTTTTAAAGAAGATTCCACATACAAATTTTCATGTCTGTAACAACTTCAGTGTTTGAGATATAAGTATCCACATAAAAATAATTCAACACCTTTTTCAGTCTGTTTTACACCCCCACCCCCACCCCCAGTGAAGTGTTTTTCCCAAAACAAACAAATACATGTTATTTTTATTTTTAAAAGAGATAAAAAAAAACAATTTTCACGTCTGTAACTTGAGTTTTTTATGTATGTTGTATATATGCTTATTTTAAAACTTGCCCCCTTTAACACTTCCACCTTAAGCGGATTTTCAAAAAATCAAATTGTGTGTGTTACTTCACTTTTACAGGAGATTCCAAATACCAGCTATCACATCTGTAATATGTTACGTTTTTGAGATATACTCATTTCAAAAATTCACCCCCTTTGTCACTCCTATTCACCACACCTTAAGTATATTTTCCAAAAACAAATAAATACGTATATCTTTATTTTTAAAGGAGATTCCAAATACCAATTTTCATTTCTGTAACATCTTCAGTATTTGAGATATAAGTATCCATGTAAAAAGAATTCAACCCCTTTTTCAGTCCTTTTTACCCCCTACCCCCACTGACATGGCTTTTTTCCAAAAACAAACAAATATGTGTTACTTTTATTTTTAAAAGAATTTAAAAATACAGATTTTCACGTCTGTAACATCAAGTTTTTGATATATACTGTACTAGCAAGATACCTGTGCTTTGCTACGGCTTTAAAATGAAAGTTATTATTCAATGTTTTACACTTTGGAGAGTTCACCGTCAGCTGAGCCTGTAAAATACGTTCTCAGTTCGTACGTCAAACGGTTTTGGGGATGTGATGATTTTTTTTTTAAATCTACCACTCACTTGAATCTCGTTCGGAAGAATTTGAATGTTTTAAACCATATCTGATTTAACACCTACGACAGAAAAGGGACCAACCTGTGAAATTTTGATTTTGTACGTCGAACAATAATTGAGTAATGAATACTTTTTTAAGGGGTTAATATTTTGAAATATTTATTAACATCTAGGATATAGAAGACCACCCATCATTAAAAAAAGTTTTGTTTGTGCCTGAAATGGTTTTGGAAGAATGGATATTGTGTTTCTCAGAGTCAACTACAATCTAAACCTCTTAGGGGAGAAATGTTTTGAAGTATACAGTATTTTACACCTAGGACATAAAAGAAGATCCTTCTCATAAAATTACAACTTTGTACGCCAAACAGTTTTGGTGGATTTAGTTTACGGAGCTAACCTCATATGACACTTTAGTGGTGGAACGTTTAAAAATATTTTCTATTTCACACCTAGGATTTAAAATATATACTGCTATTTGTAATTTTGTCTTTGTGCGTTGAACCATTTCGGAGGAATAAATATATTTGTTTTCGGATCTCAACCTCCATTTAACTCTCTGAGGGGTTAAATTTGTTTGAAACCTTCTGTTATTTAACACCTAGGATATCATTTGACATTTTAACTTCGTAATTCAAACAGTTACATATAAACTTATATTTTTGTCATCATTCCTCATCCCCCCCAGTCAAAACCCTGTATGGGTGTATTGTTTTAAGTCCACTTCTTATTTGTATCCTCATGGAAAGAATTCTACTCGTTCAGTTGATTCCCTCCCCCCTCCCAACCAAAAAGGCGTTTGTTTATTTTAAAAGGAAATTCCAAATACCAATTTTCACGTCCGTAATATACTTCGTTTTTGTGATAGAAGTATCCTCATAAAAAGAATTAGACTCTTTTTTTCAATTAATTTACCCACCCTTAATTGGATTTTCCAAAAACAAAAGAATACGTGTTTCTTTATTTGTTAAAAAACTCCAAATACAATTTTTTATGTCTGTGACATCTTCAGTTTTGAGATATAAGTATCCTCATAAAGAGAATTCAACCCATTTTCAGTCCTTTTTACACCCCCTTTAAGTGGATTTTATGAAAACAAAAAATACGTGTTTTTTTACTTTTAAACGAGATTCCTAATACCAATTTTCACGTCTGTAGTATCTTCAGATTTTGAGATACCAGTACCCTAATAAAAATAATTCAACCCCTCTTTCAGTCCTTTTTACCCCTCCCCCTCCCCAAGTGGTTTTTCCGAAAACAAAAGAATGTGTGTTACTTTATATTTAAAAGAGATTAAAAAGTACCAATTGTCACGTATGTAACATGTTACATTTTTGACATATACTCATTTTAAGAATTCACCTGCTTCGTGAGTCCTGTCCTATTCCTACCCCCCTTAAGTAGGTTTTCCAAAAAAATTATGTGTCTATTTTTAAGAGAGATTCCAAATACCAATTTTCATTTCTGTAACATCTTCAGTTTTTGAGATATAAGTATTCATATAAAAAGAATTAAACCCCTTTTTCATTCCTCTTTACACCCCTCCCCCCACTGACATGTTTTTTTTCCGAAAACGAACAAATACATGTTACTTTTATTTTTAAAAGAGATTAAAAATACCAATTTTCACGTCTGTAACGTGTTAAGTTTTCAATATACACTGATTGACAGAGCAAATGCAACACCAAGAAGGAGTGGTTCGAAAGGGATGAAAGTTGGGGAAAAAACAGAGACGGCATGGACGAATAATTGATGTTTATTTCAAACCGATATGCAGGTTACACAATGCGCACGGCATCGACTCAGTAGGATGTAGGACCACCGCGAGCGGCGATGCACGCCGAAACACGTCGAGGTACAGAGTCAGTAAGATTGCGGATGGTGTCCTGAGGGATGGTTCTCCATTCTCTGTCAACCATTTGCCACAGTTGGTCGTCCGTACGAGGCTGGGGCAGAGTTTGCAAACGGCGTCCAATGAGATCCCACACGTGTTCGATTGGTGAGAGATCCGGAGAGTACGCTGGCCATGGAAGCATCTGTACACCTCGTAGAGCCTGTTGGAAGATGCGAGCAGTGTGTGGGCGGGCATTATCCTGCTGAAACAGAGCATTGGGCAGCCCCTGAAGGTACGGGAGTGCCACCGGCCGCAGCACATGCTGCACGTAGCGGTGGGCATTTAACGTGCCTTGAATACGCACTAGAGGTGACGTGGAATCATACGCAATAGCGCCCCAAACCATGATGCCGCGTTGTCTAGCGGTAGGGCGCTCCACAGTTACTGCCGGATTTGACCTTTCTCCACGCCGACGCCACACTCGTCTGCAGTGACTATCACTGACAGAACAGAAGCGTTCCGCCATTCCCTCATCCAAGTCGCTCTAGCCCGGCACCATGCCAGGCATGCACGTCTATGCTGTGGAGTCAATGGTAGTCTTCTGAGCGGACGCCGGGAGTGCAGGCCTCCTTCAACCAATCGACGGGAAATTGTTCTGGTCGATATTGGAACAGCCAGGGTGTCTTGCACATGCTGAAGAATGGCGGTTGACGTGGCGTGCGGGGCTGCCACCGCTTGGCGGCGGATGCACCGATCCTCGCGTGCTGACGTCACTCGGGCTGCGCCTGGAGCCCTCGCACGTGCCACATGTCCCTGCGTCAACCATCTTCGCCACAGGCGCTGCACCGTGGACACATCCCTATGGGTATCGGCTGCGATTTGACGAAGCGACCAACCTGCCCTTCTCAGCCCGATCACCATACCCCTCGTAAAGTCGTCTGTCTGCTGGAAATGCCTCCGTTGACGGCGGCCTGGCATTCTTAGCTATACACGTGTCCTGTGGCACACGACAACACGTTCTACAATGACTGTCGGCTGAGAAATCATGGTACGACGTGGGCCATTCGCCATCGCCGTGTCCCATTTATCGTTCGCTACGTGCGCAGCACAGCGGCGCATTTCACATCATGAGCATACCTCAGTGACGTCAGTCTACCCTGCAATTGGCATAAAGTTCTGACCACTCCTTCTTGGTGTTGCAGTTGCTCTGTCAGTCAGTGTATATATATAAAATAATACTACTGAATTATAGATGAAGAATATTTATCTGACAGATAATCTGGCAGGTGCCAGGCTTGCTGGAGGTATTTACTGTATAACAGGTATTTATTAAACCAACTAAAGTTGAGACTGGTGTGAAACAAGGATATCTACTTTCATGCATACTGTTCCTTATAACTCTTGATGTTGTCATGAGAAGTGCAACGAATCGACGATTGGGAATCCAGTGGAATCTTACTCAACAACTGGAAGATTTGGACTTTGCTGTTGGCCTATACTTAGTTGGTCATAGTTGTAGAGATATGGAAATTAAGCTTAAATCCCTGGAGACTGAAACGCAGGTAATTGGACTTCAGATTATCATTAAGAAGACAAAGGAAATGTGATTAAGAAATCAAAATAATACACCGTTGTATCTGGATGGGCATGTTATAGAAAGAATGAATAGCTTCTGCTACCTAGGAAGCATTATAATGGTGAATGGAGGGGCAGATGAAGATGTTACCAGCCGTTTGAACAAAGCTAAGGGTGCGTTTGCAACACTCCGTCCAATACAGGGTCAGAGGAGGAGAGGAAGACCTAAGATGACATAGAGGAGATCAGTGAAGATAGAGAGTGAGCAGCTTGGGTATACATGGGGAAAGCTGAAACACATTGCACATCACAGAACTAGATAGCGATAGTTTGTCTCAGCCCTATGCTCCTCAACAGGAGTTTAAGGAATTAAGTCAGTCCAGGTATTTGTTAAATATATGAGTTGCTATCCAGAATTTTCAAGAATTTGCTCATTAAAACATGAATATTTGTGTTAATGCCTAATTTCTATAGTTCTTTTCAGAGTAGTCATTCCGGGCCTGAACACAGCAATTCTAGATGTTTTCTCATTTTTTGGAAGCACTCATGGAAATCTTCCATTTTCAGTGTATCCAGCACCTCCTGTGATTCCGTTTGGTTCTTCAGTGGAGTCAAAGCTTCATCCTTTCAACTGGAGTTTCACTTTGGCCGGATGGGGCAATTGGGGATGGAGAACGGTGGTCATGGTGTTTTCTTTTTTTCATCACGACATCCCTCAAATAATAATGGTGTATGGCCTCCAGAGAGGCCTAGTGCAGGTCTTTTTCTCGTAGACGGCCTATTAGGCGACCTGCATGTCTGTGAAGATGAGGGCCCTACCTAGGATGATTTCTAATGTTGAATATGCCACACACACCCAGCCCCTGAGCCATTGGGATTAACCACTTAAGGTTAAAATTCCTAACCCGGCCAGGAATCGAACCCGGGACCTTCTGAACTGAAGGCCAGTACGCTGACCATTCAGCCAACGAGTCGGACGTTCCTCACAGTGAGCGAGGTGTACATGCAGGTGCATAGGCATGACGTGTTTACTGGTCCTCATTGTTCCACATGTCAGGTCATTTGTGTCTCCCTTCCTCCCTCATTCTTCTGCCTTTGTGGATAACTTGACACACTTTTGTGGGCATTTTTGGAATTGTGCACGATAATGGTCAACCCGAATGTTTGTCATCTTCCACAGATTCCCGACCTCCTTTTAAATGAAAAATTGAATGCAGATTCTTTGCTGAAATACATCTGTTATTTCAAAATTTGTTGAAGCACGAGAGCCTGGTATGAAGAAAAGCACCAAAACTCAGAAACGTGTGAACTTCTGATGGTGACAGTTGGCAGAGGCACACAGAGGCACCTTGGATCAGAACCTGGTACCATTACGTGTTCACATGGAATATTCAGATTCTCAGAAATTCTTGGTAGCACCTCAAGTAATTAAAATTAAAATGAACTATTCTTTGTGTATTTGTTTGTTTTTATTTATTTCTGTATGTATTTATTTATTTGTTTGTTTCTTTTTATTTATTTATTTATTTATTTATTTATTTATTTATTTATTTATTTATTTATTTATTTATTTATTATTTATTTATTTATTTTTTAATTTTTTATTTATTTATTTTTTATTTATTTCAGGTCTGGAGATGCTGATATGTATGTTTCCCAGTATGTGACTAACCCTACGTATGAGCCTTCGAATTACTGCAGACAGTCTTCCACTTGTGGATTGGATGTTGTTCATATACCAAAAGAGTAAGCTATGTTTCCTTAAATTCCCATTGATATCACATGTTCTGATTAGGTTTGGTGTCAGAAGAGGTAGCTGGTTGTAAAGCTAGATCTGGTTTATATTGAAACGCGCATCACACCCATAACCCCACCAGAGTGCGAGAAAGGCGTCAGAAGAATAAGATTGCATTGTATAAACACTAATCTGGAATAATGGCCTCAAACTGTGTTTACAGTTGAAGTATGGATTGCCCCTCATCTGGATGACAACATTATTCATATACGAAGAGCGACGAGTTGTCCTTTCATTGAACCTTTTGCTGCTGAAGGCTACCTGTAACATGATGGTTCAGCTGTATTCTGGGCAGAAATTATGCTGGGCCACTGCTCACCACTAATCCCCATCGAGGGGAACAGGACTGTACTGATGTATCTATACAACATCCTCTTATTCATTGTTCGAGGATTTGCTGCTTCACTGTAGGGGACAATAAATCTTGCCTTCATTAGAGGTGCTGGGTATCCTGGAAAGACATGAAATTCACACTGGCCAACATATATTCTCCCGATACGAATTTTGTGCTACATGCTTGAGTATTGCTCAAAAGAGCAATCACTAATCATCCAAACCAGCCACAAACCATGCACTAGTTTTTATCGTACAACAGTGGAACATACTTCTTCAAGATGCACTGGGTTGCAAACATGATCCATAATCTCCAGGAATGTTGCAGAGTATGATGAGGCTGTACATGTTTCTGAAAGGACTGGAAGATGACTGTATATAGGTCAGATCTGTGTGTTTTGATAACATTGTTACAATGGATATAAAATATGTTTTTTAAATGAATTTGTTGTAAACTTTAATGTAGTTCATAGTATGGATTACTGTAGTAATATCCTAGTTTGTGAACCATTGCCACTGGCTGAGTGGTCTTGAGAGTCTGAATATCAGTTGCTATGGAGTAGGAGTGGGCATCTTGGATATATTCTGAGTCATGGCCCTCCTTGTGCTCAGACAGCTAGGATTATACAATCTATCACCGGTCCCTAACCCATTAGAGGAAAAATTCTCACTGGGACTGTGTGTAAGTAGGATGGCATCCTGCTTCACAGAAGTTTTACAGAGCAAGCCTAGAATCTTTTAAACAAGCCTTGGACCTATTGGAGTAACAGAGTCCCACTTCCATTTGATAGGGGAGGGGCTCATTGGAAACAAATTGGTGAATAAAATTGAATTTGATGGAGAGCTATCAATATTAACTGGGCTTATGGAACAAAGAAAGTAGAAGATGCAGCTGGATGTGTTGGGAGTTAATGATATTCGGGTGAGGGGAGATAACTAGGCAGACATCAGAGATTATAAAGTGTTCTTAACAGGTTTTAAAAAGGGAAAGGCAGAGTGTGCAGTTGCACTGTTTATCAGGAATACTATTGCATCCAAGTTAGTTCCACTTGGGGAATGATGTGGGTAGATTTGGCAGTTTGAGGAATTTGGATGTGAAAATTGTCTCAATCTATTCACCATGTGAAGGTGCTGATCAGGAAATTGCAAAGTTTTATGAAGCACTAAGTGACATCATAGTCAGGGTCAACGGCAAGGATCGGATAGTGCTAATGTATGATTTCAGTGCAGGAGTTGGAAATAGAACTGAAGGGTATGAGAAGGTGATGGGTAAATGTCGGGAAGACATGGCAGCTAATAGGAATGGCAAGCATTTACTGGACTTCTGTGCTAGTATAGGATTAGCAGTTGGGAATACATTCTTCAAGTGTAAGGCTATTCACCACTACACATGGGAGGGTAGGGGCACCAGATCCGTATCATAACAGACTCTGAATTAGGAAATCTGTTAGGAACGTGTGGATATTCTGGAGATTTTTTGATTATGCAGACCCCTATTTGATCTGTAGCAAACTAAATATATCTAGGCCTAAGATAAAGTGAAATCTGTTTGCAGACAAATAAGAGTAGAAAATCTCCAAGACAAGGAAATTAGACAGAAGTACATGGATATGATATGTGAAAAGTTCCAAACAGTGGACAGTAAGCAGGTTCAGGTTATAGAAAGAGAATGGGTGGCATACAGGGATGCTCTAGTTGAAATAGCAAGGGAGTGGTTAAGAATTACTGTGTATAAAGATAGGAAAAAGAGAACATCTTGCTGGAATGATGAAGTGAAAGCAGCTCGTAAATGTAAAAAGAAGGCATATCAGAAATGACTCCAAACAAGGACTGATGCAGACAGGGAATTGTGTGTGTAGATGAAAGAAACAGAGCAAAACAAAATTTGTTGAATCCAAGAAGTCGTAGGAAAATTTCGGCATGGTCAAGCAGCAGGGAAACCTTTCTGAACAGTAGTAAATATTGTTATGAAGGGAGGGGAAAAGGAAATCATTAGTGTTTTGGGTAGATCAGGTGAACGCATCATATGCAGATCCCAGAGAATTGGTGGACAGGTGGAAGGAATATTTTTAAAATCTCTGAACATAAAAGGAAATCTCTCTGGTGATGTTGTAAACAACAGAGCTCAATCGGAGGAGAAAAATGATGACGGTGAAATTACTCTTCAGGAAGTGGAAAGTATGGTAAATAAACTCCATTGTCATAAGCAGCAGAAATAAATGACATTAGACCAGAAATGGTGAAATACAGTGGTAATGCAGGGATGAAATGGCTTCACAGAATAATAAGATTAGCATGGGATATTAGTAAGGTACCTTCTGACTGGATGAAAGCAGTAAATGAAACTGTGTATGAGCAAGGGAACAAGATAGACTGCAACAGCTGTTGAGGTATTTCATTGATCAGTATATCAGACAAGGTGTTCACTGAGGTTTTGACAGTGGGGGTTGCGATCTGTTGGACGAGAACCTGTGTCGTTTCAGACCACAGAGAGGCTGTCAGGATTATATTTTCAGTATGCACCAGGTAAATGGAAAATACTTCAAGACAAATAGACAAATATGTTTTTGTTTTGTAGATGTAGAGGAGGTATACAACAACGTACTGAGAGAAAAGATGTTAGCCGTACTGGAGGATTATGGGAATTAAGGATAGATTATCAAAATCAATCAAAAACATTTATGTTGACAATTGGGCTGCAGTGAGAAGTGATGGTAGAATGAGTTCTTGGTTCAAGGCCCTTGCATGAGTTAGACAAGGTTGTAATCTTTCATCTTTGTTGATTATAGTGTACATGGATCATCTGCTGAATGGTATAAAGTGGCAGGGAGGGATTCAGTTAGGGAAAAATGTAGTAAGCAGTTTGGCCTATGGCGACGACTTGGTCGTAATGGCAGACTGTGCTTGAAAGCTTCCAATCTAATATCCTGGAACTTGAAAGTAGGTGCTGTAAGTATGATATGAAAATGAGCCGTTCTAAGATAAAAGTTACGTCAGTTGAAAAATAATGTAATAGAATAGAATGTCAAGTTGGGAATACAAACCTGTAGCTCGTAGATCATTTGAAGTAATTTGTTTTGCTATTTGCTTAACGTTGCACCGACACAGATAGGTCTTATAGCGGCGATGGGACAGGAAAGGCCTAGGAATGGGAAGGAAGCGGCCGTGGCCTTAATTAAGGTACAGCATGGTGCGAAAAAAGGAAACCACAGAAAACCACCTTCAGGGCTGCTGACAGTGGGGTTTGAACCCACTATCGCCTGGATGCGAGCTCACAGCTGCGAGCCCCTAACCGCACGGCCAATTCGCACAGTCTTTGAAGTATTTAGGATAAATTTTCTCCCAGGATGGTATTATGGTAAGTGAGACGGAATCAAGGTGCAGCAAAGCTAATGCAGTGGGCTCTCAGTTGTGATCAACAGTATTCTGTAAGGAGGAATCAGCTCCTGGACGAAACTATCATTACATTGGTCTGTTTTCAGGCCAACTTTGCTATGCGGTGAGGGGCGGAGGGGGGGGGGGGGGAGGGGTGAAAGCTGGTTGGGCTCAGGATGTCATATTTATAAGCTAGATATGAAAGTAGGGAGAGTGATTGCTGGTAGAAACAGGTGGGAGGTTGCTCAGAATATGGAAATAAAAGCTAATTTAGGAATTAACACATTGTGTGAAGTGGCAGGGCTCGTGTGAGGCGAATGAAAGAGGATAGGCTACCTAGGAGAATAATGGACTCGATCATGGAGGGTAAGAGAAGTAGAGGGAGACCAAGGCTGCAATTGTTATACTCAGTTTCTAAAGATATAAGAAGTATGGAACTAAATGAGATGTTGGAGCTAGTGGTGAATGTAGGATTGTGGAGGCATTTAGTATATTCACAAAGGCTTGCAGACAGAATGCTGAGAGGCATAACATTCTATAATCTATATATATCTATATATATAAAATAACTTGTCCTGACTGACTGACTAACTGATTCATCATCGCCGAGCCAAAACTACTAGACATAATGAAATGAAATTTTGGGGATACATTCATGTTAAGATATAGGTGCTCGCTAAGATAGGATTTTTGGATATTCCATCGCTAAGGGGGTGAAAAGGGGGGTGACATTTTAAAATGATTGTATCTATATCTCAAAACTTTAACAGTTTACAGATGTAAAAATTAGTAGAATCGTCTTTAAAAATACGGAAACACGTATTTTTTTGTTTTCATAAAATCCCAATAGGAGGGGTGAAAACAGAGGAAAAACGGGTTGAATGCCTTTCAAGAGGATACTTATATCTCAGAAACTTAAGATATTACAGACCTGAAAATTGGTGCTTGAGATCTCCTTTAAAAATAAAGAAACACGTATTTTTTGCTTTTGGAAAATTCAGTTAATGGGGGTGAAAAGGGGGTGAATTTTAAAAATGAATGTATTTATATCTCAAAACTTTTAAATATTATAGATGTAAAAATTGGTATTTAGAATCTCCCTCAGAAATAAGGATACACATACTTTTTTGTTTTCGGAAAATCCTTATACTGTAATAAGGGTGGAAAAGGGTGAAACATGGGTTGAATGCCTTTAATGAGGCAGAACCTGAAGATATTACAGACCTGAAAATTGGTATTTGGAATCTACTTCAAAAATAAAGATCAGATATTTTTTCATTTTTGGAAAATCCAAATAAGGGGGGTGAAAAGGGGGGGTGAATTTATAAAATGAGTGTATCTACATCTTAAAACCTGAAAAGTTTACAAATTTAAAAATTGGTATTTAAAACCTCCTTTAAATATAAAGAAACATGTATTTTTTGTTTTCTGAACATCCCAATAGGAGGGGTGTAAAAGGGTGAATAATGGGTTGAATGCCATTAATGAGGATACATAAATCTCAGAAACTGAAGATATTACAGAACTGAACATTTGTACATGGGATCTCCTTTAAAAATAAAGTAACATGTATTTTTTTTGTTTTTTTTTTGTTTTTGTAAAATTCAATTACTGGCGGTTAAACAGGAGTGACAAATTGGGGGTGAAATTTTTGAAAGACTATATCTACAGAATACCTGAGAAACGTAAAATGTTACAGACGTAAAAAGTGGTATTTGGAATCTCCTCTAAATGTAAAGAAACATAGGAGATTTGTTTTTGGAAACTCCATTTAAGGGGAACTAAAAACGGGGTGAAATTTTAAAATGAGAATTTCTACAGTGTATCTCAAAAACTTAACATGTTACAGAAGTGAAAAATGGTACCTTTTATCTCTATTAAAAGTCAAGAAACGTGTATTTTTAGTTTTCCGAAATACCACTTGGCTGGAGGGGGGGGGGGGGTAAAGTGACTGAAAATGGTATTGAATTATTTTAATTAAGCTACTGATATCTCAAAAATGAAGATGTTACAGACGTGAAATTGGATATTTGGATTCTGCTTTAAAGTAAAGAAACACGTATTGTCGAAAAATCCAATGAAGGGGGGGGGGGGAGGTGAAAGATTTGAAAAATTGACTTAATTGTATGAGAATACTTACGTCTAATAAAAACTAAAGTTGTTACAGACGTGAAAATTGGTATTTGGATCTCCTTTAGAAACAAAGAAAAACGCGATGTTTGGGGGGCAGGTTTGAAAAGGAGTTGAATTCCTTTCATGAGGTCAAACAAATAAAAAAACTGAGGAAGTTAGAGTCGTGGTAACTGGTATTTAGAAGATCCTTTACTATTAATGAAACAAGGTTTTTGCCGGAAAATTCAATTGGAGAGGGAGAAGGAGTGTGAAAGGAAGTGAAAAAAGTGAATTATTTTTATGGGAATACTTATATCTCAAAACTGAAGGTAATAGACGTGAATATTGGTGTGTGGAATCTCCTTTAAACATAAGGAAACATGCCTTTCTGTTATTTTTGTGGGAAGGGGGTAAATAAACTTAACGGCGGTGGGGTGTAAAAGGAGGTGAGAATAGTTGATTTTACTGTTCATAATGTACTTATAAGGAGCCTCCATTGCTAAGATGGCAGCATGCCTCCCTCTCACAGCTGGGGTATGTGGTTCAAATCCCGGTCACTCCATGAGACATTCGTGCTGGACAAAACGGAGGTGGGACAGGGTTTTCTCCGGATGCTGCGGTTTTCCCTGTCATCATTCATTCCAGCAACACTGTCCAAAATCATTTCATTTCATTTGTCATTCATTATCCGTTGCCCCAGAGGAGTGCAACAGGCTTCGGCAGCCGGCACAATTCCTATTGCCGCCGCCAGATGGGGATTTATTCATTCCATTCATGACCCTGTCGAATGACTGGAAACAGGCTGTAGATTTCCGATGTACTTATTCTGATCGTAAACCGATCATTTTTTATCTTTCCTGGGATCGTTTTCAAGAGCCATCTTTTTCTTCGGAGAACATTCTTAGATTACAGGACATTCTCCTGGCATAAAAATAAAAATTTAAACACCTTTGAAATAAATGATAGGAATGAGATTGACCGTCAAATTGTTCACCTCTATAATAAGGTTAACAATGCACGGAATATGTCATTCGTATCACCAGAAATCCCGCACACTTGGGACAATGGTGCTGGTCACATTGTTAACAATGACAGTGGCAGCTGATGTAATTTACCGCCAAGTAGCGGTCTTACATCTTGCTATGGGGTCCAGAATATCTCCAGAACACCTATACTAATAATAATAATAATAATAATAATAATAATAATAATAATAATAATAATAATATTAATAATGTTCTGGATCGTCGTCAAATGTGCAGACCGCACTGGAAACGGGTCCTGGATGGGTAATGACTGAGAATGCAGTCCAGCCGCGTGTTCAGTACCGCCAAGGCACCTATGAGGACACCACGCCGGATTTCCTCAAGTATTTGATCCATATTAAAAATTCTTATAGGAAAAGATTGCAAAGATTTAGGGACCCAACTGACCGGGTGGAATACCTGGACCTAGCCTGGGAAGTACGAAATCGATTGCTGGAAAGAAAGATTGAAAAATGGGAGGAAACTTGCCGTAATCTATTAGAAAACGAGTCAGATCACGAATTTTAGCGGATTCTCTCAGATAACCAGTCAGATCACGAATTTCGGCGGATTATATATAAAGCAATAAGCATTCAATTATAAATTTCATTATAATACCGTAGCGAAGCACGGGTATCTTGCTAGTATATATATATATATATATATATATATATATATATATATATAAAGTAACTTGTCCTGACTGACTGACTGATTCATCATCGCCGAGCCAAAACTACTGGACGTAAAGAAATTAAATTTTAGGGATACATTCATATTTAGATGTAGGTGCTCGCTAAGGGAAGATTTTTGGATATTCCATTGCTAAGGGAGTGAAAAGGTGGGTGAAATTTTAAAATGAGTGTATCTGTATCTCAAAACTTTAAAAGTTTACAGATATAAAAATTGGTATTTAGAATCTTATTTAAAAATAAGGAAATACGTATTTTTTTGTTTTCAGAAAATCTCAATAGAAGGGGTGAAAAAGGGGTTGAATGCCTTTAATCAGGATACCGGTATTAATATCTCAGAAACTGAACATATTACAGACCTGAAAATTTGCACTTTTGATCTCTTTTAAAAATAAAGAAACAAGTATTTTTTTGTTTTTGGAAAATCCAATTAATGGGAGGGTGAAAAGGGGGGTGAATATTTAAAATGAGTGTATCTACATCTCAAAACTTTGAAAGTTTACAGATGTACAAATTGGTATTTAGAATCTTCATTAAAAATAAAGAAACATGTATTTTTTTGTTTTCGGAAAATCCCAATAGGAAGGGTGGCAAAGGTTCAAAAATGGGTTTAATGCTTTTGATGAGGCTACTTACATTTCAGAACCTGAAGATATTACAGACCTGAAAATTGGTATTTGGGATCTACTTTAAAAATAAAGAAACAGGTACTTTTTTCGTGTTTGAAAAATCCAAATATGGGGGGGGGGGGCATGGGGGGGTGAATTTTTAAAATGAGTGTATCTACATCTTAAAACTTGAAAAGTTTACAGATGTAAAAATTGGTATTTAGAATCTCCTTTAAAAAAGAAACATGTATTTTTTTGTTTTTGGAAAATCCCAATAGGAGGGGTGAAAAAGGGGTTGAATGCCTTTAATGAGGCTACATATAACTCAGAAACTGAAGACATTACAGGACTGAAAATTTGTATATGGGATCTCCTTTAAAAATAAAGAAACATGTATTTTCTTGTTTTTGGAAAATCCAATTAATCGCGTTTAAACAGGAGTGACAAATTGGGGTGAATTTTTTGAAAGACTATATCTACAGAATACCTGAGAAACATAAAATGTTACAGACATAAAAAGTGTTATTGGGAATCTCCTGTAAATGTAAAGATACATAGGTTATTTTTTTTTTGGAAACTCCACTTAAGGTGAACTAAAAGAGGGGTGAAATTTTTAAATGAGAATTTCTACAGGAAATCTCAAAAACTGAAAATGTTACAGAAGTGAAAAATGGTACTTTTTATCTCTATTAAAAAAAAGAAACGTGTATTTTTAGTTTTCCGAAATACCACTTGGGTGGGGTGGGGGGGGTAAAATTGACTGATAGCTGCAGTCGTTTAAGTGAGGCCAGTATCCAGTATTCGGGAGATAGTAGGTTCGAACCCCACTGTCGGCAGCCCTGAAAATGGGTTTCCGTGGTTTCCCATTTTTACACCAGGCAAATGCTGGGGCTGTACCTTAATTAAGGCCACGGCCGCTTCCTTCCCACTCCTAGCCCTTTCCTGTCCCAACGTCGCCATAAGACCTTTCTGTGTCGGTGCGACGTAAAGCAACTAGCAAAAAAAAAAAAAAAGTGACTGAAAATGGTATTGAATTCTTTTAATTAGGCTACTGATATCTCAAAAATGAAGATGTTACAGAGGTGAAATTTGATATTTGGAATCTGCTTTTAAAAGTAAAGAAACGCGTATTCTCGGAAAATCCAATGAAATGTGGGGCGAGGTGAAAGAATTGAAAAATAATTGACTTAATTGTATGAGAATACTTACATCTAATAAAAACTAAAGTTGATACAGGCGTGAAAATTGGTATTTGGATCTCCTTTAAAAACAAAGAAAAATGCGTTTTGGGGGGGATCATCATGGGCAGCGGGAAAGAAAGGGAGTTGAATTCCTTTCATGAGTACACATAAAACAAAAACTGAAGAAGTTAGAGTCGTGATAATTGGTATTTAGAAGATCCTTTACTATTAAATAAACAAGTATTTTTTGCCGGAAAATTAAGGTGGGGGAGGAGTGTGAAAGGAAGTGAAACAAAAGTTAATTATTTTTATGAGGATACTCATATATCAAAACTGAAGGTAATAGCCGTGAACATTGGTGTTTTGAATCTCCTTTAAACATAAATAAACATGCCTTCTTTTAATTATTTGTTGGGGGGGGAGTAAATAAACTTAACGGTGGTGGGGTGTAAAAGGAGGTAAGACCAATTGATTTTACTATTCATAATGTATTTATAAGGAGTCTCCGTTGCTCAGGCGGCAACGCGCCAGCCTCTCACTGCTGGGTTCCGTGGTTCAAATCCCGGTCACTTTATGTGACATTCATGCTGGACAAAACGGAGGCGGTACAGGTTTTCTCCGGATACTCCGGTTTTCCCTGTCATCATTCATTCCAGCAACACTGTCCAATATAATTTCATTTCATTTGTCATTCATTATCCATTGCCCCAGAGGAGTGCGACAGGCTTCGGCAGCCGGCACAATTCCTATTGTTGCCGCTAGATAGGGGCTTTATTCATTCCATTCCTGACCCTGTCGAATGACTGGAAACAGGCTGTAGATTTTCGATGTACTTATTCCGATCATAAACCGATCATTTTTAATCTTTCCTGGGTTCGTTTTCGAGAGCCATCTTTTTCTTCAGAGAATGTTCTTAGATTACAGTAGATTCTCCTGGTATCTAAATAAAAATTTAAACACCTTTGAAATAAACGATAGGAATGAGATTGACCGTCCAATTGTTCTCCTCTATAATAAGGTCTTAATGCACGGAAGTATGTCATCGTATCGCCAGAAATCCCGCACACTTTCCTACGCGCGACAATGGTGCTGGTCGTACTGTCATCAATGACAATGGCAGCAGATCTAATTTACCGCCAAGTAGCGGTCTTGCATCTTGCTGTGAGGTCCATAATAATAATAATAATAATAATAATAATAATAATAATAATAATAATAATGTTCTGGACCATCGTCGAAATGTGCGAACCGCGCTGGAAATGTTTCCTGGCTGGGTAATGACTACGATTGCTGTCCGGCCGCGGGTTCAGTACCGTCAAGGCACCCAAGACGGCACCACGCCGGATCTCCTCAAGGATTTGATCCATATTAAAATGCTTATAGGAAAGGATGGCCAAGATTTAGGAACCCAACTCTCCGGGTGGAATACCTGGACCTAGCCCGGGAAGTACGAAATTGATTGCTGGAAAGAAAGATTGAAAAATTGGGAGGAACCTTGCCGTAATCTCTCAGAAAACAAGTCAGATCGCGAATTTTGGCGGATTCTCTCAGAAAACGAGTTAGATCGCAAATTTCGGTGGATTATATTTAAAACGTTAAGCATTCAATTTTTAATTTCATTATAATACCATAGTGAAGCACGGGTATCTTGCTAGTCTATGTATATATAAAAAGGTATTTTGTTGTTTGAATGTGGTGCGTATTAATATGTTGTTTGTGGTCTATTTGATCCAGAAATGCACAATGTTGTAATATGCAAAACATCTATTGAAGAGTATAATATTAATTAGCTATGGCACCAATAATTTTTCTTCACTTTATCTAAATCTATTTCTTTCGGTAGAAATTCAGAAATGAAGCAAATGTTGCATTTCTTTCTCTTTTTCAGGTGTTAAAGCAGAATCAAATAACATCAATGATCATCACAACTGCTTTTTTCTAGAAGTAAGAAATATGTTTTAGATGGAAATTAAGGGTGCTGTTCATAAACATCCACTAGTCATGCTTTAGTCTGCACTAAAGTTAGACTCGACTTAGGGCCCTTACACACGAGCGTTTTTTTGTCGCCGTTGTCGACCACAAAAAGTGGTTCATGTGTGGCCGGCTGTCGCCGCTTTGCCGTTACCATACAATGCAATGGGAAGAATACCTCCCCTTTACACACGAGCGTTTTCTTGACCACATGCGAACCACATGTCGCCAGCTGTAGCCGATACCGGCCACCGACCACTTGCCGACTGCAGGGCATACCTTTACACACGAGCGACATCCTGGCGACAAGTTCCCGCTGGCAGTATTCGTGATGGAGTCGTTCGATACAGATACGTTCATTGCCGTGATTCAAGCCGAACCCGCTATATGTAACTACGCTAGTGATACATACAGCAACCGAGTTGAGAAGGTCAGAACATGGGAGAAGATCTGTGAAGTCCTTCACAGTAACTTCCAGAAGTAAAGCGCGGAGGAGAAAAATGAAATAGGTCAGATCTACATATATTTATTTACAAAATGTTTAATTATTACGAGTCATTCTACTGACGATATAGCCTTCCTCATCACAGTATCTGTCCGTGAAATAATTGGCCCTATTTCCTATAGTAGTTCATTGAAAGACGTGTTTGACATTCTGAAGAACTGGAAAAACTTATCTGGATAATTGCAGAGTTCGTGATATAAAGCAGGAAACTGCCCCAACTGTTGCCGGACTTCTACTATTGGATGTAACCACATTGTCCGCGTTTTCCTTCTTTTCCTGCTTCTTCGCATGAGCAAAAGAAGTACAGCCTCCTCTTCAGAATCTATTATAAATGAGAATGACCGAAGTTCCACTTGCCGACTGTTCCAGCGGTGAAGCTGACCGGACCACATTTTGTCGCTGGCCGGACCACATTTTGTCGCTGGCTCGGCCACAAAATGTGGCCATAATGAACTGCAGAAGTGGTTGAGCCTGCCACAAAGATGCGTATTTTTGCAGTCGATAACGACGACAAAAAAACGCTCGTGTGTTAAGGGCCTTAGGCGGGACTAACTCCAGTGTAAGAAAAA
Organism: Anabrus simplex; assembly: GCF_040414725.1. NCBI lineage: Eukaryota > Metazoa > Arthropoda > Insecta > Orthoptera > Tettigoniidae > Anabrus > Anabrus simplex. Next base: position 553,897,119 of record NC_090266.1, on the reverse strand, counting down.
TTTATAGACCAGTATTATCAGTGTACTAATATAGTCTACATATCAACCTTGTACATTACTGCCAAGCGATGAGCATGCGCAAAGCACAGATCATAGCATGTTCAATATGTCTGTAACCACTGAGGTTCATTTTACGTTGACATGTGATTCACAAGCACTGATAATGGACTGCGATGAGAAGATTCGGAAGTTAAGTGGGGCCGATCAGTATTTATAGCCTCTCATGAACATTTCCCCTCCAACATGCTACATTGTCTAATATTCACAAGTATAAAGGTTGGACTTTCCACCTAATCAATACTATTATTTACTATAAGGTACCTAAAACCTTTTACATTACAGTACCAGTTTCGACCCTTGTATGGGTCATCTTCAGCTGCTGAAGAACCTTGATCTTTTTTTAAAAAAAAATTTACATATAATGTTAGAGCACTACTTATTCTAATTTTAGATGACTTATTCTAAGTTACATTGATACATTGTAGTGTTGAAATGTGCATGGATGAAAAACGTTAAAGTCTAAAATTGTTCAATAGTTCATTATGGTGTCACTGATCTTGATGTTCAGTCAGTGTGTGTCTGTCTCTCTCTCTCTCTCTTTATTTCTGTATTACAGTGTTAAACGCTATTACTTTAAGTTTAAAAAAGTCTTATTTCTAATTTCAGTGGTACTATGTTTTTATAAAAGTTGTGTCAGTAGGAAGTCTATGTTTTCTAAAAGTTTAATAATAAAGGATCACATGTTTTGATGTTTTCAATATACCTTGACTTCTGCAATAAAACAGGTACGAGTTGTATTTTTTGAAGGGGCAAATAAGTGTAAAATCTTCATGTAATGTGCACGGCATGCTCCCGACAAGTACACAGGTGACAGGCTAGAGACAGCAAGAAAATAATCTGACACTGCGCAATGCTCCAACAGAGCGCAATTATGAAGAAGGGAACATTTTCACCATCCCACTGCTGTAATGAGGCATTAAACAACTTGACCTCGAGCAAATTACATGAACTTATTCGCCCCATCAAAACACACAACTCATACTTGTTTTATTGTAGAAGTCAAAGTATGTTTAAAACATCAGGACATGTGATACTTTATTTTAAACTTTTAGAAAACATGAGAGAGAGAGAGAGAGAGAGAGAGAGAGAGATATGTTGAACAATTTTTAGAATTGTACATTTCTCATCCAAGCACATTTTAGCACTACACTGCATCAATGTAACTTAGAATTACCGGTAGTCATCTAAAGTTAGAAGAATATGAAATGGCGTTTAGTGCCGGGAGTGTCCGAGGACAAGTTTGGCTCACCAGATGCAGGTCTTTGGATTTGGCGCCCGTAGGTGACCTGCGCGTCGTGATGAGGATGAAATGATGATGAAGACGACACATACACCTAGCCCCCATGCCAGCAAAATTAACCAATTAAGGTTAAAATTCCCGACCCTGCCGGGAATCGAACCCAGGACCCCTGTGACCAAAGGCCAGCACGCTAACCATTTAGCTGTGGAGCCGGACATCTGAAGTTAGAATAAGTAGTGTTTTAACATTATATGTTATTTTTAGTTGCTTTCAAAACACATAAGAGCCTCGGAACATATTTATTAACTAAATTAAGATGCCAGCACGAGCAGACTCATGTCAGGGATGATGTTTTATGGCCTGATGATAGACAGGGTCTTGAAAAAATGCAAAAACCTGGTTGAGACTGATGAAGGTATGATAAAATGACATAAATTGAAAACAATATTCTCTGACCCATGTGTAAATAATGCAACTATTGAGCTCGAATTATTATTATTATTATTATTATTATTATTATTATTATTATTATTATTATTATTATTATTATTATTATTATTATTACCGTGGTTTGGTGGACCAGCAGAGGTGAAAGAAGGTGCCGGGATGAATGGATCTAACTACAAAGTCAAAGTTAATTTAAAATTTTAACAAAGGTTATATTTTCAGAAGACACAACAAATTTATAACAACTTTTCACTTGGTGAAATAACAATTTGGACTTAGAAAGATCCAAGATTTCAGAATTTTAACACTCTTGGGCTACAAGCCCTAGTATTATAATTTTGAGCTCCTAGCTCAACTTTTACAGGCGAGCACAAATTGTTCAAAGGGCAGAAAGCCCCTAATCCCTGGAGCATTTGCTCCCAACTTCAAATATCAAGCCTCTCAGAGGCACAGTTACCACACTAGAAAAGAACTGACACGCTCTCAATTTTTCAAGCCTATTAAAGGCAATACCAGAAACTCACAATTATTTGCCATCCAGGCACAACTCACAAAAAAGAAACAGGGGTATCTTGTACCCAACCTATTGGGCCTTAGCAGAAAAGGACAGCTTAAGTAAATGGCCCGAAACACCAAATTGAATGGAGGTGTGTACTTGCACTCCTAAATATGCATTCTTAAAACCTAAAAGGCACTAGGCTGGTGAAACAGGGGCTATTCCCAAACTATGGGGGTGACTCATATAAGAATAATTTAATACATTACGGAAAAGAAGAAAACCAGTTACAAAATGTAGTCGCCTCAAACCAATATGAAGGGGAGCTCGAGATGGTAAATCACTCTCTATCTCCGAATTACAGTTACAGATTTTATGAAATTTTCACATTAGCTGGCAGAATTTACATTTTAGAGAAGTTGGTTACATATTAAAATTTCGGACCTATCCCTCGGGTTAAACTGCGGAGCTAGCAAGAAATAAAGATGTTAAACGGCTGTTACCTTGCTGAAGAACTGCTGCCTGCTGAAAGAGGCATCTCCCGCCTCCTGCTTCACATACACACACTTAGTTAGATGTTGATCAAATGACCAAGAGACGTGAAAATCCGGAGTTTATAAACCCTCGGGGAAGGTTCGAGACTTTTCATGAATAATCAAGCCACACCCTCTCAGTTTTATTGGACCATACAAAATTTACACTCAAAGTCGAAGAAGAAATCCAGGATTGGTCGGAAATTAATTACAAAAATTAGCAATTGGCTGGATTCAAAACTGGCGGAAAGAAAAAATAAATATTGCCGACCCACAAATGAATGAACGAAATTTAGCAAAGAAAAACTTATGAATACAAAATTTCTTCAAAAAAGTTCTTTCACTTCGCACCAGGGTGCATGATCATAGTTTTTGTAGTGACATCTGTTGTAGAAAGTCCAAACTTCTTGATAAATGGTACCCAAAACATGTTGAATTTCACACAGTCCTGGAGACTTCACAATCACCAAATTAAGGTAAAAAAGTAGTGAGTAAAAGTTTAAGGAGGTCTAGTTCCAAGTTCACTGTTCCTCCAGTAGAGGAGGTTTTATTGGCACAAGATTTAAATGTGCGGCGTAGAGGTATACCTACCGGTACAATTATTATTATTATATTATTATTATTATTATTATTATTATTATTATTATTATTATTATTAGTATTATTATTATTATTATTATTATTATTATTATTATTATTATTATTATTATTATTGATGTAGTCAGATGATCCCATTGTGTGTAAGGTTATGTCATGAATCATGTACTGTATATGGACTTGGAGTGAGCAGGATGCTCATAAAATGGATTATGGCCTCACTGCAGGGCCGTCGAGTTCTGTTTACCGTCAACGCAGTAATGTTGAGAGCTAATATAGACGGGGTGTCAACAGGGAGGAGTATTATCACCAACATTATGGTGTCTGGTAGTGGATGAACTACTTACCAGGTTAAATGTTGGAGGAATTTATGCCCAAGGCTATGCAGATGACATTAGCCTGATGGCAGTGGGAAATTTCCCCAGTATGGTTTCAGAGCTCGTACAGAGCTCCCTATGCAGGGTGAAAAGATGGTGCCACGACACGGACTTGTCAGTTAATCCCAATGAGATGGAGCTTCTGGTATTTACCAGGAGGTGGAGGCTAGACGGACTGTCAGAGCCTTTCCTATTTGGGAAAATATTAGTTAAGACAACCTCAGTTAAGTACCTTGAGGTAATCCTCGTGGCAAGACTGAGTTGGAAGAAACATATAGACCATAAGGTGGATAAGGTGGATAAGGCTCGCAAGATTATGTGGGCCTGTCGCAGCGCCGTCGGAAGGACTTGGGGCCTAGGGCCTAGGGTGGTTCAGTGGCTCTATATTTCTATTGTACGGCCCACGATCACCTTCGCATCTTTAGTCTGGTGGCCAGGTTTGGAGAGTAAAACTGCGACCACCAAGTTAAACAGTGTCCAAAGACTTGCGTGTCTAGGAATAACAGGGGCACTGGATACTACACCATTATGTGCAATGGAGGCCATCCTGTGTCTTCCCCCCTTACATTTATATGTTAAGGAGATGGCGGGAATGAGTGCTTACCGCCTCTGGTCACTGGGAGGATGGTCCTTCAAGAATCCAAATAGAGGTCATGCTTTTATTCTTACAAGGCTTCACCTGACCTGCCCTATGACAGTGATGATCCGGGACCTGATGAAGCCTAGTTTTAATCTGAATTATAAGCTCACAGTGTTGATACCCACAAGGGAGGAGTGGGCCGCAGATGCTGGGGCCCGTCTTAGGTCTGGGGGCTGTACATGGTACACAGATGGCTTGCGGACAGAGACGGGCACAGGCGCTGGGGTCTGGGGGCCTAAGACAAGGCTCTCCCTTCCCATGCGTAAATATGCTACTGTTTTCCAGGCCAAAGTATATGCAATACTGGCCTGTGCTGTATATGTATGGAACATGCCTGGACATAGAAGATGCATCACCATTTGCAGTGACAGCCAGGCAGCGTTAAAAGCACTATGTGCAGTTAGAACAACATCAAAAATGGTATGGGAGTGCCAAAGGATGTTAGATCAGCTGTGTGAACTTAGCCCAGTTACCCTATTATGCATCCCTGGGCACACAGGAATCAGTGGAAATGAAGAAGCTGACAAACTAACGAAACAAGGATCAAAAGGTCCTTTCATAGAACCAGAGCCCTTCCTAGGAGTGTCACTCCGAAGTGTGAAACTGGTAATATCCCAGTGGACAAACCAGTCTCACTTAGACATTTGGAAGAGGTTAACCATAGCAAGACAGGCATGTGAACTTATCAAAGGGCCTAGCCAAAGTAATAAAAAGGTCCTGATAAATTTGAATAGGACCAGAATTTTTTTATTTCGTGTGGCTATTTCTGGCCGACTGCAGCCCTTGTAAGGCAGACCCTCCGATGAGGGTGGGCGGCATCTGCCATTTGTAGGTAACTGCGTGTTATTGTGGTGGAGGATAGTGTTATGTGTGGTGTGTGAGTTGCAGGGATATTGGGGACAGCACAAACACCCAGCCCCCGGGCCATTGAAATTAACCAATGGAGGTTAAAATCCCCGACCCGGCCGGGAATCGAACCCGGAACCCTCTGAACCGAAGGCCAGTACGCTGACCATTCAGCCAACGAGTCGGACAGGACCAGAATGCAAATGGTAGTTGGACATTTGACAGGCCATAATACCTTACAGAGACACCTATACATCATGAAAATCAGTTAGGATCCGATGTGTAGAAGATGCGGTAGGGAGGAAGATACCTCCGCGCATGTGTTGTGTCAGTGTAAGGCTCTTGCAAGCACTGGACATCGATATCTTGGCTCACATTTTGTGAGCCTGGAAGACATCAGGAATGTCAACATCCGGACACTGGTATCCTTTATCGGAGCACTAGGGCTGGACTAGGCAAACCCGTTTAAGGGGCACAGAGGGTCTTCACAGACCTACGTATGGAGCCCTGCGAAGGCAAGGCTCACCCATTCCTTATCTATCTATGTATATAGACTTTTATACGAGTTCAGTTAATGTAAGAACCTGTATATAATTTATTATTACCTGTATATATGAAATTTTGTAATCCACTCCAGTATTGTGAAACACACTGTAACATCCAGAAGGCACTAGGTAGACGAGAACTATGGAGAATATTCTGTACATTATATCTATGTTTTAAGCACTCTAGAATTTACGAGAAGGTATTTTGTATCACATCATTTCTGATGCGTGGCCAAGGAAGGATCTATATAAGGAGGTGGTCTTGATGGTAAAGATGAGTTACAGTTTAGTTGGAGTTATGGTTTAACAGGAGGTATACTTGTGACCACATGTTGTGGATGACAAGCTTGTAAGTAGTCAGTTGTTTTAATGTTGTGATCTCCATGTGGCATGTGCTTAGTGATAGGCATTTGTTAAAGATGGTGGTGAGTTGATGTTTCGTAGTGAAGTGTTCTGTTTGTGACGGCCATGTATAAGGTTATGTGTGTTTAATTTGTAAATAATTGTGAATAAATCTGTGTACCAACTGAGAGCATTTTGTGTGCATCTTTGTGGATACATCATTTGTGACTGTGCGACAGAACGTAAGAATTTACGAGTGAATACGGGTGTAGTGCAAAATAGTTCATCAAAATGCAAGTGATACTAGAGAATATGTCAGTGAAACAACTCGAGGATGAACTCACCAAGATAAATCTCCCGATGAACGAGAAGAAGAAATCGCTGCAGACGCAGTTACGGGAAGATCTCATTGATAAAAAGGAGAAGATCCAAAAAGTTTTTCATCGAACTCCACGAAGATTTGGAGACTGAAGAAGAGGTAAATATAACGGAAATATGTTCTAACCTAATGACCATGATACAGGCACTAAATGACAAAATTCCAGACGTCAATTCCAGGCTAACATGACAGATTGCAGATCAAATTTAGAAGATAAATGACAAAATTTCTCAAGCTAACTCAGTTTAAACCAGACAAATATCACAAGTGTATACACAGGTTTACAAAGTTGAACAAAGCCTAGAATCGAAAATTTCAACTGTTGAAGACAAAATTTCATTGAAAATTAGTGACGTCACCAATCAATTAACGCGGCAGTTATCAGATGTCATGTCAAAACTGGGACGGGTTGAACAGATCAATAGTAGGGTAAGCCAGATGGAAGGGGATATCTCGAACCTCAAGGAGGAGGTGGAAATCCAGGTTTCCGGCATAAAGCAACAAGTGGAAAGCCGTATCTCTGCCATCGAGGGATATTACTTTACAAAAAACAATATAAATATGAGTCTCCACCTTATCAATACAAAATTAATTTACATTAAGCTGGTAAATATAGTCAAGACTAGTTTCGACCCCTAGGGGGTCATCTTCAGTTGACATGCATTAAAAATGTATTTTTTACAAAAACATCACATGTAGTGGTAAAAGCTTAAATTAATTTGAACCGATCATAAATGTTGGTATGTCTGGTACATTTTGGCTATTGTATGTGTCCAATTTTGAGTTTTTAGCACACAGTGTGAAGGTAGTTGATTAACTAGTGTGCATCATCCATGAAGTCACATTTTATTTTTTATGCTACTACCATCCAATTTTTTGGGTTATACAATGTGGAATATACATACATTTGTGCAAATCAACAGTGGCAAGTTTAACAATATACATTTAAAGTTGGTTCATAAATTACACAAATTGGCTATTGATTAGTCATATGAAAATGTAGGACATTGGATTGAACACTTTTGACTGAAATATCAATGTAACACCTTACTGGCATATATCTTAGATGCTAAAATCAGTTTATAAAGCCTGTTGTTCTTGATTGAGTCTTGGAATAGGGTTAAAATTTTTTTAAATAAAAACTATTGCTTAGTATAGGCATTAAATAATGCTGTTAAAATGGACATATAACTAAAACAGTGGTATATGTATGCCATATATGCCTGGTTAAAAACACATTACATTAATGTTATTGATATGTGGTGCTACATGTACATTGTTTTGGAATAAATGGGGTTGACGAATTTTTCACAACAGTCTTAGATATAGTGTTCCGATAAAATGGGTCCGTAAAAATATTTATATGTAAAAAACGGTTAGGTAAGTATTTGAATAATCCGCTTGCAGATCAGGTAATACTTAGTTATATATCTGGAGATATTTCAGGCAGCTACTAATGTTGGAGTTATTAAAAATCTTGAATATATTAATGGAGCATGTTTTTCCACCCGTATGTCGTGATGTTTTAAGTTGGTGACATTTGTCAGAACGTGTTGAAATTATGCGTCTTGATGCACGTTGATTTTATCATGGAAGCGTATATGTTGTAAAAACAAGGTACAGTATCTGGAAATAGAAATAATAAGTGTGATAATGGTGTGGTATGAAAGTGTAATAGTAAATCGTATGTCGTTTTACTTACGTAAGGTGTTGGAACCGTGCATTCTTTGTAGCTGCCTGTTGAGATCTGATACGTGTTGCTCTGAGATTGTAGTTAGCGGCGTGGAAAAACATGCTCCATTAATATATTCAAGATTTTTAATAACTCCAACATTAGTAGCTGCCTGAAATATCTCCAGATATATAACTAAGTATTACCTGATCTGCAAGCGGATTATTCAAATACTTACCTAACCGTTTTTTACATATAAATACTTTTACGGACCCATTTTATCGGAACACTATATCTAAGACTGTTGTGAAAAATTCGTCAACCCCATTTATTCCAAAACAATGTACATGTAGCACCACATATCAATAACATTAATGTAATGTGTTTTTAACCAGGCATATATGGCATACATATACCACTGTTTTAGTTATATGTCCATTTTAACAGCATTATTTAATGCCTATACTAAGCAATAGTTTTTATTTAAAAAAAATTTAACCCTATTCCAAGACTCAATCAAGAATAACAGGCTTTATAAACTGATTTTAGCATCTAAGATATATGCCAGTAAGGTGTTACATTGATATTTCAGTCAAAAGTGTTCAAACCAATGTCCTACATTTTCATATGACTAATCAATAGCCAATTTGTGTAATTTATGAACCTACTTTAAGTGTATATTGTTAAACTTGCCACTGTTGATTTGCACAAATGTATGTATATTCCACATTGTATAACCCAAAAAATTGGATGGTAGTAGCATAAAAAATAACATGTGACTTCATGGATGATGCACACTAGTTAATCAACTACCTTCACACTGTGTGCTAAAAACTCAAAATTGGACACATACAATAGCCAAAATGTACCAGACATACCAACATTTATGATCGGTTCAAATTAATTTAAGCTTTTACCACTACATGTGATGTTTTTGTAAAAAATACATTTTTAATGCATGTCAACTGAAGATGACCCCCTAGGGGTCGAAACTAGTCTTGACTATATTTACCAGCTTAATGTAAATTAATTTTGTATTGATAAGGTGGAGACTCATATTTATATTGTTTTTTGTAAAGTAATATCTATCAATACGGAAATGAAACTTATAAACAACAGTATAAACAACAGATCGAGGGATATTTCGGGAGCCGTATTTCTGCTGTTGCAGGAAGGTTAGAAAACTGGTTTTCGACCATCAAGGGAGATGTGTAGAATATAAGGGAAAGCATCCTTCATGCATTAGAAGATAGATTAACTCAAACACCTCTAAACCCCTCAAACCTATCCGGCAATACAGGACACCTAGACCCAAAGGTGATTATAGAGACCCTTCCAGAATTCCACGGGCAACTGGAAGAGAACCCAACTAGCTTCCTCAAAGGATCGGTCAGTCTGTTAGGAAGGACTAATCTACCAGAGGACATCTACGTGCAACTCATCACACTGCGATTAAAGAGGCAAGCCGCTACTTGGTGGAATAACTTGAAGGGTCTAAATTTAAACTGGACAGACTTCAAAAGGGAATTGCTCACAAGGTTTAATTCCAAAAGGGTGAAGAGCTCTGTGTAAAGGAAGCTACTGACTGAGGCACAATCCACCGGCATGAGAACTAGCACCTTCGTCCTACAGAAGTACCAACTCATCAAACGTCTGCACCCGGATGGAAGCGGAAACAAGATCTTAGCAGACACCGCAGAGCTACTCCACGAAAAGATTCGACCCCTAGTGAAAGTATCACAACCAAGATCCTTTGATGATCTGCACAGAATCATGGCCCTGCTGGAGGAGGAACATAAGAGAAGAGCTATGGAAGAGACCAGCGCAGTTAGGAAGTGCTACCAGTGGGGAAGAGCGGGACACCTGAAAAACAATTGCCCAGCCTTGACGTCGAAAAACTAGGTCCGGCCCATTCTGGATTTGGGACGGTTGGGACCAGGAACGGGAATGCCCCTCAAGACCTGACAGACGAGCAACCCTGGTCAAGTAGCAGAGGGATTGGTCAAATTGTGAGTAGAACAGGCCAACCTTGCCCAGCTAAAGAATAGGTAACGAGAATTTTTCAGCCATAATCGACAGCCAAGCAAGCCATTCATTTGTCAACTGGATTGTCACCAGATTACTACCACCTATGAAGTCTCACCATCTCGGAAGGGTAGTGGGAGCAGCGGACGGGGTAACCTATTCCATTCAAGGACAGACTAACCTAACTACTAAATGCATGAACATGCCTATTGTAATTGATGTTGCAGTAATTCAGAAGCTAATATCTGACAACATATTAGGTCATGACTTTCTGGTGGAATACTAGGTGATCCTAGACTATGCAGCTCATGAAGTCTTTTTGGGAAAAGACAGGCGTCTGTTGATCGCCTGGCATGATGGAAATCTCCGGATTCGCAAGGGTACAGAAGTCGACGTAGATTTGGGAGATATCAAGTTAACGCATCTTCGACCGAGTGAAGAAGAGGGGATGAGACACACCTCAAAAGACTTTCTGGAAGTAATCGCCAATAAAATAGGTCAGACTACCACTGTAACACACACCATTGAATACAGCGCTTCCTCACCCATCAAACAATGTCCATATCCAAGCACAACTTTGTCATCCAGAAGATTCAAGATATGGAAGGGCAAGGTCTCATCGAACCCTTTACATCCTGTTGGGCTTCACCTAACGTCCTACCAAAGAAGAAGAATGGGGAGTATCGACTCTGTCTGGACTTCTGCAGGTTGAACGATAAGACCGTCAGTGATGCCTACCCCATGCCTGACCTGAAAGACTCACTGAAACAAGTAAGTGGGTCTAGGGTTTTCAGCACACTGGATCTCAACTCCGGGTACTGGCAAGTGGAGGTCGAGGAAAGTTCTAGACCATTGACCGCCTTCATGACACCGAGAGGATTGTACCAGAGTGCAGTAATACTGTCTGGATTGAAGAATGCTCCTGCCACCTTCATGTGACTGATGGATAAAGTATTATCAGGATATGTTGGAGATTTTTGCCAAGTGTATCTCAATGACATTTTAATTCACAGCAAGAATTTTCAAGAACACATTGTACATCTGAGGAAAGTGCTGGAATGACGGAAGATTTATGGACTGACTTGCCAACTAGAGAAGTGCCACATCTCCCTGTCCTGCATAGAATATCTTGGCCATGTCCTAACTTTGGAAGGCTTAGGAAGGCAACCGGTGAAGAATCGAGCTATCAAAGAAACTGAACGCTCGTGGACCAAGCGGCAAGTATGTCAGTTCCCTGGCTTGTGTGGGTGGTATAGCAGCTGTGTGCCACACTTTGAAGAGAAGGCAATACCAATCACAGATCTACTCCATAATTACCGCCCATTCCGATGGACCAGCAAGGAAGAGGCAGCATTCCAAGACATTAAGGCTGCGATATGTAACGCTTCCGGTCTAGCCCATCCCGACCCTCAACGCAAGATGTGCCTGCAGACGGATGCCAGCGACTCCGACTTAGGAGCAGTGATTTTCCAGGAGAGGAGTGACTGTGGTAGGGACATCATCGAGTTTGCCAGCAGAAAGCTATCTCCCACCGAACAACGCTACTGCACTGCCAAGAAGGAAGCCTTAGCTGTGGTGTGAGCCATGGGCGAATTCAGAGGCTACTTGGAGGGAAGCAAGTTCCAGCTCTACACCAATAATGCAGCTCTCAAATGGTTGAACTCGTTCTGTGGCTCAAAATCTAAATTGATGCGATGGGCTCTGTTAATTGCAGAATTTGATTTTGATGTGTTTCATGTCCCAGGACTGACTAACATAGGAACAGACAGCTTATCTAGGCACCCGGCGATGGAATCTGAAGCTAATAGCACCACTTTAAATCTAAGAATTTCATTTTTGTCCATATTGAACTGAGAATGGAAGATAGGAAACTTAAAAGGGTCCACCTCTTCAATACAAATAAATGTTATAGTTTCTTTACAACATATATTTACACTTGGAACTAGTTTCGACGCTGTTTGGCGTCATCTTCAGCCAAAATGTGGGAAATAGGCATAGCATGTAGACATTTATATTATACAAGGTGTTACATCAGTGTGATTAAAAGAGAGAATGTGAAGACGTGAAGTAAAATGTCAGTTTCAAAATGGTCATGAAGGGCGAGTCAAAATTGTATAAACATGAGATAACATAAACACATAAACAAAAAACATATATACATATAAGCTGTAACAAAACCATGCGGAAGTACGAGATGATTGGCATTGGAGATTCAAATTTTCAGACAATCTTCCATTGAATGTTGCCTGCCGCGAGTGTAGTACAAAACATGGGTTAGATTTCAATAAACAGAATCGTCTCAAAAATGCACATAACATTTTAAAATATTTGGGTTGAGATGAAATTTGGCAGTTAGGGATTGAAATCACTTATTCAATAAGCGTCAATTCAAAAAAACAGCTGTGAAGGGTGAGACAGAAATTGCACAAGCATGACTTTGGTCTCGATAAATGCAAAAAACACATGTAACACTCGGAAATGTAGGTTCTTGATGGATTTGGCATAAAAGGTCTGCGTTCAATCATTCGTTGAATGGCACTGGTGCGAGTGTAGTTCAAATGCGCGTGAGGATTTAATAGCCTCTTAGAATTGCACGTGACATCTGAACTCATGGTGCGAGATGAACTTGGCAGTGAAGGTTCGAATTGTAGATAAGGGTAGATGAAGGGTGAAACAAAAGCTATAATTCATACAAGTTAGGACTCATTAAATAATACTTTCAAGTACAAATAACATATTCAAATTTCCGTAGTACAAGGTGAAATTGGCAGTTAAAGAATTAAAATTTGTAGATATTTCTTCGTCGGGTGCCATATAGGTCAAGCGCAGCGTAAATATGAGACAGGGCTCAATATATCCAAACTTGTACAAATGCATATAACATATCTGAATCCAAGTGTGAGATGAACATGGTAGTTAAAGAATCACTTTGTTGAGGGTGTAGTAAACATATTCAGCTCGACAAGAATACAAGATTCGAATTGAGGAAGACGTTCCTCTGAGAGCTTAGAGGTTGACTGTGCTAATATTTGTGGTGTATTGTTGCAACGTTACGTGTAGGGTGGAGGCAGATTTCTATGATGATTATTGCGGGACCTAAGCTATGGCGCGAGATGAAGAGGAACAGAGCACATTGGACAGTTTAGGTCTGGGGAGTGGCCATTGTGGGATTAGGAGGGGAGGGGGAAGGAGCGGTAGGGGAGGAGGAGTGGAAGGAGGGGGGATATGGAGGGTGATGCGGTGAAAGTGTGTGGCGTGATAAAGTATTATGCATAATGTGAAAGACAGATCTGTTTTTCGGAATATTAATATTTTTGAAAAATTCAATGATGAAGTCGAATAGGATCTTTGGTTTCTCTGAGATATCATTTAAGTTAAGGTTTGGATTGAAATATTGGTCTAAGTGAATATAGAGGTTTTCAGTGATGTCTTTATTTAAGTTTTTTCTGGACATCGGAATCTTGAATGCTCGGTCTACTAAGCTATTATATGTAGCTGCTTTATGTGTTTGGGGATGTAGCGAGTCATTTCTTATAGTAGTGGCCGTTTGAGTGGGCTTTCTATAGATACTATATGTGAAAGAAGAGGGGTGCCTATTGATTGTTAGGTCTAGAAAGTTGATGGAGTTGTTTATCTCTGATTCTAAGGTGAATTTAATGTCATGATCAATGTTATTAAGGTTTTTGAGGGTACCTAGCCCAGAATTGGATATTAGCGAATTTGATGGTATTGTCGATGGCGGTGTGCTCTAGGAAATCAAGGTAGATCTCTGCTAAAATTCCTGAGGCTGGTGAACCCATAGCCAAACCATCTTGTTTGTAAATGATCTTATCAAATGTGAAATAATTATTGTTAATTAGTAATCTTAATATAGTCATAAAGTCTTGAACTTCTAGTTTACTTAGTTGGTTGTTAGCAAGTAAGTTCTTTTCGATGATCGGGAATAATGAGTTGGTTTTTATACTGGGATACATGTTGACTATATCAAAGGAGTGCATTGAATGATATGGTTGAAGTTTGAAACTGTTTAGTTTGTTCACTAATTCTACAATATTCCTGATGGATTTATTTGATGAGAACTTATAATGTTTATTAAGAAATTGTTGGATAAATTGAGATAATTTATATAAGGGGCTTGGTCTGTAGTTTATTATGGGTCGAATCGGGACACCGGTTTTGTGGATTTTGGGTAGTGCTTTAGCTGTTGGCAGACCTGGGTTCATAGTGATTAACTTTTGTTTTTCTTGCTCAGTGAGGAGAAAAGATGTGTTTTTTAGAATTTGTTTCAATTGCCTTTGAATTGATTGTGTTGGGTCCTTCATAACTATCGAAAAGGAGTCATTATCTAAGAAATTTTTGGTTTTTTGAATGTAATCTGTTTTATCCATAACGACTGTTGTGTTGCCTTTGTCGGCCTTTGTAATAATGAGTTGGTTGTCTTTGACTTTCTTTTTAAGATTGAGAATTTGTTTTCTTTCAGTAAGGGAATCTTTGTTGATTTTGGTGATAGGGGTCGCGGTGTGATTTTTTGAGAAAAAACTTTTGTTTAATTGTTTCTTACGTCCATTCTGAGTTCGTCTTGTAGGTCATATGGCATTTTGCTGATAGCAACTTCTGATTCAACTACGAGTTTGGAGTCTGTAAGGGCCGAGTTGAAACAGGGCCAGTCGTGCTTTGGACCTTTCGAAAGAATTCTTATGTCGTCCTCATCTAAGTTCTTTCCTAGACATCACTGAAAACCTCTATATTCACTTAGACCAATATTTCAATCCAAACCTTAACTTAAATGATATCTCAGAGAAACCAAAGATCCTATTCGACTTCATCATTGAATTTTTCAAAAATATTAATATTCCGAAAAACAGATCTGTCTTTCACATTATGCATAATACTTTATCACGCCACACACTTTCACCGCATCACCCTCCATATCCCCCCTCCTTCCACTCCTCCTCCCCTACCGCTCCTTCCCCCTCCCCTCCTAATCCCACAATGGCCACTCCCCAGACCTAAACTGTCCAATGTGCTCTGTTCCTCTTCATCTCGCGCCATAGCTTAGGTCCCGCAATAATCATCATAGAAATCTGCCTCCACCCTACACGTAACGTTGCAACAATACACCACAAATATTAGCACAGTCAACCTCTAAGCTCTCAGAGGAACGTCTTCCTCAATTCGAATCTTGTATTCTTGTCGAGCTGAATATGTTTACTACACCCTCAACAAAGTGATTCTTTAACTACCATGTTCATCTCACACTTGGATTCAGATATGTTATATGCATTTGTACAAGTTTGGATATATTGAGCCCTGTCTCATATTTACGCTGCGCTTGACCTATATGGCACCCGACGAAGAAATATCTACAAATTTTAATTCTTTAACTGCCAATTTCACCTTGTACTACGGAAATTTGAATATGTTATTTGTACTTGAAAGTATTATTTAATGAGTCCTAACTCGTATGAATTATAGCTTTTGTTTCACCCTTCATCTACCCTTATCTACAATTCGAACCTTCACTGCCAAGTTCGTCTCGCACCATGAGTTCAGATGTCACGTGCAATTCTAAGAGGCTATTAAATCCTCACGCGCATTTGAACTACACTCGCACCAGTGCCATTCAACGAATGATTGAACGCAGACCTTTTATGCCAAATCCATCAAGAACCTACATTTCCGAGTGTTACATGTGTTTTTTTGCATTTATCGAGTCCAAAGTCATGCTTGTGCAATTTCTGTCTCACCCTTCACAGCTGTTTTTTTGAATTGACGCTTATTGAATAAGTGATTTCAATCCCTAACTGCCAAATTTCATCTCAACCCAAATATTTTAAAACGTTAATTGCATTTTTGAGACGATTCTGTTTATTGAAATCTAACCCATGTTTTGTACTACACTCGTGACAGGCAACATTCAATGGAAGAGTGTCTGAAATAATTTGAATCTCCAATGCCAATCATCTCGTACTTCCGCATGGTTTTGTTGCAGCTTATATGTATATATGTTTTTTGTTTATGTGTTTGTTATCTCATGCTTATACAATTTTGACTCGCCCTTCATGACCATTTTGAAACTGACATTTTACTTCACGTCTTCATATTCTCTCTTTTAATCACACTGATGCAACACCTTGTATAATATAAATGTCTACATGCTATGCCTATTTCCCACATTTTGGCTGAAGATGACGCTAAACAGCGTCGAAACTAGTTCCAAGTGTAAATATACGTTGTAAATAAACTATAACATTTATTTGTATTGAAGAGGTGGACCCTTTTAAGTTTCCTATCTTCCAATAGCACCACTGTCGAGAGGCAGTTCCCACGAAAACACCAGGGTGAGCCTAAGGAACCTGTACTTATGACCATCAAAAAAGAACTTTATCTGGGAGTTACAAACAGTGGCAAGAACAAGATAGGCCCTGTAGGACCATGGCACAGTGGATTAGGAGACAGAACACCGATAGTTGACTCATCCCAAGCAAACTCAAGATGTGCTACAAGAATTTCCGAGTTGACAGAGGAATCTTAATGTACAGGTCGCACCTCTCCGATGCCTGTAGTAGTAGTAGTAGTAGTAGTAGTAGTAGTAGTAGTAGTAGTAGTAGTAGTAGTAGTAGTAGTGATCCCTAGATAACACATGACGGACATCCTCAAGAAGTTCCACAACAGCACTGAAGCCAGACATCCAGAAGGTGAAGAGACACACCAGTCTATCCGATGAAGATTCTTCTGGGTCAACATGCGGAAAGACATCCTGGACTATGTGAAGGGGTGTTACATCTGTGCCTGCACCGAGGTGAGTAACAGGAAAGCAGATTCCAGTCAGCGAGGAAGACTGCCACAACGCCCTTGGGTGGTCGTAGCCCTGGACTTGATGGGTCCTTACCCTAGAATACCACGGGGTTAAACAGAACTCCTAGTAAGCAACGACCTCTTCACAAGATGGATTGAGGCCTTTCTGATACCTGAAGCCATGACGGGACGCATCACCAGCCTGCTACAAGATAAGGTATTCAACCGCTACGGTTATCCACAGTGCATTCTATCAGACAACGGGAGTCAGTTTACGTCTAGGAAGTGGCAGCAAATTGTGACCGAATGGGGTGGGGAGCACTAGACCACCCCTATGTACAACCCAAGGGCCAATCCAACAGAACGACGGAACCAGGAGCTGAAAAGGATGCTACGGGTCCACCTGATAGACAAAGAACATCGACTTTGGAACCGTCAGATACCGCAGTCACTCTTGGCCCTGCGACGACACATCAACCATGTCACCGGCTATTCCCGAGTGTACCTGTTCCTTTGTCGACAGGTATACAGCACCGAGGATTGGGAGATTTGTCCACCACTCACTTCTGATAAAGATGACGCAACTGTTTCCCTAGCAGAGTGGTGGTAGCAGCAGCAGCAGCAGCAGGACATCAAGGAGAAGCAAGCTTTGGCCGAGAAGAAATCCCTTACCCAGGCCAAGGCTCAAGGTGTCAAAGAGACCTAGATCTTCCTACCAGGTTCACAAGTACTGCGACGTAACCACCCTGTCAGTAATAAGATTGGAGGGTTTCACGCAGGTCTCGCACCTAAATGGGTTGGTCCCATCGAGGTGGACAAGCAGCTGGGCCATGGGGTCTTCTTACTAAAGACCAACCCTCCTGTCAAGGTCCACGCATCGGAGTTACGGCGAGTCACCCAACAGCTGCGCTTACAGAGTAAGCCTGGTACTAGTACGGGTCCACTTGGAGGAGGGGCTACTGACGACACAGCTCAGTCTGGTGATGAGGAGAATACATCGACTATCGAGGAAGAGGCTGGCAGCGAGGCGACCCTAACCCCCGACACGGCACGATGGGCTCAAAAGGAGAAGAGCACATCCAGTGACGTTGAGGAAGAGAGAAGATACAATCTACGACTGAGGCAAGGTCGACGAGTGTGACAGACTGTGGAAATTGTTTCAAGTTATAGGGGGGATATTGATGCAAGTGTGCTAAACTGACACAACTTGAAAACAATATTCTCTCGCCCATGAGAAAATAATGCAAGTATCAAGCTTGAATTATTATTATTATTATTATTATTATTATTATTATTATTATTATTATTATTATTATTATTATTATTATTATTATTATGACTTGTAATGTATGACTATGAAGTGTTTACATCCATTTAGTATTAGTAATATTATTTATGTTATCGTATGATCGGATTGTGTGTGAGGTTATGTTATGAAACATATACTGTATATAGACATTTATATGAGTTCAGTTAATATAAGAACCTGTATATAATTTATTATTATGTGTATATAAGATTTAGAATCCTCTCCAATATTGTGAAACGCACTGTAACATCCAGAAGGAACTAGGTAGATGAGAACTATGGAGAATATTCTGTACATTATATCTATGTATTAAGCACTCTTAGAATTTAAGAGAGCCGGGCTGAGTGGCTCAGACGGTTGAGGCGCTGGCCTTCTGACCCTAACTTGGCAGGTTCGATCCTGGCTCAGTCCGGTGGTATTTGAAGGTGCTCAAATACGCCAGCCTTGTGTCGGTAGATTTACTGGCACGTAAAAGAACTCCTGTGGGACTAAATTCCAGCACCTCGGCGTCTCCGAAGACCGAAAACGTAGTTAGTGGGACGTAAAACAAATAGCATTATTATTATTATTATTATTATTATTATTATTATTATTAGATTTTACGAGAAGCCTGGCCAGGCACCTATATAAGGAGGTGGTCTTGATGGTAGAGATGAGTTACTGTTTAGTTGGAGTTACGGTTTAACATGAGATAAACTTGTGACCACGTGTTGTGGACGACATACTTGTAAGCAGTGAGTTTTTTTAAGGTTGTGATCTCCATGTGGCATGTGCTTGGTGATAGGCATTTGTTAAAGATGGTGTTGTGTTGTTTTTGTAGTGAAGTGTTCTGTTTGTGACAGCCGTGATTAAGGTTATGTATGTTTAATTTGTAAATAATTGTGAATAAATCCATGTACCAACTGACAGCATTTTGTGTGCGACTAACACAGATTGGGACCATAAACTTACTCAGTCTCACAGGAAAATGTTAAGAACTAGTGGACCTCCTGGAAAGGAGGAAATTAATGATACTGGGGCTGAGTGAAACCAAATGGAGAGGGAAAGGAATGAAGAAATTAAGAAAACAGTGTACACTGTATTGGCATAGAAATGACAAAGAGATGAGGAATGGTGTTGGTTTCATCATGAATAAAGATCTAGAAGGAGTCGCTGACATTCAGTATGTTAGGGAGAGAATTTTTTTTTTTTTGCTAGTTGCTTTACGTCGCACCAACATATATAGGTCTTATGGCGACGATGGGACAGGGAAGGGCTGGGAGTGGGAAGGAAGCGGCCGTGGCCTTAATTAAGGTACAGCCCCATCATTTGCCTGGTGTGAAAATGGGAAACCACGGAAAACCATCTTCAGGGCTGCCGACAGTGGGGTTCGAACCTACTGTCTCCCGAATACTGGATACTGGCCGCACTTAAGCGACTGCAGCTATCGAGCTCGGTAGTGAGAGAATAACAAAGGTGACTGTGCATTTAGGGAAAGGAAAACTAACTCTGGTACAGGTGTATGCACCTCAAACTGGTTGTTGTCAAGAGGATAAGAACCCATTTTCTTGATGATTTGGAAAAAGTTGTTAGTAAAGAGAGAGTAATCATTATAGGAAATCTGAATACACAGATTGGGACAGATGGAACAGGATATGAGAATGTAATTGGACCTCATGGATATGGTGGATGAAATATAAGGTGAACATCTCCTTGACTTCTGTATGAGGAATGGGTTGGTGGTAAAAAGTAGTTGGTTCAAGAAAAGACAGAGCCATAAGATAACACGATACAGTTGGGATGGGCCAGAAAAGACTGTAATTAATTATGTCATCTCAGATCAAGGAAGGAACATAATGCTAACGGATGTCAGTGTAATACCCAGCAAGAGCTTGACAGTGACCACCGTCTGTTAGTAGCAGAACTGTACCAGAAGTACAGAACAGGAAAATGCCAAAATTCAAAGTATGGGAACTCCAGAAAACAGATAAGAGAACTGAGTATCAGAACTGGATAAAAACCCTGTTACCAAGAGATGAAAGGAAAAATGGAGAGGCAGAATGGATCAGACTAAGGGACACATTGGTTAAGGAAGCAACTGAAGTTTGTGGAAAGACAAGTATGAAAACAAGGGAGAAGGAAACACCATGGTGGAATGAAAGAGTGAGAGCAGAAATCAAGGAAAGAAATCTCTTGCGGAAAGAAAGGGATACGGAGAAAAATAAACTGGATCTTACTAAAGACGAGGCAAAGATCAGGAACCTCGAACAATTATACCAAAACAAGAAACTGGATGTTAAAAGAACAGTTACAGAAGAAAAGACCAAGGCATGGAATATATTCACTCAGAAACTCAAGGAAGACAGCAGAGGCAATAAGAAACTACTGTATAGTATAATCAGAGGTAAAAGGAAACCAATAAATACCGTAAAGGCTCTTGAAGATGAAAATGGAAATCTGGTTAGGACAGAAAGTGACAGAGACCTCCTGAAGAACCATTTTGACCACCTACTGAATAGACCAATTCAAGAACAAAATACAGAACTGGAAATCCAAGTCTACAATGAGGAACCTCCCATCACCTGGACAGAAACTGAGAAGCCTTAAAATCTATGCCTGAACGAAAATCTTCAGGTGCAGATGAAGTGAATGCGGACATGATAAAGGCAGCAGGCATCCAGGGTGTATGATGGCTGCACAGAGTACTAAATGCCATATGGACAGACAACAAAATACCTGCAGATTGGAGCAAGGGCAGTATAATTACCCATTTAAGAAAGGCAGCAGACAGAAGCCCACCAACTATAGAGGAATAACACTGCTGTCTCGTGGGCTAAAAATTCTAGAGAAGGTCATATAAAGGAGATTGAGAACCATCATTGAACCACAGTTAGAGGAGGAGCAATATGGATTCAGAAGTAACAGATCAACAATGGATCTAATTTTTAGCACCCGCATGCTGATGGAAAAGTATTGGGAGAAAGGCAAGAATGTGGTCATTATATTCCTGGATATAGAAAGGGCCTATGATATTGTTATAAGAGATAAGATCTGGGAGTGCCTGAGGAAAAGAAATGTGCCTGAAGGACTGGTAAGGAAAATTCAGATGTTGTACAAAGACTGTACTAGATGTGTACAAATTGAGGAGGGTCGATCATTATGGTTTGAGACCAAGAGTGGAGTTCAACAAGGATGTGCACTGTCCCCATTACTGTTCATCACTGTTGTGGACAATATAATGAATAACGTCAAGGAAAAGTTAGGTGAACTGAATGCAGTGGCGTTTGCTGATGATATCATGATTTGGGGTGAAACAGAAGGGAAAGTACAGACCAGACTCAACGTATGGAAATCCCAGTTCCAGGAATATAACCTTAACCCGGCATTACTCGCTAGGTCTTTACGTGCGCCGTTACTCGCTGGTGAGCGCAGCGCTCACCTTTATGTTTGAAGGCTATAATATGTCCATATGAATATGGAGGTATTTTTAATATGTCCATTTGAGATGGTTATTTATTTAGGAACACGGTCGAGTGGAGTGGCTATGGAGGCAAGCTCAACATTCGGGAGACGCGTGAGTTCGATCCCCACCGTTAGGTGTCCTGAGAATGGTTTTCTGTTTACACTTCCAGGCAAATACCGGGGCAGTTTCTATTCACAGACTACAGCCGATTCCTTACACCTGTTTAGCCAACTTCGTTCACCATCATTTATTTCATCTTTATTAGCTCTTCAACTGAGGTTGGCTTCAGGAAGGGCATCCGGTCGTAAAACAAGCTATGTACATTGATATCACAGTTTGCTATAAACGAAAATTCCTCTCCTTCCCCAGAACTTGCAGACACTCTGAAACAGTTGTGATCACTTCCGTAAACCTCATCTGTTTCATACCATCAATCTCGATGTTCAAGACCTTCCCTCCTTCGTTTCACACAACCACGAAAGTATCTGATCACTGGATGCCACAATAACTTGTAAATATTGTCTAACAACAGCCACAGTATAAACATTTCGCATTAAACACAAGCATAAAACAAAACCTGACTTATTACAATGAGCGAAATATAAGTAGCACAGTTACTCGCTACTGAGCGCACCGCTCACCAAACATACACTGACGTGCCTAATAATGAATTGCGGGTGTTTATCTTCAGAGATAATGAAAATGACTGACACATCCCCTTCATAATAATCTGTTACAAAGGTACAGGGACTTACAAAAGTGGAGGTTTTGTAATATTCCAACAAGAAGCAATATACTACGAAGGTGAGCGCCGCGCTCACCATGCGAGTAACCGCGGGTTAATATCAGCGAGACCAAGACAGTGGTGATGGCAGTCAACAGAGAACGGCATCCAGCAAGTGTAAAACTAGGAGACTACCGAGCTCGATAGCTGCAGTCGCTTAAGTGCGGCTAGTATCAAGTATTCAGGAGATAGTAGGTTCGAACCCCACTGTCAGCAGCCCTGAAGATGGTTTTCCGTGGTTTCCCATTTTTACACCAGCCAAATGCTGGGGCTGTACCTTAATAAAGGCCACGGCCGCTTCCTTCCCAGTCATAGCCCTTTCCTCTCCCATAGTCGCCAAAAGACATATCTGTGTCGGTGTGATGTTAAGCCAATAGCAAAAAAATACCAAAAAACTAGGAGACTACCAGCTAGAGTGTGTGGATCGTTTTCCCTACTTTGGAAGTGTAATCTCCAGTGATAATTTGGTCAGAAAGGAAATTACAAACAGAGTCCAAAAGGGATCAGAATTCTACCAACAAGTAAGAACACTTTTATGGGATGACATGATTCCAAAACCGGCCAAACTGATGATGTTCAACAGCTATTTTATACCAATATTGATCTATGGGATTGAAGTGTGCACCCTCACAAAATGAGATTTGTCGAGACTGCAAGCATCAGAGATAAAATTTCTTAGATCCACCATACAGAAGACCAAGGTGGACAAGTTAAAAAATGAGGTGGTGAGGAAAGAAGCCGTAATAAAGACATCCCCATTAAGACCGATTCATCACATCCATTACTACGGTGGTATGGGCATGTGATGAGGATGGAGCCTACAAGAACCGCCAGGATAAATTTGGAAAGACAGTTGGAGACCTGCAGGAGGACCTAAAACCTGATGGATGGACATGATCAAGGTTGATCTAGTTACCAGAGGATGGACAGTGGATGATGTTCTCCATGACAAGTTGTATATGCACAGGAAGAAGTGGAAGTGGCTAATTAACAGTACCTGGGAAACCGGAACTGTACAACTGTACAACGATGATGATGATGATGATGATGATGATGATGATGATATTTAAAAAAAAGATCAAGGTTCTTCAGCAGCTGAAGATGACCCACACATAGGGTCGAAACCGATATTGTAATGTACCTTATAATAAATAATAGTTTTGATTAGGTGGAAGGTCCAACCTCTATACTTGTGATCATTGGAAATATCAATACGGGACATGAAGCTAATAGATTAAAGAGACAACAATCAGCATTACATATGACCTAGAAACCAGAATAATATTAAATTTTCAATAAGAACTGCTGACAGTGGATAGCGTGTATGGTTTATTATGTGTGATTTATTACTTTGTTACCTGAATATTCAGGGAATACCACACTAGTAAACAATGCAATGGTGGTGTTACAGAAGAATGCTGAAGGTGAGATGGATAAATCGAATCACGAATGAAGAGATACTGAATCGAATTGGTGAGAGGAGATCGATTTGGCTAAATTTGACGAGAAGAAGAGATAGAATGATAGGACACATCTTAAGACGCCCAGGACTTGTTCAGTTGGTTTTTGAAGGAAGTGTAGGTGGTAAGAACGGTAGGGGTAGACCAAGGTATGAATATGACAAGCAGATTAGAGCAGATGTAGGATGCAATAGTTGTGTAGAAATGAAAAAGTTAGCACAGGATAGGGTGGCATGGAGAGCAGCATCAAACCAGTCTATGGATTGATGACTCAAACAACACCACCACACTTCTATGTTAATATAAATTTGTACGTGTTTCCTCCAGGGCTTTTAATGCGAATATGTGTCCCATCTATGGTTCCAATGGCGTAGAAGTAGTTTATAATGACAGCTTAACCCTCTTAGTGCCGGCTCCCTTACTGCCGTGGTTGCTAAAAATGCCAGAGAGAAAATGACAATTATGCAGCACTGAAGATAAAAGCATATCCTATCCTCACTTTTCAAGATATCTCATTGTAGTTTACATTTTCTTGTAGCTAAGGGCTCTTCACTCATTATATTAACAGCACGAAAATAATTCATACTTCTGAGCAAAAAAATTAAATTTGTTCATGCAATTTTTGAAAAATTTTAAAATTCAAATTTGGATCTCAATACATCCTAGTATTTGATCGTGTTGATCTAAATTTGGTATTCCTGTGCACACTGATGCATTGTTTACTAGTTTGTAAAATATCAGTGTTTTAAGAATAATAGTTCTTGTAAAAATTTATTAAAATACTGACTTGGTCTAGCATCAGGAGGAGGTGCACGTTTAGGACCGGGCGTCTCAGGAATGCAGGAGAGGGCTAAACTTGCCCGTCGTGATCGGACTGAATTTTACGAAAATCGGGAATCTGGCCATCATCGTCATTACTCTCTCCGACAATTCCATCGTTTTTCCCGTCACTATCATGACCGTGTTTATCGAAAATTTCATGCATCACTGTCACACTAGTAAGTCGGATAACATAACTACTATCGTCATTGTTTGAAAGGTTACCGGCATTATTATTACTCTCAGTGTCATCTGAATCGTCACCTGATCGATATAATAAGAATCATCACTCAATTAATCAATATACTGTACCAAATCGTCATCAATTTCAAACACAATACGAGAACTAATCGCCATTATTACGAACACATGGTCTATAGGTACGCGCCAAACAGCTGAAATAGAAAAAATCGTAACATCAGCACAACATGTCGCACAGAGATTCTGGTGGTAGATTTAGAAACTACGTAGTATCTACTACAGAGCGATGCTGACTGGAGCTGCCATCTGTCAGATATGTGCAAACTATTACGACTTACATAGACAACTGCAACATGGAGCGCGATCGCGCTCCTGGCACTTTTTGCTAGGCTACAGAGGAGCGCGATCGCGCTCCCCAGCACTCTGAGTTAATGGCCACATGCCTTTCATGACACCAGCCTTACGTGGAGGTATGTCTTCACCGTTGCATGTACTGAACGAGTTGGCCATGTGGTTTGTGGCGCGCAGCTATGAGCTTGCATTCGGGAGATAGTGGTTTCCAACCCCACTGTTGGCAGCCCAGAAGATGGGTTTCCGTGGTTTCCCATTTTCATACCAGGAAAATTCTGGGCCTGTACCTTAATTAAGGCCAGGGTCTTTTCCTTCCCACTCCTACCCCTTTCTTATCCTAATAGTCACCATAAGGCCTATCTATGTCCGTGCGACGTTAAGCAACTTGTTATACTGCTGTGCGTTTCTGTGGTGTTTTGTAGTGTGATTTGTTGTAAGTAAATGAATATGTGTATTAAGATGACTACAAACACCCAGCCCTGTAGCTGGAGGAATTAACTAGACAAATTTAAAATTTCCGACCCAGTTGTGAATGAAACCTGCAGGCCTTTGAACTGAAGGCCACTATGGTGATCATTCAGCCAAGAAAGCTGGTCTAGGTTACACATGTTATATACATAGGCTATTAATGCAGACAGTATACTGATACAACTCAGTGAATATAATGAAACTTTCTCATTGTCAGTAATTTGCCATCTTCATGAGAAAAGTTTATATACCGAGACATCAGTAAATAACTTGATTCTGCTGGCTGTGGGATGACAAATTCCATGCAAATCTGCATTATTGTTTTGGATTTCAATCAATCATTCACTACTGATCTGCATTTAGGACAGTTGCCCAGGTGGCAGATTCCCTATCTGTTGTTTTTCTAGCCTTTTCTTGAATGATTGCAAAGAAACTGTTAATTTATTGAACATCTCCCTTGGTAAGTTATTCCATTCCCTAACTCCTCTTCCTATAAACAAATATTTGCCCCATTTTTTTTCTCTTGAATTCCAGCTTTATCTTCATATTGTTATATTTCCTACTTTTTAAGATACCACTCAAATTTATCGTCTACTAATGTCATTCCATGCCATCTCTCCATTGACAGCTCAGAACATACTACTTAAGAAACAATGTTAGGTTTTGGACCACCCAATCAATACACATCACTTTACAAGTGAACTATTTAATTAAAAACATATTAAATTATTTAGGGACATATTTCATCTCTGTTTGAGACTTCATCAGCCATAAAATCGTGTGGTAGATTACAAAACTCAAAATCAGAAATTCAAAATAATGAAAGGACCCAAATGCCTTTTTAAGGACTATTTTAGAAACGCAAAGGAGATATATATATATATATACATTATTTATATAAAATGACCTCACTTCTTGCAAAAAATTATTTTGTTGTCTTCAATGTTAAGAATAAAATATAACTTGAAATATGACAAGCCTGCCATAACGTCTCGTACAGAATCAATGTTCATTGTTGCTGTCCATATTTAAAATGGAAGTTCCTTTTGAACTGTTGAAAAAACACTGGAGAACAAATATACACATATTTAATGAGGTAGTTTAACACTTCTTGCAAACAATCTTTCTGCAAAGTTAAATATGAACGACATTACTTGAAAAATGTTGCAAGCATTGTTGGAATCTGGTAGTTTCAGTGTGTTGACTGTGGAGATCAGAATTCTGGCCTTGGAAAAGGATTGGTACTAAATCCATATCAGAACATTTAAAAGCATTAACTTGTATAATTTTCTTTCAAATTCAGCTATTCTGGTAGAAGAAATCTGAAGCCTTATGAGACCACCTGTCACATGGCAGAGACCAGCGCTGCCTGACCACCATATTGTGGCTTAAATTTTAAGAATATTCCTTTTTGAAAAAGACAAGATCTAGAAAGAAAGAGATATCAAAATTAATGGGTTTAAAACCCTCGGATATCTAAGAAAAGAGATTCCGTCACAAATTTATGACGTAAAAGCTTACCACAAATGAACAAATACCATCATTTGTATCATCACGAAAAATTAATAATTTAAGTCATCTCCTTTAATTCAAACTTCCTGCCCCCCCCCGCTTCTATTACAGGCCGAGCTATTTCCCCTTCCCCCACTAATAGCACTGTCCCCCCCCCCCCCCCCGTACTGCCACCAGCCAAGTTCTGCTGGGCGAAAGAGAACACAACAACACGCGCAGTAGCGTGGCGAGAAGCAAGTCAGAGTGATGCTCAGTCTAAACGAGCTATAGAGAGTTTCATTTATGGTAAGCTTTTACATCATACATCAAAAGGAAGTACATGAAGGGGCAAGGGACTTCGCAGACCACAGATTGGAATCCCGTTTCATCATTAAATATGAGTACACCAGGCGAGTTGGCCATGCAGTTAGAGGCACCCAGCTGTGAGCTTGCATCCGAGAGATAGTGGGTTCGAACCCCAATATTGGCATCCCTGAATATGGTTTTCCATGGTTTCTCATTTTTACACCAGGCAAATGGTGGGGCTGTGCCTTAATTAAGGTCATGGTTGCTTCCTTCCCACTACTAGTGCTTTCCTATCCCATTGTCACCATAAGACCTATCTGTGTCGGTGCGATGTAAAGCAACTTGTAAAAAAAAAAGAAGCTGGACTAAATATGCTGTAGACAATGCAAAATAAAATTGGAGTCAGGGTCAGGAGTCATCATGGGTCCTCTGTGATTGCAATTAGCACATAATTGCAGCACTGGTCACTCTGGAAGATTGTATTCGGCAACGAAGATCTGCATCCTCAAGTTCATTCTTCTTCCTTCCTGGGAATCTGTGGGAATCTGGTGGAACACAGCAGTTATAGACTTGCAAACACTACCACACAGGCATTACCTTTCTAATAGGAAATTCTAGTTACCCGGCTCTTATAGTTCAAGTTCCTGGTCCATTGAGCCCGAAGGTAACTGACTGACTAGGTATGAATATGAGAATCAACATTTACAAATGTTCAGAGATTGTCCGGCACCTATCCCTGCACGTGAATTAATTGAAACCAGTTAATGGTTCAAAAAGGTGGACATTTGATCTAACCATACAGTCAGCTTTTATATCAGCAGGGAAAATTAATATTGATAACTTCCGCACCTTTACAAGTCTATTTCTACTGAACACAGTTTATCCCACTCCCACATTTTTTCTGACATCAAATGGAATACTCCTTCCCATACTGGCTTTCACTTACGGACTCAATTACTTGATACGCAGTAATCTCGAATACACCTCTATGACTGGATGATAACAGCGATTCAAGAATGAGAAATCATTGTTGGCAAATTTATTCATTCCTGAGGCTGCGGGTCCCAGATGACTTGGGGTGGAGCTGATTACAAAGGGTAGTCTTCTTTCTGTGGTCATAAAATTACGCCAAGGGTCTCAAATTGTAGCTCCTGGATGACAAAGATTTAATATCCATTCGTTCTTCGAATCTTATTTCACAGTTCTCCAAATTTAATTAATTTGTAAGTACACTTGGGGAAACCATCCCCTCCCTCTGTTGTGGTCACTGACCATCCCCAATGTCCCTACTGTGGGCATCGTTTAAACTTTCACTGGAGTAACCGTTGAGGTGACTTCATCATCCTCCCCCTTTCCCCTTGTCTAGCTCCTGCCAGGTTGGGGGCATTTATGGCACTTCCCCACTTTCCTCTCTCCTTCCACCATTCCTCTTCCATCAATTTGTCCCAGTTCACGTTTCTTCTTCTTGCACTCCTGTTTATTGAATTGATCCACCTTGTTCTAGGTTTCCCGCTCACTCTCTTTCTTTGGAACTTCACCTCCATCATCTGTTTTGGTATTCTTTTCTCCTCCATCCTCTTTACATGTTCAAACCATTTTTGTTTATTTGCCAGTATCCAGTAATCGGGAGATGGGTTCGAGCCCCACTGTCGGCAGCCCTGAAAATGGTTTTCCGTGGTTTCCCATTTTCACACCAGGCAAATGCCAGGGCTGTACCTTAATTAAGGCCACGGTCGCTTCCTTCCAATTCCTAGGTCTTTCCTATCCCATCGTCGCCTAAGACATATCTGTGTCGGTGGGACATAAAGCAAAAAAAAAAAAATTGTTTATTACTATGAATTCTCATTTAGGTTTTCTATTCTGACTTCCTAAAGTCTTTGTTTCTCACTCTGTCTTTCCTATCATACTGAACCCATCATTCACAGTCATCATAGGAACCACTTAACATATTATTCACTGTTGCCATGAGTGCCACTGCTTGGAAACAGCATGTCCATTTTCTATGTCATCACTTGACGAGCACCCTGTGCCGATTGATAATTATCTGTTCCTTCTTCATCTTTTATGTCCACCAGGTGAGAGGTTGAGTCCATATTGCTATCTCCTTGGACAGAAAATGAATCCAGATTCACAAGATCCTAGGGAGAATTTTTGGAAAGTGTCAAGAATAACCATGATTATTTCCAATAGTACGAGGATGAATCAGACTTTAATTAGAAACTCAACTGGTAACATGGAACATCAATTAAATTACAAGTAATTATAAAACTCACGATTATCTTCGGTCATAAGTTGGAGAAATTTAGGCGAACCGTGGGAAACTTCCGAGCAAGAGGCAACACAAGATTACGTCTACCAAGAGTGGGGGTAGTGTTTTATTCAACCCAAGCTTTGTCATTTAAGACCTGTTAGAGGTGAAATAAAATTATGGGACCAGGACATTTGTGATGCCCGAAATCTTTCTGAGCAAGATGAACCCCAATTATATGTGTAAGACCCGTTGAAAGGTAAAGTTTGCCAATACAGTGTAATATTTTCATAGAGTCCTCATGCCAAAGGGCACAGCAGTGGCTGATTATTCTATGATCAACAGTTTGCGCGTTCAGATCTGCACTTGTTGGTTTAAATTTATTGTGTGGGCAGTACAGAACAATTCGTATTGGTTGTAGTGAAGTCAAATAATTAGCGTGGGCGCGGGTTATGAATCCGAAGTCGTCGTCGTCATCATCATCGTGTCCCACTCCAGTTGCCGTGGTGTGGTTAACAAGCCTCCTCCACTCCTTTCTGTCCTTCCACTTTTCCTGCTCCATTACTTGTGCCACATCCAATCCAGCTTCTCTAATGTTCTTCCAAATCTGATCCATCCACCTTCTTCTCGGTCTTCCAACTGGTCTCTTTCCCTTAATTTCTCTTTCCAATTCCCTTCTTCCTACCTGTTCCTTTCCCATTCTTTTTTACATGTCCAAACCATCTCAGTCTTGCTTTCTGTATCTTCTGTACTAATGGTGATAAATATATATATATAGCTCTTCTCTGATTTTAATATTTTGAATTCTGTCTCTTCTTGTCTTTTTAATCAATGTTCTTAAAAATTTCATTTCTGCTGCTTGGATCTTACTATCTTGTCTCTTATTATTTACCAATGTTTCCAGTCTGTATGTTACAATTGGTATAAAATACTGTTTATATAATGTTTATTTTGTTCTCTTGGGTACTTTGTCATCCCATAAAAGCTCTCTGACTTGATGATAAAATGTTGTACCTTTACTTAGTCTGTTATTAATTTCAAGGTTAATTTCATTACTTCCATTAATAATGCTACCCAGAAGGCGTAGGGATGTGGCGACCCCATCGCCCAGTGGGTAACCACTGCAGTTAGCCACCCGACTATTGGCGGGAAAACCATACGTATTTAAGGTAGGAGGAAATGCCTGCCTTTTGCCAGAAAACATCATGAGGCCCTCTAAGGCTAACAACCTTAGTTGTACAATGTTGGACTATGTCCAACCCCTAAAATGAACATTAATATCATGGAACAAGCTTCTTACGAATTAAACAGTCCTGAAGACAAAATCAGGCTTTCGGATTCCAGGGTGCCTGACATTTTGAAGCTCGTGAGTGAATCGGAGCACCACAAGAACATTGCTAAATTCAAGAATAAGAGAAAATACTATTTTGGAACATTCAACATCAACTCCCTTATTCAGGTTGGAAAACTGAAACAGTTAACAGCGGAGCTACATAGACTCGACCTCTCGATATTGGCCCTCCAGGAAACGCGGTACATGGATGAAGAACCTTTTGAATCAGATGGGTTCAGAATCTTCAAAGGAAAGGCCGGAAAAAAGATCATGAAAAACGTCCCGCACCTGGGAACAGCCTTTGTAGTAAACAGAAAGTTTCTAAACACTATAGTCAACTTTAAGAGTGTAAACTCAAGACTATCACTCATGACGATCAAATCAGCTAATAAGAAATACACGCTGATAAATGCTCATGCACCAATAAATGAGGATAATAAAAAGAACCCCGAAATAGTTGAAGAGTTTTGGGACAAACTGGGGGATGAAATATTAAAGATCCCAAAAAATAACATCAAAATTCTCCTGGGAGACTTTAATGCACAAATGGGGCGGGAAAGGAAGTACATTGAAATAGTTGGACAATATCCAGCACACAACAGGACGAATAAAAACGGAGAAAGACTGATCAATTTATGCAATATGAACAACTTCAAACTCATGTCTACCCATTTCAAAGCACGTCCCAACAAAAAGAAAACATGGGTATCACCAAACCCCTTGCTAGGCGAATTTCAACTGGACCATGTAGCGATATCCAAGAACAATTACAAGGAAATTCATAACGTCAAAGTTAGAAAAGCGGTTAATGTAACATCAGACCATTATTTATCACAGATAAAGGTGAATTTCATACCCGGACGAAAAACACATATCTGTTGCAATAGAGTGCCAAAAATTGACCGTGAATTGCTCATCCAAGAAAAGAGGGAAGAATACAGAAAAAAGCTACAGGTGCCAAAAAATTGGAATGAAGTGACAAAAAATCTGCAGGAGCCAGCAGTTGAATTAGCGTCTACGAAACGTCGAAGCAAGCATGCATGGTGGAATACAGAATGTGAAAATGCAATCAAAGAAAGATTTGAGGCATGGAAATCATGGAATGAGAATAAGACTGTGACAAATTGGGAAAAATCACGAGAAATAAGGAAACAAACCCACCAAACACTGAGAAGAGTCCGAAGAGAACACCTTAGGGCAGAAGTCACAGAAATGGATGAAAACTTCAAGAAAAACAATACCAGATTATTCCATAGGGCCTTTAAAAATAGAATCAAAGGCTATATAGCACCGAGCCTGCATTTCAAGAAAACGGACGGAACTCTTGCCCTCAACAATAAAGATAACTGTGAGATCCTTGCAAACTACTTTGAAGACCTCCTTAACTGTGAATCACCACGGGAAAAATTGGAGATTGAGAAGGACACAATCCAGAACCCAGATTCTGAACCACCAGATGAGGAAGAAGTAAGGGAAGTAATAAACTCCCTAAAGAACAACAAAGCATCTGGTGAAGATGGAGTAATAGCAGAACTGTGGAAGATAGCCAATGACGCCTTTATCACTGAAGTGACAGAACTGTTCCGGAATATTTGGAGAGATGAGAAAATACCAGAAGACTGGCTAGTGGCATTAATACACCTGCTACATAAAAAGGGACCGAAAACAGACGTAAACAACTACCGAGGAATATCACTTTTATCTGTCACGTATAAGATTTTTTCTAAACTCCTATTGAACAGACTGACACCGCAAATTGACCACAAGTTGGGAGAGTATCAGGGTGGCTTCAGGAGAGGGCGCTCTTGTCAGGACCATATCTTGAGTCTAAAAATAATAATCAAATATTACAATGCGCGGCCAAAGAACATCTTCATCTCTTTCGTTGACTTTCAAAAAGCATACGATTCAATAGATAGAGACACATTGATGGAAATTTTGAGAGAATATGGCATTGATCAAAAAACACTCAACTTACTTAGGTTAACACTAACAAACACCATATCCAAAGTAAAATTTCGAGGAGAGATCAGCAGATCCTTCCAGATAAAGACAGGTCTGAGACAGGGTGACAGCTTATCCCCAACACTCTTCAACGTGGTTCTAGATAAGGTCATGAAAACACTGTGGAAACATAATGACTCAGGTGCTATAATAGGTAGTAAAAATAAACATATCAAACCCAAGTGTTTGGCCTTTGCTGATGATTTGGCACTCTGCGCTGAGACAGAACAGGAAGCAATAACACAGATAAATGAACTACAGGAGATAGCCGAGAAAACAGGTTTAAAAATCTCCTTCACGAAAACAGAGATGATGAGCACAGACAGGAATTATGTGAAGAGAACAATGAAGACGAAATATGGCGAAGTGAAGGTCACAAAGCAGTTTAAATACCTGGGAGAAATTATCAGCAGCAACGGGATGGATAAAGAGGCCATGGAAAATGGAAGACTTAAGTTGGAAAGGCTAAACATTGCCACCAAAGCCATTTACAACAAAAAGAATCTTTCCATCAATGCGAAACTAAGACATTATGATGCTGTGGTAAAACCAGTGATTCTGTATGGGGTGGAAATAGCAACACTAACGAACCTGGAAAAACTACTAAAGATTGAAAGGGGAATATTGAGGAGGATTTACGGCCCAAGGGTGGTAGAGGGAAACTACAGATTACGCTCAAATAAGGAGATATACAAAAGAACAGAAGACCTGGAAACAACAATAAGGAAAAGACGCCTGCGATTCTATGGACACATGGTCAGAATGGATCCAACAAGGTTAAATAAACAAATTTTTAATAAAATATACTACTTAAAGAGCCAGGGGTGATATGCCAAGCAGATGAAGGAAGAACTCAAGAGGTTAGGAATTGCAGATGAAGAATGTCGTGATAGAGACCAATTCGGGAAAAGACTTTCCAACATAAAAGTTCTGGTTGAAGAAAAGAAAGACCGCAGAGGGGGAAGATGGACTGAAGAGAGAAGAGCGCAACATTCTGAAAGAATGAAGGCACTGTGGAGAAAGAGGAAGGAAGAAGGGATGATTAGAAGGAAGTGAAGTGGTATTGGCGTGGTCCTAAGTTTGGCCGGTTCGCAAGAAAGAAGAAGAATGCTACGCAGATATGTAAACTGTTCTATATTCTCTAACTCTTCTCTGTCTATGTTCACTTGGCTTCTCTTTTTCTCTTTTCCACAGTGCATGACTACAATTTTCTTTTTTACTAATTACTATTCCAAACTCCTTCAGATTTTCATTCCAAATGTCCAGTCTCCTTTGTACTTCCTTTTCTTCTCTTCCCCAAATCACCACATCATCTGCAAATACCAAAGCATTCACTTCATCACTACTGATACTCTGTTTTACACATTTTATGATTTCATCCATCATTATAATAAACAATAATGGCAACAGTGCACGTCCTTGCTTGAGACCTTTTATTTGTATAAAATGTTTCAGTCACCACTCCCCATTTGTACACTGCTTTTACTCTCATAATACAACATTTCATCACTGCCGGGACAAAACCTCCTATGTGATATATTTTAGCTTAGAACTTTGGCCGGTAAGGTTCTGTCATCTAAGGTGCAATGTTGTGTAAATATTGTCAAAGCATTCTCGCTCTTCATAATATATGTGCTGCTGGTCAATATATCTCCAAAAATATTATCACTTAGGAGGTTTTGTCCCGGCAACGATGATTTTTATCTTGTCAATTAATGATTTTGGTACATTCCTTTTCAGTAGGCATTCACATACATGTTTTCCCTTAACTGTATCATAAGCTTTTTCCAAATCCAAAAAATATGAAGATGATTTCTTTGTTCTTTTCTAGACGTTTTTCCATTAAAGTTCGCACTGTAAATTTCAGGTCTGTGGTTGATTTATTTGATCTAAAGCCATATTGTTCTTCCTCTAACTATGTTTCTATTATATCCCTCAGTCTTTTGTCTATGACTTTCTCCATTATTTATAGCCCATGTGATAATAGGGTTATACCTCTATAATTTTCACATTTCTTCCTATTTCCTTTTTTGAACAATGGTACAATGCTTCCGTGTTGCCAATCATCAGGTATCCTTTCATCCATCCATATGGCATTGAGGGCTCTGTATAGCCACTGTAGTCCACTGCTTCCTGCTGTCTTAATCATATCAGCATTGTATTCATCTTTTCCACTTGCTTCACCTTCGGTCATTGCTTTCACTGCCGTTTCAATTTCCAACCATGTTATCAGGTTCTCTTCTTTTTCTCCATCTATTATTTCCATTTTCTTATCTCTTTCTTCCTCCGAGCAGTCATCCTCGTTATAAAGTTTTTCAAAATATTTTGCCATCGCCTTCTGAAGACTCTTTTCGTCCTGTACTATGGATCCATCTCCTTTCAGTAATGCCTTGATCTTTTCTTGATTTATTATTTTCAGTTTTATTTCTCTGTATAATACTTTCTGATTTCCTTGACTATCTTGCTCAATTTTGTTGGTAAACTCTCCCCAACATTTCTCCTTTTCTTCCTTGATACTCCTCTTTACTTGTAGTTTCAATCTTTTGTATTCCACATGTAACCTTTCTATCTTATTCTCATCCCTCTAATACATTTTTTTGCTTTTCCTTATCCATTTCTTTCTTCACCTTGTTACTTTATTTTATTTCTTTATCTTTATTTTGTCTGTCCACCACCGTGTCTCCTTTCCCTTAACCTTTACTTTTGATTTCCCACATACCTCAGTTGCTGCTTCCACAAATGTCTGTCCTAAATTGACCTACTCTTCTTCTCCACTTCATATTCCCGTGTTAGGCAACTTCCTTTTTATCCAATCTTGGAATGCCATTCTTTTATTCTCCTCCTCCAATTCCCAAATCTTTATCTTTGGTTTCTTCTTCAGTATAATTTTAGGGATTGTTACTTGTTTTAATTCCACAATTAATAATTTGTGATCACCTTCCATACTTTCACTGGGGATTATCATGACATATCTTCCCCATTCTCGGTTTGTTATTACAAAATCGATGAGTGTTCCATACTGTCCATCCCAACTATATTGGCTGATCTTATGGCTATTCCTCTTCATAAACCATGTGTTCTTTATTATCAGGTTATTTCTGATACAAAAGTCCAACAGTTTCTCTCCATCTTCATTACTATTGCCATACCCATGTGGGCCCAAAACATTCTCATATCCTATTCTATCAGTTCCCACATGAGCATTCAGATCTCCCATCATCATGATCCCATCTTCAACAGTATGGGTTTCCAGTTCATTGAGGAAATCTTCTTTTTCTTCCATGCTCTATTCTGTCTATGGAGCATACACCTGTACTATCTTCGGTAGTTCCTTGTTTACAGAATGTGCATTATTATAATTCTTTCATTTACATACTCAACTTCGGCTATTGGTTCAAAACATTCTGATTCACTATAAATCCCACTCCATTTCTTTTCTCTTTACTGTTACCCATCCAGTACAAGGTGTACCCCTTTCTTAGTTTCTTCATTTCTTTCCCTTTCCATTTTACTTCACTTAATCCCAGGATGTCAAGTTCTTGTCTCTCCATTAGGTCAGTCAATTCATTTTCCTTCCCATTCACTGTTAAAATATTTGTTCCAAATCGAGTTTTGTTCTCTGATCTAACACTTGCATGAACATCAGCATTACCATCATACTCTGCAACTGTAGCCAGAGACTTGTCAATTCCATTTCCATTTTTAAACTTCCATCCAAGCTTGTATTATAGTTGAAAGCAAATACAACTTTACTCATCTGCTGACCTGCTAAGCCTAACACATCTGAGGATTTTCTTTCGGGATTTACTCCCTTAGCCTTTGAAGATCCCTCTTCTCCACAAGGCGGTGGTTTCCTCTTCTAATTTTCCCCAGAGAGGATGGGTTGCCTCATCCACCATCTTCACCATTCCGAAGGTCTCCTTCTCTGAATAAGATGCTGTTCAGGTCTTCACCCATAACCCTGGTTATGGGTTTCACTCATACCCCGTGAGACTGGGTCACTGCCTGAACTTAGCTCTCCTTCACACCGGCCTATTGATGTGGAGGATACCCACCCTCGCAACGTGGATGTGTCAGACAAGAATTACTCAAGTGGAGGATAGGAAAGGTAACCCTGTCTGCCTTGAACCGGTTTAATGGTTGTGTATGATGCCACAACCAAAGGTGAATCCAAAGTGTGTTAAATAATTATTCAGATTTATGAAAACTGTAATCCAGCGAGTGTTTGAGCGCAGGGAGACAGTGCTAACATTGGCATATCTCGGCACGTGAACAAAATTTATTTCTCTTGTCTGTCTGAATTGTGCAGGATGGTGCAAATATCTTGTGTAGAAATTCAACTGAAGTTTCAAATAATGCATTTATTTTTTGGGAAGGAATATTCAGATCATGTTGTTGCATTTTTTGTTCAGCTTGTAAATAAAACTTGACAGTACTTGTATGTTAAGACTAATTATGGATGTTTTGTGACATTCATATGAAAGAGATTATTTGTGATTTAGGTTTGTTGATATCTGATGAGATCTGTGATAAGATTAGGAAGGCTTGTTTTATATTATAATGATATTGCATTTAATATTTGGAATTTTGTTTATTAGATTGTGTCGATTATGTTCGTTTTCAGGGATGTAATTCTGTTTATTATGCTTGTCAAATTTCAAGTGACTTTTCACGACATACTTTATTAGATGTCATAGTGAGTGAAGGTTTGACTCTTGTGTATTTTTTCCATGGTGATAATTAGTTAGTTACTAAACCATACACTGGGCGAGTTGGCCGTGCGGTTAGGGGCACGCAGCTGTGAGCTCACATCCAGGAGATAGTGGGTTCGAACCCCACTGTCAGCAGCCCTGAAGATGGTTTTCCGTGGTTTCCCATTTTCACACCAGGCAAATGCTGGGGCTGGACCTTAATCAAGGCCACGGCCACTTCCTTCCCATTCCTAGGCCTTTCCTGTCTCATTGTCACCATAAGACCTATCTGTGTCGGTGCAACGTAAAGCAAAATAGCAAAAAAAGTAAACCATACTTGATAGTTAGCTGTAAATGATGATAGATTAATTTAGGGTTAACGACATGACAATGCAGATATATTTTATCATGTCATTATTTCAGACCTTGTCAACAGCAAAGGATTTTACTGAATGGTGTATGGCCGCTGACGAGACCTGGTGCAGGTCTTTCGAGTTGACACCATTTTAGTGACCTGTGCATCTGTGAGGAAGGGGCCCTAACTATGATGAATTGTATTGATGAAGATGGCATACACACTCAGCCCCTGAGCCATTGGGATTAACCAATAAAGCTTAAAATCCCCAACCCAGTTAGGAATCAAACCCACCAACCCCCCTGGACCAAAGGCTAGCACACT
Source organism: Anabrus simplex (assembly GCF_040414725.1). Lineage (NCBI taxonomy): Eukaryota > Metazoa > Arthropoda > Insecta > Orthoptera > Tettigoniidae > Anabrus > Anabrus simplex. The sequence goes on along the minus strand of NC_090266.1, from coordinate 553,858,536 downwards.
AACCACTTAGCCATGGATCCGGACATCAAAGAATTAACATCCATTCAAATCACTAAATCATTAGTTCAGTCTTCGTTGATAGCGTTTCATTTATTTTCTCTTCAGTTGTGGTCATTACTGACGTTAACTACACTTTTTCTCTTCAGCGGTGGTGTTGAGTATTAAATTAATTGTTCACTAATTTTTGTCAACAGTGGTGTTGATTATTAAATTTAACTGTTCACGTATTTTTGTCAGTGATGGTGTAGATCACAGATATCAATTAGTACTTTTCTCTTTGGGCCATGATGATGATGATGGTGGTGGTTACCAAACAGTGTGATGACTTTAAGTTATGTTAAGTGAATGTAATATATGTGTTTCTTATCACAGCAGTGGTAGTGATAATTAAATATCAATAATGTCAGTTTCATATAAGATCGATGATCATTTATTTAAAACCAGTTTAACATTAGTTGACATTGGTAGTGTAGCGATTATTCAATATGTTGTTTTGATACCATCCACCGAAGTTACTTTTTTTTTTTTTTTTACATTTATGTCTTTTATTGGCACCATTCCATTCATATATGGCTGGGTTGGATCAGTTTAATCGTTATTGAGGGAGATGGAAGATTAATTTAAATATCAGTGCTTGTTGGATTATTCATTCAAGGTTATTTATTGTAAACAAATATAACCTGAAAGTTTTTTTAAAATATAAATTCAAGTCTTTCTATTAATGAATATTGTGGTTCATTGGAACATTCCAGCTAAATATTTAATTTAAACAAGTATTAAAGAAACTTCATTTCATGTTTGGTTTGGCCAATTGACAATTTGTTTCACTAAGATACAAGGATTGCTAACGTTGAATTTTGGAGCACTATGCCTTGCCAATTGGGGTGCAAGGCAGTTGGATCCACAACAAATAGCCTCTCCAATTGCAAAAGTCAACCTCACCTTCCCGTGGTGCTCCCTGTTATCACAGAAAAGGCTCTGGCGACCAAATATATGGCGAAATAACCATATCACAATTAAGGATGCAGTAAATGGCATCCTTTCCACCCGTAACATCTGAGGTGGGAGCAAGTGTCAAGGCTTAAAGGTGGCAGCCCCGCCATGACACTCGGTGAATGTGGGCTAATAACTCGCAGTCGCTTAAAACTAACTTATTGAAGAAACTAAGAAAAGCAGCCGGACGGATCCTAAGACGAAAATAGGATAGGCTGGCGCTGCTTTGTCAAAGCCCTATGCTCTGCAAAAGAGTAAAAGGAAATAAGTAAAAAATAAAATAAAATAAAAAGCAAGTATGCCTTGCCAATTAACAAGGTAACTTGTTAAGTAAATTCCTGTATTTTATATAATAATCGATTCAAATATAACCAGAGGTTGTTTTGGTTTGATAAAGGATACATTCGATGGCTGATGATATCATCGGTGATATTAATAAATGGCTACGGAAACTGAATCGTCAGGGATCAGATGAATTGACCAATGGCGTTACTTGCAATCTGATAATCATTTTCAGGCTTTTCTCTTTTTTGTTCCTTTCTTGATTTTCATTTTTAGCAGTGGCAATTCACATTAAATCAATAATAAGGCAAAGCATTGTTATAAGGAAGTTCTGATCTTAACCCATAATAAATCTATCATAGCCCACTTTTTGAATTTTATTTCAAGTAAAAATTGGATTTCCTTGTGTCACCCGTCGATCTATGTCAGCAAATGACAGAAGAACTTGGAACCCCTGAGACCAAAAGAATCTACATCTGCAAGAGCCGGAGGCAGTCGTTGACGATCGGCAAGCAAGGGTGTGACACTTCTTAGTCATTTCATTTCACTGGGTTGAATTCTACTCTCCTCCCTACTTGTTATTGTCCAGATCTCGGCTATATATAAGTCAATATGGCCTAGAGCGGAGAGCGAGGGGAATGCTCTTCCCTCCATACAGCCTCGCTGCCATTACCATAGCAACCACCTTACTACTAGTAGCGAAAAATATCGGCCCTTTCTTCAGACATATTCTGACTGGCTTTCTTGGTGTTAATTCGTTCGTATCTGTGCTCTTATGAAGTCATCGTTATAACTCACTCTTGTGGGCTTTTGTCCAAAGAACTATCTTTGAGGATTCATAGATTTTTATGACTCGCTGGATATAGTTTCTGCCTTCATTATCTCTACCATTCACAAAAAGTAAAAAATAATGAGTAGCAAAGCTAGGCAAATAGTGGGAACATATTAAGCTGACTAATAAGGAAACTAGAGAAGGGAAAAAGACAGTATCATTAGCTATTCTGTTTGATATTTAAACCAACATAATGAAATTTATGGTAGTGGTAAGTGGTGGTGGTGATTATTGTTTTTAAGAGGAAGTACAACTAAGCAACCATCCTATATTAACACTAATCAGAGAGAAAAAATGGAAGGGGCCTGGTACTTCAAAAAATGAAGGTATCAGCCAAGGAAAGACAAGGGCCATGAATGGCATGAAAGGAAAGAATCGCTAGACCTCCATACTTAATACCATCAGCATCAGGAAAGATACGATAGGTGAAAGTGAGGAGCTGGCACAAGTAAGTGGAAGAGATATCAGGACTTGGCTAACGACCCCGTGGTTGCCACCCCACACTCCTAAGTTAAGAGCCTCTGGGGCTGTGGTGGTGATCATCCTCCTCATTCTCCTCCTCCTCTGAATCATCATCATCATCATCATCATCATCATCATCATCATCATCATCATCATCATCATCATCATCTAGGGCCTCATCAAACCTTTGAACTTGGCACTATTTAGACAATATCTATTGATAATTGTCTTTTAAGTGAAAACATAATTGATTTAGCTCCAGTTTTCAAATTAGCGTTCTGTGCACTCTGGATGGTATGACACTATCTTTTTAGAAAGACATTTACTGCTACTTTTCAGTCAGATCAGCTGGCACTGCATTTCCAGTGATCACATTCCTCAGCCTAGCAGCAAAGTAAGCTCTGAACCCTCTTGCTAATCTCCACGTCCAGCCTTGTATTCTGCATAATTCACTCCCTAGGTATTTGAAACTGTCCACAAATTCAAGGCTTTGACTACAAGTTTTCACAATGCCTTTCCCTTGCCTTTTCCTCTTGATATCACCATGGCCTTGAGTTTTTTCCATGCCGATTTTCATACCATACCTTTTAATTTTTTCGTTCAGTACATAAAGTTGTTCGTGTACTTTTTTGCTGTTCATTCTCCAGACCACAATATCATTTGTCTTAGTCTAGTTTCATTCATGAACCATTCTGTCTTTCCAGCCGGAGTCTGTATGCTGCTAATGCACTTGTACATTGGTTGCACCATTTGTACAGTTTGTGTACCCAGTCACCTTTTGACAATGGTTTCCCAAACCACCTCCCTGCCTTTGTTAGATCTAAGAATGTCATGACCAGATCCTTTCCATATTCACAATTCTTTTCCATTATTTGCCTCATGCTGAAGATTTTGTCTACTGTAGATCTTCCACTTCTGAAGGTATACTGTTCCTCTTGCAACTCTCCTCCTTTCTTCTCATTCTCCTGTATAATATCCTTTCCGGATTTTTTGCCACTTGTGATATGAGCGTGCGTCCTCTGTGTTTATTACATGCTTTATTTTGTCCCTCTTCTTAAAGACTGCCCTAAATGCCGATCAGTAGTGAGTGATTGATTGATATTGCAAGGCAGACCCTCTGATGAGGGTGGGCGGCATGTTACCATGTGTAGGTAACTGCGTGTTATTGTGGTGGAGGATAGTGTTATGTGTGGTGTGTGAGTTGCAGGGAAGAGATTAAGAAGGAGGTGCAGGTTGGAACGAAATAGAGAAATGGTTATGGAAGTAAGGAGAAATTGAAGGAACTTACTAGGACATTCAATCTAGCAAAGAAGTCAGCTAAGGATAACATGATGGCAAGCATAATTGGTCATCATACAAATTTTAGTGAAAAATGGAAGGATATGTATAGGCACTTTAAGGCAGAAACAGGTTCAAAGAAGGACATTCCAGGAATCATTAATGAACAAGGGGAGTGTGTATGCAAGGATCTTCTAAAGGCAGAAGTATTCAGTCAGCAGTATGTAAAGATTGTTGGTTACAAGGATAATGTCCAGATAGAGGAGGTGAGTAATACTAGTAAAGTATTAAAATTTACCTATGATAACAATGACATTTACAGTAAGATACAAAAGTTGAAAACTAGAAAAGCAGCTGGAATTGGTAAGATTTCTGGGGATATACTAAGGCAATGGGTTGGGATATAGTACCATATCTGAGATACTTATTTGATTATTGGTTGTTTGAAGGAGCTGTACCAAATGAATGGAGAGTTGCTATAGTAGCCCCTGTGTATAAAGGAAAGGGTGATAGACATAAAGCTGAAAATTACAGGCCAGTCAGTTTGACATGCATTGCATGTAAGCTTTGGGAAAGCATTCTTTCTGTTTATATTAGACATACGCAGGTGCAGCGTTGTGTGTCGCCAGCATTGCTGGATCGATCATTCTGACTTCATTCACCGAACTTTATTGTTGCAGATTGTATTCCCCTCAGGCTTTTTGATGTTTAAGCATATCAGTTTCTTCTCACATTTCCTTTATGAGCCCATCAATGATGTCATCTTTCACCTCTGCCTTACGGCATTTGTGGACCCTGTCCAAAATCTGTTTAATAACGGTGACTAGCCTTTCACTAAACACATTGGCAATGAAAATGAACACTTCCTGTGTCTGACATTCGAGGTTTTCAATCCCTTCTCGATTTACGTTTATTCCCTCTGTTGCCTCAGATTCCCTCATTGACTGTTTGGAATTCGAGATTGTCCGGCCCCTGCTGTAAGCCTACCTTGATACTCAGTTCGTAAGTTCTCCCCTCCTTTCTCCTATTGCCTCATTTTGTTCTCTGCTTTCTATTTGTATGAAGTGGCAACACTGCTGTAGAGACACAATGCATCTGAACCTAATCATGTCGCTGATAGCACACGTTAGTTTCATACATACCTAAACTCAGAGCACATGGACTCTGCCTTCCCACATCACATGCATGCGAACTGGTGAGAGGAATAGAGCCTCATGTTAGATGACAGTCAAAGGTAGTGTTGTCACAATATTTTCAAAACAGGAACAATGGAGTTGGATAAAGATTGAATGTGCCAGAGGTCATGCAGCATGACAGTGTCATCAAGACCTTCAAGAGGCCTGTGGGGAATCTGCATTGCCTTACCAAACAATGGCACGGTGGATAAAAGCCTTCAACAATGGATGCCAAAATGTGGCAGATGTGCGTTGGCTGGGTCATCCTAGTGTCAATGAAGAAGTAGTGCATGCCCTTGCCACATTACTGGGCACTGACCGATGCCATACGATTTAAGAACTGGTCCAAAACACTGGATTAGTCCATTGTGAAGGAGCGCCTAGGCATGAGAAAAATTGCATCACGATGAGTTCTGCATGATTTAACAGAAATGCAGAAATGGTTACAATACGACACTGTTCATAACCACTTGGAACGCTATGAGTGCAAAGGAGAGGCTTTCTTATGCCATATAATTATGCTGGAGGAAGCATGGGTCAAAACGTACGAGCCACAATTGCAACGCCAATCAGACAAATTGTGTCATTACAGGTCACGATGGAGATCGAAAGTTCGTCAGAACCCTAGCAGTGTGCAAGTTATGGTTATTCTCTTGTACAGCTTTGATGGATTTTACCTAACGCATTACATTCCTCCACAGCGGACAGTCAGTGTGCAATATTACTGTTCATTTTTTTTAACACAATCTGTGACCAGCTTTGAAAAAGAAGCAGTGACTCTTTCTGCAGAACCCACCCATCATTTTGTACGACAACGCTTCGCTGCATACAGTGCGAGCTGCAGCTGATTTGTTCAGTCGATGGGGCTGGGAATTGCTGTACTATCCACCATACTTTCCGACCTTAAGCCCTTGTGTCTTTGACTTGATTCATAAGATGAGGGAACCACTTCGCAGCATTCGCTTCAGAACTGTTCCAGAGATTCGTCAGGCAGAAGATTGCTCCATTTGAACTGTCAATGCACCAGGCGCTGCTAAAGGTATTCTACGACTTCCACATTGCTGGCAATGGGTTGACACAACGCTGTTGACTACTTTGAAGGACAGTCTTTGTCTTTGGAGTGTACAGACCGGGAAAGGGTAGCACTGACATTGATTCAGAATTATTTGATAAGATAATCAGCTATGTGGGGAACGTGATTGTAGTGATGATCTCAATTTACCAAATATCAATTGGGAAGGTAATGAAAATGACAGGAAGCATGACCAACAAATGGGAAATAAGTTAATATGGGAAGGACAGCTGATTCAGAAAGTGACAGAACCAACTAGAAGGAAGAATATTCTGGAGGTGGTGCTGGTGAAACCAGATGAGCACTATAGAGAAACCAAAGTAATAGATGGTATTAGTGAGCACGAAGCTGTTTTTGTCATAGTTAAAAATAAATGTGATAGAAAGGAAGGTTTTAAAAGTAGGACTATTAGGAAGCACCATATGGTTGAAAAAACAAGCATGCAGGAGTTTAAAAAAAGTAACTATGATAGGTGGAAAACAGTAAATAAAGAAAGTAAACATACTCTGGGGTGGGTTTAAAGCAATTGTTGCAGAATATGAAAATAGGTTTGTACCTTTAAAGGTGGTAAGGAATGGTAAAGACCCACTATATTATAACAGAGAAGTAAAGAGAGTAAGAAGGAGGTGCAGGTTGGAAAGAAATAGAACTAGAAATGGCTGTGGATGTAGGGAGAAATTGAAGGAACTTACTCGGAAATTGAATCTAGCAAAGAAGTTAGCCAAGGATAACATGATGGCAAGCATAATTAGCAGCCATACAAATTTTAGTGAAAAGTGGAAGAGTATGCATAGGTACTGCACCCGCTCACCTCCTGAGTCCCAGACTAGCCTTAATCTCAGGAGTGATCAGTTCGTAAAAGATAAAAAAAATTAATATTAAAAAAAAAATCAATCAAAATATATATATCGGCACTCCAAATGAACACAGGGATGAACGGGGCATGCAAATTTAGGTAACGGGGGACGGCTCATTCATGGATGCAAATTATAGACTCCACAATAGGACTGGGAAGTGACAGCTTAAATTTCATGAGCATACTGGACTAACTACAATAAAAAGATATGGAAACTGTTTCCTATTGAAATTGCAATGAGGAGCAATTTATTGACTTATTTTGCAAACTGCACATGATGACAATTATTACATTGGGACACTTCCATCCTGAAAAAGAAATGACATAATACTTGGATTCACCTCACTACTCTGGTAGTGTACAATATTTGGTGAATTTGCCCCATTGGTTATTGGGGATCGAATCCACATCCGTATGAGTGAACGTTTCACCGCTGGAGATCTTCTTTTGGAGACGAAGGCATGAGAGTAACTATTCACTGTCATCTCCTCATTCCGTTTGGACATGAGACACTTCCGGTATATACATTCTGGTGAGCCGGACCCCTACCATGGAAATGTTATCGTATTTAAAACGGGAATTTATAGTACAGACAAACTCTAGCCTATATTTCCAGATTCACAAACATGCCAAGTATAGCTCATTAACTCAAAGCTTGTCTCAATATTTACGTTTGTCAATACGACAAGACGTACGGAAAGGTTCAATACTATGCTCTGACAATAAAGACCTGTGCCGTCCGTAGGTTATTTCGCATCTACCGCTAACAATCTCCCACGTGGAAACCCAACATCTGGTTCCGACCATTTTGACACAGGACGACTGTCCCTATCATATTCTCCTATGATTATTAAATAATATCATTATCGTTCCTTATCTGATCATTATCATATTCTTTGATTACCATCAGTTATTTTATTATTATCATTAATTTCAATTATAATCCTATATTTGATTATTATCATTTGTCATCCGGAATGATTATGTGCTAACCCTTGCCGACGTTTCAAACGAAGGGTCGTTCTTTCTCGTAATTTATCCTCACAAATTAATGATCAGTTTCCTAATAAAATGTTATTATTATTATTATTATTATTTTCAAAATACTATTGCAAGTTCTTCTTCTGCTTCTTCAACTTTTCATTATTATTATTATTATTATTATTATTATTATTATTATTATTATTATTATTAGTGGAGATTATCATTATCGCATCACTAATTCATCATGGATTTAATAGTTTACATAGATCTCGCCATAATTATTCTCAAATTAATCGAATAAATTCTTCCTATTATTCCTCTTCATATTATTTTTATTATTATTATTATTTTGGTAACTTAATTTCATGTGTTACACTACCATTAGCGATATTTATGGTTAATGCATAAGCTTTTACAATTTCGGTCTACTTTGGCACTAAGCAGTTGATTTAAGACAAGATTCACTTGGATTATTATTATTATTATTATTATTATTATTATTATTATTATTATTATTATTATTATTATTATTATTATTATTATCATTAAAAATGGAAAGTTTGATATTTTAATTTCCACTCTTTAGAATTCAGTCACATATGTTAAATCCCATTATGAACCATCAAGATCTGCTTTATATCGGTCGGGACAACACGGTGTTCGGGATCGCACCTTCAGTTTCGTACTGCTGTTAATTTATATGGGGACACACGTCCTCCCAAGACACATCTCACAACCTATGGCACATCGCGGCTGGGCAAATACCTCCAATGCCGGCGATTGCTAAACTATTCCTTCCAATTCATTTGAAGTCCATCATTTTTTCATTGGAACTCTTCAAACATTTAATTCGTAAATTAATCCTCGGTGCGTGGATTCTGCCACTCATAACACCGGAATTGGCATTTTATATCATCTTAGGCCTTGAGATTAATCTATTTCATCATTACAAACAGTACGGATCAGTTTTACTTTATGCCGGATTTTCGTCCCTCATGACTTCCAACTCTAAATATGGGCTCAAACCACTCTGGGCTTTCAACATATCGTGACCATTCTATTCACATGCCTTTATCGCTTTTAAACAAATTTTAATGGTTAAGATAACGTCCAAAAACGTGAAATCAACAATTTACGTAAAATCAAACTTATTGCCCGAATTAAATTCTTTAACGCTACATGTCATCTCCACATTGATTATTATTTGCACTAGCCAACTGGTGAAGCACTGTCATTATTATTATACTTTAACTTGCAAATGCACAAAATATTATTATTATTATTAGTTTACTTTCCTTTGCCAACTCACAAACATTATTATTACCTCTCACTCATAAACACACCAAGCGATATTATTATTATTATAGAACTTGTGAACACACAAAGCACATAAAGCAGTATTATTATTATTATTATTATTATTATTATTATTATTATTATTATTATTATTATTATTATTATTATTATGACCTTCCGTACGCAACACAAAATTTACTCTCTGGCACTTTCATAATCTGGCTGTCTGGTAACAAATGTTCATACTAACATACAAATAATCACCACAGTGATTGAAAATCAAATAAATGGGTTAGCACAAAAAGAAATCTAACACTTGAAATGAACTTAAATCAAAGTATTCACAAACAGCATGCATTAATTGAAAGAAATATCCCATATTTACATTGTATACAACAAACACTCAGTTAATTAATCTAACCCATTATTACATTACTATAAATTAGTTTGTCCATCTATAAAAAAAAATCATATATTCGGGAGGCGAACCATGTTAAGTAACCATGATTAATCTGCACTGAACCCTGTTTTGTCGCGATAACATCCCCAAATATTAAATTGGTGTATTCATTCCTATGTAGAATTCCATTGTCTCGTAGCGGATGAGAAGCCTCATGGCCCCATGGTAATTTTACTTGTCCATCATATCGCACTTTATAAATTTAACACAATAAAACACTTCTGGGCGACTACCCATGATTAATACCTTACTAGAGAATTTACACTGATTTATACAAGAATAAAAAAACATTTATAGGTGCCTCTAGATCCATTACATTTGCACAATATATTCTTCCTTGAGCCCGCACCACAAGACGTGACACAATGCAACGAAGTGTCGTTTCATTCGAACCGGCGCGTATCGCGTTCTTTATCCCGCCCTTCCTGACGTATACGAGGCCGTCTCATGATCGCCTCGCTCCTACAGTTCCCTGCTACAATAATTGTTACACCGTCTATCATGAAATATTTATTTCAGGCTCTGAACACTGCCTTCAAAAATTACTACTGGCATTCCGTCGATCCTGAATATTCCAACACATTAAATGTTGAGAAATATATTATTTCACATATAGTGATACTGATAATTTACACTCGATATTCTGAATAATTATCACTGTTCGTCTTCACCTTCACAACTACTAACGTACTTTCGACTCTAACAGAATCTATAATGCGTTTTCTGGTACTGAGTTACAGAGTCACCGTGTCAGCGTATCAAATTATTTCAAACGACTGGTTCGACTGGTGACCAATAACAACTGGTGACTGGTAACAACTGGCAATGTGAGGTCCAACTGCCTTTTATTTATGGACGATGTGGTTTCCCGCCGGGGTCATCCGCAGTCATATCAGAGGGAGGGGGTTGGTTATCCTAAATCGGCATTTGCAGGTGGATTTGGATCTCTTAATTTATCCCACTTAATAAACTGGCGATACACATTCACGTGTCGTATTCTGATCTCATATCTTTTGGCGATCACGGAGATATCCCCTGATTTCTGTCCTCCACTTTTCGCACGCTAAGTCGGCGTCCTTGATGGCGTGATCATCTTGACCAATGGCAAGCTAGCATGGGTCATTTCCAAGAATTCTTTACTTTAATTTATTACAATTACAATTAATCAACATTGGGATGATATCACAAAAATCCCCTCTGTTCAATTTTGTGGTTGGAATAATTTAATTACTTTTATCGGAGAAGCTAATTGGAGTTCGCCTTGGTTTCTCTTACGTTGGTGCATCTGCGAGTCTCTGATAAATTTTGTCATTGGCTAACACCGCAGCGGTTATTTTAAATATCTCTTCCTTGCAACCTAACAACAAAATGCCTCGAGGCATTGGAAACCCTATTTCATCATATTCTCCGTATCGGTGATGCACCTGGCCTCGCCTTGTTCAGAAATAAATGCTCGCTCACTTCCTTGTAATAATTATTTCTGTTATTGTGAGCGCTCGCTTTTAATCCTCTTAGCTTCTGACCAAGAAATAATACTACCCCTACCGAGCTCGATAGCTGCAGTCGCTTAAGTGCGGGCAGTATCCAGTATTCGGGAGATAGTAGGTTCGAACACCACTGTCGGCAGCCCTGAAAATGGTTTTCCGTGGTTTCCCATTTTCACACCAGGCAAATGCTGGGGCTGTACCTTAATTAAGGCCACGGCCGCTTCCTTCCCACTCCTAGCCCTTTCCTGTCCCATCGTCGCCATAAGACCTATCTGTGTCGGTGCGACGTAAAAAAAAAAACTAGCAAAAAAAAAATACTACCCCTAATGGCAGTCTTAACTCTTGGCGACAGATTGTCGAGAATACGTCTGGCTATTTCGAAATTCTTCTTTCCACACCAAACTGACACTGTACATAATTTAATATTCCCATATGTCTGCATTTATATTATAATATCAAATCATGATATCTAGGGCCCATCTCATCCGGGTACAGTACTGAACACTAGAACGGCGGAGAATCTGACATTCCCAGAACAGCGGTAAGGGATCATTTTGACCCATCATAAGAAATGCTTGGAAACATTCAAAATAGAATACAATAAAACATGTATCAAAATAGTAACTCAATTTTAATATCTTGGAGAAGTAATAACACAACCTAAATGAGAAAATCTCAATCCAAATAAGAACAAATAGATTAGCTAAAGCACAAAAATTAACATGGGATATCTACAAAAAGAAATGTCTATCAATAAATACAAAAATAAAACACTACAACAGTTATAAAACCGGAAGCTACAAATGCAGCAGAAACACTCTTTTACCTGAATAAACAATCAAAGACTGACAGACTTCAGAAAATTGAAAGGAGGATTGGAAGAACCTGCATCAACAAAAAATACCAGAAAGATGGACAGTGACGGTTAATACCTAACAAAGTCGTGTACAGAGAGCTAGAACCCATTACAGATACTATGCGTAAGAGGAGACTGGGATTCTTTGGACATATCATGAAGATGCAGGATTCGAGACTTCTGAAACAACTAGTACAACACAATCTCGTCTCAAAAAATACCACAACAGGATGTAAATGGATCAGAGAAGTAAGAGAGGATCTGAAGGAAATAGGCCTTACAACAGGAGACACCACAAATAAGATAAAATTGAATACAAAACTCAAGAATACAAACCTCCACTTTACCCTTACACAAAACAAACCAACAACATGCACATTTTCAACTGAGGAAAGGGCATGAAGATCGGAGCGTCTGAAGAAGTACTGGGAGGACCGCAAAGCCCGAACAATCCCTTCAAAGAGACCTGAATGACGGACTGACTAAAGTGATCCTATGTGGTCATAAAAGAAGAAGAAGAAGAAAACATGTATTTTCTTCTACTGGGTTTCTGCAACTTTATTTTACACATAAGGACATGACATTAGTGTATGGACCTCTTATATTACTGATGGACACATGAATAACCACAAACAACTGCACCATGCTTCTGTTTCTCTAAGGAGTTTTCACAAAATTAACCAATTGAACACCTTTTCTTAGTCAGTCATCCACATTGCAACAATAATACATTTTCAATAATTCTTTTAGCAAATTAAAAACACGCTAAACACATTTTGCACACACAACTACTTTTCGTACACATTTTCTGCACACTGCTTTGAGACACTTGCTGCAGGCATCGCTAGACTGGTTGCCTTTACACAGACCAACTTGGCACTTCCGCTTTTTAGATGGATGCGATCCCACAGCCTCCTCGTTGTTGTTGTTGTTGTTGTTGTTGCCCTTGCTCATCCTGCCTTATTAGTTCACTTGCTAGCTGGAGGATGAACTTCTTCTGCTTTATCTTCCTACCCGTTACTTGCTTGTAAATGACCCAAGCATTGATAGCTGTTAGGTCTAGGATATTGTAAAAGACATGCATTGGCACCTCCTGCATGCACCCTTGGTGCTATACTGACGGGACATTAGGTCAATCACTCGGGCTTGTTTGTCATAAATTGGGTAAATCTGCACCTGGGAAGTAATTGTTCATCAACTGTAATATTTTCACTTGGGTGGTAACAGTGAAGGCAATTTTCCATGAATTTGTCCCAGATTTCAGAGACAAGAGCGAACCTGTTAGCTGGCAGATGCTCAGCATAGGTTGATTTCTCCTTTAAAACGGAAGAATCTGAGAGGCTCTCGAAATCTATTTCTTGACATTGTGTCCTTCATGAATTGTTGTCCGCAAGAACGCGACCATAGTTCATCCACAGACACACCTTTCGAACACAGGACACCGCGGGTATACGTGATGGAAATCACAGCCTCCAACTCCTCGAGCGACACAGTCCAGTCCGTGAAGTTCTTCCTGAGCATTTGATTCTGTGTGTCATTTTGTTAGACAAAGCATCAATTCATCAAAGAGGAGTAGAAAGGCACTAATGGCAGAGTCGTAAACTCGGTGGTAAGAATATGTTGTGGGACCTGCCCGCTTCCTCAGGATGTTCACTGAAGCCCGCCTTCCAGATGAAGAGTTCGAATCCAAGACCTCCCACTCAGTTCCGTCTCGGGCAATCATCTTCACTGGTGAAACACCTAACTGAGACATATGGGGCAAGTTCGGAGATAGATTGCATTTTCAACTTTTCCTGTGAATAATTCATCCTATGTCTCGTGATTTTTGTCCTCACTTGTCTCTCTTGTCTCATGCAAAAAATCACCATCTGAATCGGATAGTTCACCTTCAGACTCAATGTCTGAATTTTCTAGCATACAAGGCACCTCGTCAGCAGAAAGACAATTGTATGTATCACAGCATGCCGTATGAAGAACACTTTAAAGGATGAGATGAATACAATAATCCTGCTGACTGGAACACTCATCTGACAGTAATAATGTTATTTGCTTTACGTCCCACTAACAACTCTTTTACAGTTTTCGGAGACGCTGAGGTGCCGGAATTTTGTCCCACAGGAGTTCTTTTATGTGCCAGGAAATCTAGACATGAGGCTGGTGCATTTGAGCACCTTCAAATACCACCAAACTGAGCCAGGATCGAACCTGCCAAGTTGGGGTCAGAAGGCCAGCGCCTCAACTTCTGAGACACTCAGCCTGGCTCATCTGACAGTAAGAGCTCAGCAATGCTAATATTAATGGCTGGATGCACACCGTTGTCTGACAGTGCAAACTGCTGTAATAAGGAATATTGTACAAGTGTCAAAATGACCACGTCCGCTGTCCAGGGTATGCCATATCAGAAATCAATTAAAATGTAAATATTTTGCTGGGTGCGATACATTACCGTGAACGCTATGAAAAACGATGAAAAGTTAAGATATTTGAAGAGAAATCATACAAGATTGCGCACGTTATTACAGAAAAATTGAAGGTGGGTGTCATTTTGACCCCTTCTGCTGTTCTAGTGTTAAAGGCAGAAACAGATTCTAAGAAGGACATTCCACGAATCATTAATGAACAAGGGGAATGTGTATGTGAGGATCTTCAAAAGGCAGAAGTATTCAGTCAGCAGTATGTAAAGATAGTTGGTTACAAGATAATGTCCTTATAGAGGAGGTGACTAATACTAACGAACTATTGAAATTTACTGATAATAACAATGACATTTACAATAAGATACAAATTTGAAAACTAGAAAAGCAGCTGGAATTGATAAGACTTTGGGGGAGATACTAAAGAAAATGGGTTGGGATATACTACCATACCTGAAGTACTTATTTTATTACTGTTTGCACGAAGGAACTATACCAAATTAATGGAGAGTTGCTATAGTAGCCTTTGTGTGTAAAGGAAAGACATAAAGCTGAAAATTACAAGCCAGTCAGTTTGACATGCATTACATGTAAGCTTTAGGAAAGCATTCTTCTGATTATATTAGACATGTTTTTAAATTAATAACTGGTTCAATAAAAAGCAGTTTGGGTTTAGGAAGGTTATGCCACTGAAGCTCAACTTGTAGGATTCCAGCAAGATATAGCAGATATCTTGGATTCAGGAGGTCAAATGGACTTTATCATGATTGACCTATATAAGGCATTTGATAGGGTAGATCATGAGAGACTACTGGCAAAAATGAGTTCAGTTGGAGTAGACAAAGGAGTGACTGAATGGGTGGCTATATTTCTAGAAAATTGTTCTCAGAAAATTAGACTAGACGAAGCTTTATCTGACCCTGTAATAATTAAGAGGAGAATTCCTCAAGGCAGTATTATTGGACCTTTACGTTTTCTTATATATATAAAGTAGCTTTGCACACGTGGGTTTCATAATTTGATAAAAGTAATCGTTGCTCGGTAATGCACTAAGACATTTACCCCAGAACCTCTTTAAACTATGTTTGTGGTTTGGCTTTTGGACCTAAGATGACCAGGGTACTGGCAGAGCTAATTCTGGAACATGCGACATAGAACTGTACATGTGAGACACCTTCCTCTATCAAGTCTGAAAAAAAAAAAAAAAAAAGAAATGTTTCTTATTTTTATAGGAGATTCAAAATATCAATTTTCATGTCTGTAACATCTTTAGTTTTTGAGATATAAGTATCCTCATAAAAATAATTCAACACCTTCTTCGCTCTCCCCCTTTAAAGGTGGAAACACATTACTGTCACTTCACGTGAGTTTGCGAGTATCGTGACACAATCGAACCTGTCAAGAAAGATGTTCTATGCCTTTTCCACACTGTATGAAACGTAGAGTGATCACACTGCACTCATGTCACGGCTGTTGACGTCGGCTGACATCATTGTGACATAGAATCTGGTGACAGCGCTCTTCACGCAGAGCACATTTTTCTGCTCTAGCACATCACTGGTGACGTGAAGTGTGAATAGGAGCAGTTTCTTCTAGCAATGTGGAAGAAATGTTAATTGAATTGGTGCGTGTGCATGAGAATCTGTATGACAGGTTCGATTAACTATAGAAATCGATAAATGTTGCATGAGGCATGGTACGAAACAGGAAAGGAATTAAATATCACACATACTAATTTTAATAGGCATTTAGTTGTTGAAAACAGTCCACAGTTGTACTTATGATTATTATCCCAATAATAATAATAATAATAATAATAATAATAATAATAACAAATAAAACGGCATATGGCTTTTAGTGCCAGGAGTGTCCGAGGACAATTTCGGCTCGCCAGGCACAGGTTTTTGATTTGAATCCCATAGGCGACCTGCGCGTCGTGATGAGTATGCAATTATGATGAAGACGGCACGTACACTCAGCTCCTGTGCCAGTGAAATTAACCAATAATGGTTAAAATTCCCGACCCTGCCAGGAATCGAACCTGGGACCCCTGTAACCAAAAGCCAGCATGCTAACCATTTAGCCACAGAGCCAAACATAATAATAATAATAATAATAATAATAATAAATTAAATACTACACAAATTACAAATACAAATCACTCTGTTGAATTACAGATTGGTGAAAAGATATTTATTGTATGATCCATTCATTACCGCACAGTTCCTTTCTTCTTTGTTCAATTTATTCTTCCACGATGAACTGTTAATTGCCATGGCACAGAGCCTTCAAGCAAGTTGAAGTAATTTTTTGAAATTTTCTGATATCTGAAAAGCCTGTGTAGGATTCCTCCGAATCATTTGCAAATGCAGAACAAACTTCGGCCAACAATTTTGTCTTTGATGAGATTATGAAAGTAGTTGAATTCGTCTTTGTTCAGGCTGAAGTACATCTGACTTTTTTCTGGATGCCCATTTAGCTCCCTTACTAAGTTGTGGTATTCACCGCAAATTACTTTCATGTACCCACAATCGTTTGCGACAGATAATACTCATGGCAACAAAAGCATCACAGGCAATTAAAAGATCATCAGAATCCGAAGAACTGGATGTACTATTGTAGCTTGCCATCGGACGAAGTAGCCTATACTGTGAACGTGAGGACAGTGTATATCCTGTCTTCATGCCACATGCAGTGACATCATTAACCTCCCCTCCACGCCAACTCAGCTCGGTGCAAGTTCACGTGAAGTGACAGTAGTGTGTTTCCGCCTTAAGTGGCTTTCCTAAAAAACAAAAAAATACATGTTCATTTATTTTTAAAGGAGATTCCAGATACCAATTTTTATGTCTGTTACATGTTAAGTTCTTGAGAAATACTGTAGATATACTCATTTAAAAAATTCACCTACTTTGCCAATTCTTTTCACCCCCACAACTGGGTTTTCGGAAAAAGCATAATACCTGTTTGTTTCTATTTATATGCTATTGAAATACCAATTTTCACGTTTGTAACATATTCAGTTTTTGAGAAATATGTAACCTCATAAAAGGAAATCAACTTCTTTTTCACTTCTCTCCACCTCCACCCTCTTAATTGGACTTTCCGAAAACAAAAATACGTGTTTCTTTATTTTTGAAGGAGATTCCAAATACCAATTTTCACATATGTAACATCTTCAGTTTTTGAGATTTAAGTATCCTCATAAAAATAATTAAACCTATTTTTTCTTTTCTTTTATCCCCCCTTAAATGGATTTTCCGAAAACAGAAAATACGTGTTCCTTTATTTTTAAAGGAAATTCCAAATATCATTCTTCATGTGTGGAGCATGAAAAGTGTTTGAGATATAGTGTTGATATATTCATTTTAAAAATTTATCGGAATTAGAAAGATGTTTTTGAAGACTTTTGTGTGGAGCGTGGCATTGTATGGAAGTGAAACATGGACGATAACTAGCTCAGAAAGAAAGAGAATAGAAGCTTTTGAAATGTGGTGTTATAGAAGAATGCTGAAGGTGAGATGGATAGATCGAATCACGAATGAAGAGATACTGAATCGAATTGGTGAGAGGAGATCGATTTGGTTAAATTTGACGAGAAGAAGAGATAGAATGATAGGACACATCTTAAGACACCCAGGACTTGTTCAGTTGGTTTTTGAAGGAAGTGTAGGTGGCAAGAACGGTAGGGGTAGACCAAGGTATGAATATGACAAACAGATTAGAGCAGATGTAGGATGCAATAGTTACGTAGAAATGAAAAGGTTAGCACAGGATAGGGTGGCATGGAGAGCTGCATCAAACCAGTCTATGGACTGATGACTCAAACAACACAACCCACTTTTTCAATTATTTTCACCCCTTAGGTGGATTTTCCAAATACAAAATAATTATGAGTCTCTTTTCCTTTAAAGGAGATTCCAAATACCAATTTTCACCTGTGTAACATCTTCAGTTTTTGAGATATAAGTATATCAGTTAAGAGATTCAATCCCTTTATTCACCCCTTTATTCATATGTGTGTCTTTATTTTTAAAGGAGATTTCAAATACCAATTTTCATGTCTGTAACATACTCATTTTTTGAGGTATAAGTATGCTCATAAAATGATTCAACACCGTTTTTTCGTTCCTTTTATCCCCCTTAAATAGATTTTTCCAAAACAAAAAATACGTGTTTCTGTACCAACT
Source organism: Anabrus simplex (assembly GCF_040414725.1). Taxonomy (NCBI): domain Eukaryota; kingdom Metazoa; phylum Arthropoda; class Insecta; order Orthoptera; family Tettigoniidae; genus Anabrus; species Anabrus simplex. Next base: position 553,839,899 of record NC_090266.1, on the reverse strand, counting down.
TTCACATCTGTAACATCTCCAGTTTTTGAGATATCAGTATCCTAATTTAAAAAAAGAATTCAACCCCTTTTTCAGTCCTTTTTACCCCACCTTAATTGTGTTTCCAGGCTGATGACCTTCGATGTTAGGCCCCTTTAAGCAGCAAGCATTATCATCAATTGCTTTTTCCGCAAAAAAAATATATGTTTCTTTATTTTTAAAATAGATTATTAATACCAATTTTCACATTTGTAACATGTTAAGATTTTTTGATATAGTGTAGATATGCTTATTTTAAAAATTCAGCCCCTTTTCACGTCCTCTTATATGAATTTTCGAAAAACAAATTATGCATGTTTCTTTACATTTACAGGAGATTCCAAATACCAATTTTCATTTTTGCAACATCTTCAGTTTTTGAGATATAAGTATCCTCATAAAAGGTATTCAACTGGTTTTCCACCTTTTTTTCACCCCCTTAGGGGGATTTTCCAAAAGGAGATTCCAAAAACAAATTTTTACGCCTGTAAACTGTTAAGTTTTTGAGATATAGATATACTCATTTTAGAAATTCACCCTCCTTTTCATCCCCTTATCAACAGAATATCCAAAAATCCTCCCTTAGTGAGCACCTACACTCTAATATAAATGTATCCCCAAAATTTCATTTCTTTATGTGCAGTTGTTTTAGCTTGGTGATGATGAGTCAGTCAGTCAGTCAGTCAGTCAGGACATGTTATTTTATATATAGAGATTATATGACTAAAGAAGTTGAATCAGAGATAAGACTTTTTGTGGATGATGTTATTCTGTGTAGAGTAATAAATAAGTTACAAGATTGTGAAAAACTGCAAAATGACCTCGATAGTGTTGTGAGATGGACAGTAGGCAATGATATAAATGGGGTTAAAAGTTAGTTTCACAAATAGGAAAAATCCTCTCAGTTTCAATTATTGCGTTGCTAGTGTTTAAGTTCCTTTTGGGGATCATTGTAAGTACCTATGTGTTAACCGCTCAAGCTGGTTCAACGTGTATGTGTACGGACCTACAAAACATAAGCCAGAAGGGGACAGTACGGACTAGGCTAGCAATGTTTTAGATCTACACCTGCGTGCCATCTGTTGGTTGTCAACGTGAACTTTTAGCATGGCTCACAGTACGGGGTATCATTCTGTGCAGGGGAGTAATGCAGCATTGTGTTGGCATAAAAAGAATTTGTTTCATCAACGTCGATTGTTGTGAACAACATGGCAGCATCCTCACATGGTCTGTATTTTACATGTAATAAATTTCATGTTTGGTCCGTATTGAATGTTTATATTGAAACAGGAACGCCTGTACTTCAGCTTTGTGGAGAGCATGGATTACTTCAAGGCGTGTACAGTTCATGCTTTAGAGAGTACGAGAGAAGGGTAGTGAAATGAGTTCATATTTAAAGTGGAACTTGCAGTTTATGAAAAAAAAATGCATGGAAATTATATCACCTTTTACAGACGAATGGTTTGAATGTTCTCGAAGATGTGGAGAAGGTATTGTTCTGCGGCGTCATCCCACGTCGTCGAAGTCGTCCCACGTTGTCGGCGTCGTCACACGGCGGTTGTTAGCCCTTGATGTTGAAGGGGACTTGAACCTGGGGTGGTCGTCTGATGATAGTGCAGCGTGGAATAGTTGTTGAGTTTTGTATTCCACTAAGTCCCATGAAGGGAGCAGAGAAGTGTAACACTTTCGCACAGAATGTCAATAGAATCTGATGCGACACTTCTCTACCGCACTGCACTGCAAATTATGGCGAGACACTGTTTACTGGTCGAACAAGTTCCACCGGGAATGGTGTTGGACGCACATTACTTTTGGAAAAGGGATGAACTCAAAATCACAGTTCTATGAAAATTATTAATATTGTTCGTGCAATAGTCACTGTCGAACTCAAAGTGATAGATAAAGAAAATAAACTGGAATTTTCTGAGATACAACCGTTTATCACTTCACGTAATCTCAGTGCAAAAGAAATTAAATTAAGTCCTCACGGACACAGTCTTTGTACTGTTTGTAATGAGCACATGCAATGTTCTAGCACACGCACACGTATAAATAAGTTAAAGTTTCTGCGAAGACAGAAAGAAAACAGTTTATGACACAGTCCTGTGAAAAAGAACCAAGTTCTAACAAAAATCACGTAATTTCTCAGAGATAACTTTTCCACTGAGGCACAATATTACACCTAAATGTAGAAACAGTCTTTATGAGGGGAATTAACATAGTCCCTTGACAAGAAATAAAGGCACCGTATTTCATGAATCAGCACAGTCTTTGAAAGGAAATATCGGTGCGGTTTTATGAAAGTAAATGTTAGCACAGTTCTGCGAAATGGTTTAACACAATCTTTTGAAAATGAAGGTTGGCACAGTCTTATGAAAAGAAAATGTCAACACTGTTTTTCTCACGGAGTAATTGACACAGTCTTTGAAAGAAAAATAGGCACTCTCCTTTATGAAACAAATAACGCTGTACTTTCACTAGGGCACAATTTCACGAAATAGCCTAACACGGTCTCTTGTAGGGGAAATAATTAAAGCACAGTCTTTATGCCCTAAGTCCTTTAAACACAGTTTCAAAATGTACAGTCTCTTCAATTACAAAATTCACAAAACAAAATAATGTTACACGGCTCGACAGACAGATATTAACAGTGAATAAGCTTTCGCTTACGCGCAAAATTAGAGTTCACAGAGAAGGCTTTCAACAATCGTATTACATACTTTCAAAACCCCGGTCCTAACCCGGACAGAGTAACAAACCGTATCACATAGCGAGGCGACTGGTTCACGACGATGTGCTTGCTCGCACACACACTGACACATTCAGTGACACACTGACTTCCTCGAAGCTGGTAACCTCCTTTTATTGCCCAAGGTCGGACGGCGAGACTGGAAATATGAGCATCTTACAAAATTCATGTCTCGGCCATCCTTCCGCCGATTTTAATGAAATTTTGGGTAGTAGCATTTGTTGACCAGGCCTGCAAGGTGACGTTCTCCGAAAAACAATCTGACCTTCCGTTCATGATGAAATGACATAGAATCGAATAGAACTTTCGGTGTGACGTCACTTGGCCTTGGCTGGCACTCCGTAGCACTGCTTGCTTGCATGCTATCCCCCATGATGCCTGCGCGCTCGGCGCTCGTTTTGAATCCATACAGTCGGGTGTTAGCACGTTCCTCTCAAGAAATACATGAACGCAAATGCTCGCAGGGCATTCCCGTTTCAACATTTTAAGTTAAAATCAAATAAAGTTTACTATATGGTCAACCTTTTCGATACATTACATTCATAAGAATGCTTAAGATTTATACATAACAATCAGTTGGGACATGTTTCCCATTTATTGTGGGCATCCTCAGCCAAATCCTTTTCCCCAAAATCACAGATCGTCGGGATCCCAATAATCTTAACACTTGATTGTAAGAATACTATGTGTTAACAAATACATTTTAGTCAAAACTATATTAACAGTCAAAGCAAATTATTAAAATTAAGTGATGCTCCTGAAACAAGCTTAAAATTGTTCATTGAATGCCTTAATTTTCTATCTAAATTCTGCATTTTCCTATGATTATACCTAAGTGCCCTTAAGTGTTTCTTTTTTTTTGTGTATCCAAGTGTTTACTTTCTCTTATTCAAGAACAGTGCCTTAAAAAGACAGAACTGTACCTAACTATATTTTTTTTAAAAAGTGTCAAAAGACATTCAATGATCAATTTTAAGATTGTTTCAGGAGCATCACTTGATTTTGATAATTTGCTTTGACTGTTAGTATAGTTTTAACTTATTTTTTTTTTTTTTTAAACACATAGTATTCTTACAATCAAGCGTTAAGATAAATTATTATGAGAATATTGGGATCCCGATGATATGTGATTTTGGGGAAAAGGATTTGGCTGAGGATGCCCACAACAAGGGCGAAACTTGTCCCAATTGATTGTAATGTATAAATCTTGAGCGTTCTTATGAATGTATTGAAAAGGTTGACCATATAATAAACTTGATTGATCTGTATTTATCTAATGCAGTTCTCAAATGCATATTAGGTGAAAGTAGTGATGAGAATAAATCGAGTGATAATGAAAGTGTTAGTGATGATGATTATGCACAGCAGGAAATTATGTGTTATGTACATAATGATAGTGATATAAGTGAATGCTCACCCGAGTGGTCACGGACACCTGTTGATTTTAATTTTATTCCAACAAGAAGGTAATTAGGCATTTTTTTTACTTTACATGCCACTTTTTTGTATGTAGATACAACTTCTTCATGATATGAACTGCTAATCCACTTATTTTGAACAAAATCAGACAAGTTGTTTAGACGTTATAGCAATGATTGTGACAACATGTAAAATTGTGATATATTTCTAAAATTTATTACTGCTGTAGGGTAAAACTTGGCCAACTTTTAATACTGGCTTGAAGGGTTAATATAAGGAAAGATCTTCATTACGGTAATCACATAAATGGGATTATAAAAAAAGGGTACAGATCTTTGCACATGGTTATGAGGGTATTTAGGGGTTGTAGTAAATATGTAAAGGATAGGGCATATAAGTCTCTGGTAAGACCCCAACTGGAGTATGGTTCCAGTGTATGGGACTCTCACCAGGATTACTTGATTAAAAAACTGGAAGAAATCCAAAGAAAGGCAGCTTGATTTGTTCTGGGTGATTTCCGACAAAAGTAGCGTTAAAAAAATGTTGCAAAGTTTGGGATGGGAAGACTTGGGAGAAAGGAGATGAGCTTTTCAACTAAGTGGTATGTTCCAAGCTGTCAGTGGAGAGATGTGGTAGAATGACATTAGTAGATGAATAAGTTTGAGTGGTATCTTTAAAAGTAGGAAAGCTCACAATCTATATATATATAAAATAAGAGTTGTGTCTGTACATTGCTCAGAATTTGAAAAGAATGGCATTTCTTTATCGGTCATGTCCACAGTAACAAGGAAATGCACTTTTTACTTTTCCGTAATGTCTGTCTGTCTATACGTATGTATGTAGGTACGTATGTACACGCATCATGAGAAAACAGTTGAAGAGAATTTAATGAAAATCGGTATGTAAAGTCAAGGGGTGAGCCACTGCGATCTAGGCTATAAATCATTTTATTCACGCTGAGTGAAATGGTAGTTTAAGGGAAGGCCTAAAATTTAATTCTCAAATATTTATATTGTTAGTGGTTCTAACGATAAATAGTACATAACTAAAGTTATGTAGAATTAAATTTCCAATAATTTATGTCTGATATTTTTTTACTGTACCGGCTATGATAACAGAGATATTCATGAATTTGTATTTTTGTTGCTAAGTCCATATCAACGCCGAGCCACGAGAAGATGGGTTAACAGAATTTAATGAAAACCGGTATATAGAGTCAGGGAATAAGAAACTACAGTCTAAGCTATGAACAATTTTATTCACCCTGAATGAAATTGTAGTTTAGGGAAAGGCGCCTAAAATCTAATTTTAAAATACCTATGGTATTGCTCCTATCGAAAAGTACTACATAACAAAAGTTATAGGGAATACAATTTCCGATCATTTATGTTTTATTCAGTTTTACCGTACCGACTATGATAAGAGTGGTACTTCAAAGTCGGAAGAAAAGTAAATGTGAAGGCCTACAATATTGAAAGCTCATAACATTGATCAACAATAACATTACATTGACCAGTGTTTGTTATGATGTTCTTTGTCTCTTATGGTGCCATTCAACTCCGATTGATGGGATTACTACTGCGTACCAGGTATAACAGCCTGACTGAATATTGGCAGGAAATAGCTGGGGAGTTAAAAATTTTCTTCCTTAGCATGCCATTCCTCTGGTTCATACATTTTCTGACTGCTGGTATGTAACACACTGGATCATCATAGTATTCCAGCTATTTGATCCCTACTCTGACGCGCTGTTTTGAATGAACAGTGTGCACTGATGGCAGAGGCTCGCTTAGTAGTAGTAGTAGTAGTAGTAGTAGTAGTACCTGGTCTAGAATTACATTTTAGCCCTATTCCAAATTATAGCACCACAATTCACTAAATAACTCAAAATTCAACCCTGAAAAGACCCATTTCTTAAGAAAGCTTCTTCCTCTTCACTTTTATTAAATTATACATTTATTTTATTCCAAATTAGCAGTGAGAAGGGGGTTTCTCCTTGGCTTGGAGGAATAACTTGCTTCCCGTCAGATAGATTTTTCTGTCGCCAGTATAGTGAATTGAGATTTTCCGACTCATCGGATACTCCTTGGAAATATATTAGTAAAAGGGCATAGTTTTTGCCGTGGGACTCTCCACTGTTCGACCTCGCTCCTCCTGCCGAAAAAAGACGAAGAGCGCTCACGGATCATGGCTGTCTGTGGCTTGGTCTTTCCATCTCTGGAACTTTGGACTGTTATATCGGCAGTGTAGTACTGTTCGTTTAAAGTAAGAAAATGTGTGGTTTTTAATTTGATCGAGTATTACATGTGAAAGCATTGCTTTTAATCGCGCCATTCCTGCTGATGTCATTGTAATGACGTATGTTCATTTCAGGTGGGAAAATCACTAAGACAGTGATCCTGAGGATGTAAAAAGGCAGGTGGAGAGTGAGTGTCTGCCATTATAATGAAAACTCTCCAATCTGATCGTGATTGATGGTAGGTAAGCGGGCCTACCATTACAATGAAAATTTCCTAATCCAGTCTTCATATGAGAAAAGACATTTGGTGATTTCCCCGTTGCGTTTCTAGGGTAACGTTAAGAGCTATGCAATGTAATACAATCTTACTCACAACATGAACACTCCCTAACCTAGAATTCTGTATACAAAGTAGAATTCCGTAGTGAAGCATGGGTACATCAGCTAGTATGAAGATAAAGTTGGAATTCAAGAGAACAAATTCGGGCAAGTATTCGTTTATAGGAAGGTGAGTTAGGGATTGGAATAAATTACAAAGGGAGATGTTCAATAAATTTCCAATTTCTTTGCAATCATTTGACACTGTTCCAACCCTCGTACTTCGGTTGTGCTCTCTTCCAGTCGAGCCACACTCCTATCGCAGCATTCTCTAACCTGAGTTACCTGTGTGAGTATTTCCTCCTTGTCCTGTGCTCTCTTACTGTGTGATTCCTCTTTGTCCTGCTTTGTGCTCGAGTCTAATTTCTCAAACTTTTCTTCAGTTTCGTACTGAGAATCTAATTGTCCTTTCAATTTCTCCTAAAATGAGTTGAATTGTTTCTTTGCTTCCACATGTCTGGTTTCGCACACTTTCATGAATGCCTCTAGACGAGCACTGGACTCTTTCATATTTACTCTGATTGACACTTTAGTGGCACCTTGTCATCTGTAGCATACACACATGCCCACAATTCCATTTGTTATGGTTCATAAACTACTGCCTTTATGCTCAACTCGGCTTCTCCACTTTATGTTAATTCTCATCATAGCAGTTCCAATTTTAACCCTAAATTTGGTTATGTAGAAGCAGGCTACTAAAATTTACTGATTTTGCCTAGGATTCTTACATAATCATACAGTGTGAAACAGTGGAATTTAGAATGTTATAGGCTAAATTTGCCCCTAGTTAGTTTTTACTAAACAATAGCTGGTTCTTCGCGGACTGTAGTGGTCCTCGAAATTACTAAACGTGCCAATATTCTGACATCGTTGCTGCCAACATGGAGGCTGTAGTATGTCATGGCTACAAGCAGGAAATTAGGAGAGTGACAGTGTTTTCTTGTCCAGACTGCAAAGTGGCTCCCTGCTTTGAGGGAGGTTTCAAGACATTCCAAACCAAACTTAACTATTAACACCTTCGCTACCAGCTGCCTGAGCAGCTTGCCACTGCTGTGGCTCTACCATTTTTAGAAAGCCACGTACTTGACTGCTGAGTTCTACATTAGTGCATATTAAAGAAATCATCATTGAAAAAAATATTTACAAAAGACGTAACATCATTTTCCTCATTATTTTTTATTTACACTTGTACGTACATCAGATATTCTAGCTAGTGGATGACAGAATGGAAACTTGCTCATTGTTCCTGTCCAGATTACTATTCACCTTTCCAATGCTTTAAATGTGCACATAATCACACTCACTTGAACAATCTGAAGCTAGCAGATTATCACTTATTGTTATGAAAAATATCACACATTTCTTCTTCTGGAATCACTCTTATTACTACAAAATTTACTCTTTTGAAGCTTTGTCTACTATGCAACCATTGTCACTTGCAGTTTCAATCAGTTTGAGAAGAGCCAAAATAAGCTTGTAAACAATGAGTAAAAGAACACAAAGGGAGGGTTTATAGTGTCAAGAAAAGAGGACACTCGAGACATCTATCGGAAGAAAAAGAAACTTCTATGTGGAACACTTCTGGTCTCCAAAAACACAAGTAAATCGGAGTGTGCTAAACGACTTTACTCCTCTATAGGCCACAGAAGACAGTGTGCTTAAATGGCCATACTACTCTATGGGCACAAATGTGTTTTTTCTTAAAGAATGGAGTTTTCTAAAAAATGCATGTACCGGGCGAGTTGGCCATGTGGTTAGAGGCGCACAGCTGTGAGCTATCGCCCAGATAGTGCCAAAAGTCCACGACGGAAAGAATAAAAATAAATAACAGGGAAGTTTGCTGCATATATAGATATCTACAGGTGTGGCGGTGGACACAGACAGGTCTTATGGCGACGATGGGATAGGAAAGGCCTATGAGTTGGAAGGAAGCGTCCGTGGCCTCATGGTACAGCCTCGCCCTTTATTTAGGATATTTTAGAAAATTACCTACTGCAGTAAGACATGCCCCTCACATCATTTAAACAAATTATTTGCCACCTTCTATAATTCCTCCTTCAGTAATGGACTGTTTTGCACTTTTTCTCTAATATGGGGATTATTTAGGTAAACTGTGCCCATTGGGGTTCCCCAAAGATAATAATCACCGGGTGAGTTGGCCATGCGCTTAGGGACACATGGCTGTGAGCTTGCATCCGGGAGATAGTGGGTTTGAATCCCACTGTCGGCAGCCCTGAAGATGGTTTTCCGTGGTTTCCCATTTTCACACCAGGCTATTGCTGGGACTGTACCTTATTAAGGCCACGGCCACTTCCTTCCAACTCCTAGACCTTTCCTATCCCATCGTCACCATAAGATCTATCTGTGTTTGTGCGACGTAAAGCCACTAGCAAAAAAAAGTGCATGTTAAAGTTTTATCGAAATCTGTAAAATAGTATCAAAGTTATGTTGCTTTGAACGAAGCCGTGCATGAATCTGAGAAAATTTAACACCATGCTCAGAACTCCTCTTGCAGCACAGAGACGACCGGGCATTTAAATTCACCATGCTGAGAGGTTAAGGGCACATGTTTTTCTAACTAAATGAAAAGGCTCATATCTGGGAAAATGGGAAAAACACATTTATGATGGGCGATTCATAAGACATGGCAAATATTTTTTATTCCCTAACATTGTGCCAACACACGAAATTAAATTTATACACTGGAAAGTGTGTTTCATGAAAATTGTAATGGTGCCACTTCATGGGGTATGGATGCATGAATCTGTGAAAGAGGACAGGGTGAAATAGAACATTTTAAAATCATTGTTTCATTCTCATAAAACCTGTTTTTATCAGTATTACATTTGTAAGTCATTGCATTATTCTCTTACAATCTGTTTAACATCCAATACCCATATAACATGTTTAAATCTTTGGTTTATTCTCATACAACCTGTTTAATAGCATTTGTTGACGCATCACCTCTTGGTTAAGGTGACACTCTGGAGATGAAAGGATATTTTTATCTAATGCATGGATTTTCTTGAAACTTTGTCGGAATGTCACCTACATAAAAGTAGAGATATCACAAACATTTCATTTATATATAATTAATAGTTTTGCCAAAATAAAGTTTTGTTTTTTAAATTTTGAATTCCATTTTTTTCATAATATTTATTTAACATGTTAATGAAAATTTGTAGTTAGGTAGATAATACTTCTTTAAAAAGCACTACATATCAATTTTTCTGTACATAATTTATGTGAAAAGATATATTGTACTAAAGTTTGTGTAATTTTTATGTTCTAAAATTTTGGACTTAAAAATCCCTACTACTTGAAAAAATTCTGCAATCGAAGAAAATTCCAAATGCAGGTTTTCTAATATAGCTGTGATACATATACCACACAAATTTTGTTACATTTGGCAGAATATTATGGGAGAAAAATGGGATTTAAATGTAAAATTACAATTGGCAGGAAAATTAAAGCAAAGTTCAAGTGACGTTTTCTTCCTGATTCATTACCTAAAAGTCACTAGAACGATATGTTTTTCCTTCTTTTTCTTTCTTAGCAGCTTCTGTATTAATATTGGTAACTCTGGAAGCTTGTTTCTTCTCCTTCTCCTCCTTCTCCTTCTCCTTCTCCTTCTCCTTCTCCAAAGAACGGAAAATGATTCATCTGCATTTTGCTTTTCACAATGTATCTTTTCCTGAGTCGAAATTATGGGGATTGCAGTTTGTCATGTCATGAATGTTGGCTATAGGTGCAGTTGATGCAACACTTTTGTTTATTCCCTTGGATAAAAGCTATCAAATATTACAGCACACTATCTTTCAATAATGATAGTATCTTGATACGCAACTACAAGAGGTTACTTGTGCACGTACTTCACAAAAGTGAACAGACTGGCTTCCACCACAAAACTCACAAAAAAGGTTGAACATACAAGAATAACAAAACTTACAGTTGTCGGTACTACTGTCAGGAATACCAATTCAAGCATACAATGTTGCTCAGTAACAGCCAAGTACTGAAATATTAGTCCGTAACAGGCTTTATAAATTCATTCAGAAATATTAGATCTTACAGCTGGATTCTGCATAAATACTTATATCAGGAGAGGTGGGGGGGGTTGTTGGCCCATCCCATGGATGCATAATTGCAAAGAACAGGCAAATTTGATTGAATGGAAACATGACAATGACATCATTACCTACAAAGCAGTTTTGCAGATGCCACACCAATTTCTGCTGTGTGCAGACTGGTAAACAAAGCATTATTAAAGTGATAAATTGTTTGAATTCAGCAGAATAACTTTGTTACAAGAAAGAAGAAACTCAATCCTTTCAATTCCAGTCTTGAGAAAAATGTTTGCCAAAATGACCAAAATATCATTTTTTATCTCTGGAGTGTCGCCTTAATATCCTTCACAGTAGTCTACTAAGTTGTCCTCAGTTCGTTGCTATTGATGGGAAATACGGACAATACCATAGGTTGCATGCATTTCGTTAATGTGCGCTACTTTATGCCGAAATGCAAGTTACAATATCCTGTGTCGGCAGAGCGTTTCCTATGCAGTGACTTTTTCAGTTTAGGAATAAGATCAAAGTCGCAAGGACTAAGATCTGGGAAATATATAGGGTGTAGCAAGACTTCCCATCCCCAATGCTGTAAACAACAGGTAACTGTGTACTGTGTTCAGTCTGACATTGTCATATAGGATTATAGTGTTGTCCAATAATTCTCAATGTCTCTGTCACACTGCATGATGAAGATAATACTGCAGAAATGATAGGTAATACTGTGCATTTACAGTTTGTCATGGGGAACTGGATGACCCACTAAAAATTTTGACTGTCATATGCCAAGATTATCATCAGCTTTCTGGGTGATGGACTTTGCCGTACCTTATGCTTCTGTGGTGATCCACAGTGACGCTATTTACTGGATTGATATTTAATTCGGGTTTGTATGCTCTTGCCCATCTTTTGTCAATAGCAATGTTGCGGGTCAGCATGCAGTTTCCTTCACGGTGGAATCGTTCCAGATTGATGCAACACGTCTCGTATCACGTCCACTTCTCTACCTCCATGAAGTCTACTTTGAAACTATCTTTCGCACATTTAAGTCCTGCCGTAGAATTTGGCACACTGAGGAAGCAGAAATACCAGTATTTTGGGTCAATGAGTATTTCTAGGAGGCACTGCTCAATGACAGCCACCGATACATCACAGTTAGCTGACACAGGACGTCCACTGCAAGGTTGATCGGCAGTTGACCCTCTTCCTTGTTTGAAGGCCATGACCCCGACCCACCCACCTTCGCATTGTACGATAGGGTATACCATAATTACGCAATGCTGGCCATAGCTTTGCATGATATTCTCGAGCATTATAGCTGCGGAGAAAGGCTATCTTGGTGTATGAATGCTGTTCACCTTTGGTTACTTCCATTGCTCACAGCTGTCAATAGATGACTGATACCGCTGGGCTGAGTGGCTCAGACTTGACAGTTTTGATCTTGGCTCAGACCAGTTATATTTGAAGGTGCTCAGATATGTCAGCCTCATGTTGGTAGATTTACTGGCACGTAGAAGAACTCCTGCAGGACAAAATTCCAGCACTGTGGCATCTCTGAAAACCATAACGAAGTAGTTAGTGGGATGTAAAACCAGTAACATTATTTTATTGACTGATATCGGGATCGTGATAATGTCCAGACCGGTGCAGTCAGACCCCATCTGGTGGAAACATTACGAAGGTCATGTAACATACTTCCCAAGGTTTTTTTTGTGTTGGCACAATGATGGGAAATAAAAAAATTGTTGCCATGACTTATGAATCCACCTCTGTATTAAATCTAAGCAACATAAAAACTAGAAAATATTACATTAAGCTCTGGGCTCCCAAGACTTGGCCACACTTTCCTTGTGAAAAGTTCAGTAGTTTGTGGTTATTATCACGACTGACTATGCGTAGTATTAGTGGTACAGATAAGCTGTCCTTTGGATCATTTGAGCCACAGGACTCTTATTAGTTGCAGTGACAACTGAATGAAAACTTGCTGACATTTCAAATTACTTCCCTGTATTGGGTACACACATTAACATATTGAAAATAAATTGAATGAGACGAACAACCTAAAATCAAATCTTCCCTTAACATATGCAAAAGTAATCACAGATATAAATCCCAACAAAAGATAAAATTCAGTCTGTGCATGAAGTCATGGCTGTGCATTATGAGGTCAGAAGCTGTTTTTTGATAAAATAGAATTGGACATAAATGACATGGAACGTATATTAAGCTATCCCTGAAAGAAGGAAATACATGGGAAACAAACAGCTGCCGAAAGGAAATAATGGTCTCTGGCTATGTCTCAAATGTGAATCCATGTCCTTAAAAATGGTGGATGACTACGCTCCATAATCGTCTCTTGACTATAGGCTGGGCTAGAAAATGAGATTGAAAATTTGTTCATGCCAAATTACCTAACAATGGGCTTTCAGCGTTAAGTAGACTTTAAAATGAGTGTAGTTTGGAGAATTCTTAACATCTGTGTTTTGATAGTGATTTGCCATGTTGCAATCGTAATTGTTAAGACCAGGTGAGGCCATTAACTTCGCTCAGCATGAGGTATGCAACCACCCTGTCTCTTTCTCTTACCATCTCTTGGGATGAAAGACCCTGGCCCTGTGCCATTCACAATATTTCTTGCTGAAAACCCAATTCTCACAATATTTGCAAGTTTTTCTTCTTCACATATATCACTATTTACCCATATTCCATCAATTCTTTCATCTCATCAACATTACATCACAGGGAAACATATTCATCTCATTTATATTGCGACTCCGTGCCGTTCACTTGTCTCAGGTAAGTACATTTAAATCTTGTGAGGTCATGGTACATGGCTGGCAAAACTAACATTACATCAGCTTCCATCTATTGGTCCTCTCAAACTGATGTCCTTTCCACTGATCAGGCCCATTCTAGACATTGTTTCTTCTGCCATTCAAAATCTTGTGATGACACTATGGAGGGCAGTTCAAACACTATATCGATATCTGTTCAGTCTGCCAAAACTAATTTCGTATAAATTAATTTATGAACTACCTGAAAAAAGAAAACATATGGTAACAAAATTGTACCTGAAAAAGAAACAACTTGATTAAAATAGAATGACATGTTTTCTTCTAGAAAGAATGTCATCTGATTCTACCAAATCATGCTCAAAATATTTAAAAATGTATAAACATTATTTCTGTTTAAACCCTTAAAAACTGTTTAAACCCTTAAAAATTTGAAATTTATCTTGATGAAGTCCTCACTGCTCTCCACTCTAGCATAGGATGCCAGTTGTTACAAGACTTTGGCATGAATCCAGCTGGCTAGTCAGTCTGTTGACCTTCTGCCATGCCATGCCCCCACAATTACCATGATGTATTTTACTTTTAGGTGTTTTATTTCTAGTGCTCCCCTTATTATTGTTGTTCTTATTACAGTCAAACCCTCGCTAACGGCAACTTTATTCCGCAGACACCTCCCTACAAGGATATTTTCCCATGGAACCAATTTCATTTTACATAACACACGTGTTAAATAAAGCTCATTTAAGCGGACACCTCAAATTCCGGACAGTGGACATCGCCATTAGTCTTGTCCACTTACCTTAAGCGGACACTTTACACGTTCCAGGACACATTCTTTACGCAGGGTCATGTCATTCTTTCTCTTAAAATCACTCTGCAGACATACAGGAATTCCTTTTGAATGTTGAATGTATTAAGATGCTAGAACATAATATTTGCAATTTTATTTTATGAAGTAAATTGCAAGTAAAAAGGAACAAGTACTACTGAAATAACTAACAAAGTATTTGTTACAAGTAATTCACTTACCTTTTCTCAATTACTTCCCAACTCCGCACATTGCATGGCTTGCTATTAGTGTAAATTATAGTACTTTGTGGAGGTATATGGAACTAGAAATATAGTGGATGCAGATTGGTCATTCATTCACTCTTTATGTTGATACCACATATTAGTGTAGTTTATTGTGATTAATTGTGGCTTGAGCACATTATGAATTCCTTGAATACAGACATTAACATTTTTCTGTAAATTTGCTGAGCCAAAATTTGGCTTATTAAGAACATCATTAAATCAGGAAGTAATGTGGAAGGGATAAGATTATGTATGGATTTCAGTATGAGTTTCTGTTCCTGATGTTCCAAGGATGGCATTGGTATAATATGTACTGATGATTTCATCTTTCCTGCCAGAATTCATTGGAAATTATAAGTGTAAATATACGTGTGTGTACCTGTATACTGACTGACGTATCAAATGAACATTTCCATATTTTATTCATGAAAATGAAAATCCACAGCCTGTTTCCAGTCATTCGACCGGATCAGGAATGGAATGAATGAAGCCCCCATCTAGCGGCGAGGATAGGAATTATGCCGGCAGCTTAAGCCTGTCGCACTCCTCTGGGGCAATGATTTATGAATGACAGATGAAATGAAATGATATTGGAGAGTGTTGCTGGAATGAAATATGACAGGGAAAACCGGAGTACCCGGAGAAAAACCTGCCCTGCCTCCGCTTTGTCCAGCACAAATCTCACATGGAGTGACCGTGTTTTGAACCACAGAACCCAGCGGTGAGAGGCCAGTGCGCTGCCGCCTGAGCCACGGAGGCCATATTTTATTCATTGTTTTGGTAAATTTTTTCAGTTTTATTAAAAAAATATTCCATTAAGACATTATAAACTAATTTCATTGCATTTTTCTCTTGTTCTAGTTTCATTCGACCCATCACCGTTGGAATATATGGTCATCCATCACATGATTGGAGTGTTTATATTCTACAAGTGTTCTATCGTTTGAACGATGATGTATTTGAGGCTGCTTCTATTAGATATTACTTAGAAGAAGAAGATGATTCAAGAAACCTGTATGAATACAGTCAGAAGAAGGTGGCCTATACAGAGAGACATGAGGGTGATGTATGTCAGTTCTGTGTTACTATTTGTTTAAAAAATGGTGCCTTTGCTTTTTCCTTTGTAATCAGGTCAGTCAGTTGGTAGTCAGACCATATATACAAGATATTAACATGAAAAGGAACTCAAAATAGGATAAACACAATGGCAGGTAGTGTGGGAAGAGAGAGTTGCAGAAAGAGGAAATAAGAAGAAACTTGAAAACACACGATGACATCTTCATACACTTCTGTCTTCGCATAGATTCTATATCCATTTTTTCTAAGACACAGATGATTCAAGCAATCACGTGATCTTAGTTTTCATCAGGAGGGCTGGCATCAACACTCATTGAGAGGACATATTGACAGATCTTCAGTCTTTATACGGGAAGTACAGATAAGAAGAAAGCTGGATTAAGAAAGGGAAATGGAAGAAATATCTTTAGTCTTCTCTTTCTTCCCTTTCCTTGATCATTTTCGTTTGTCAGCTAGAGAAATCAGCAATAGCAGAGCACACCCTATCTTTGGGTCATGATATCATGTTCCAGTATGCTCAAGCTTTTACCCATGTAAAGCATGATTGGTCTAGCATCATGTGAGAAGCAGCAGAAGTATGCAAAAATCCCAATAATTTGAACAGGTACACTGGTTATCAGTTAAGCAATACCTGGTTGACAGCCATTAAAGCTCTCTTCCCTGTCCTTTGATTTGTCTATTTGCCTAAGACTAGGTACCACTTCATCCATAGAGCAACAGTCAGTTAAATTCAGATCATTCAGCACTGCTAGAACAGTCATGGTCAGTTGTGGTTTAATTCCGAGGAAGCAGAGCAAAGTCTTCACAAAACAAAAAAATTTCCCAGTGGTACTTCGCATGGCATAAACCCATAAGACTACCATGTTTATTATTCTGGACTGCCAAAGCATAATTCTTTACCATTGTTTTTGTTGTTTATGTAATATTTCATAGTATTTCACAATATTTGCTTTTGAGCTAGTCCTAATATTTGTTAAACATTAAGAATGTTGCCTTAATACTGGTTTTAGTTTCTTTATCTTTTAAAAATGTTATTTATTTATATTGTTCAATAGGCATCCGAAGAACCGAGAAACTCTACGACTAAAGAAATTTCATGCTTGAAGTAACTACCCTCACAAAGGGAGAGAAGTTCCATTCTTTGCCGAAGTACCATCTACCAACTCATGGGTGAAGAAATGCAATGATAATGCGAGGATGACAATCCTTGGAAAGGAGAGACATGCTAAAAATTACGGCAATGGTCACCCCAGCGTTCACTACCTGGACATTCTACAAGCTGGCGAGAGGGAATAGTAATTCTCCTCCTCAAACCTAACAAAAATCCTAAGTATACAAGAAGTTACAGACCTACTTGTCTGACAAACTGTTTGTGTAAGCTGCTTGACAAAATGGTGAATTGCTGACTTATGTGGTGTTTGGAGAAAAGATGACTTTTGTCCGAGTACCAATGTGGTTTTTCGAGCCATTCTCTTGACCACTGACTACCTGGTACGCCTGGAGAGTTCTATCCAGGACACTTTTCTCCTCTGAAAGCAGCAATTGGTGTTTGTTTTCTTTGACTTAGAAAAGGCCTATGATACCACATGGCACCAGCAAATGTTTCTGTCCTATGCTGCAAATTTGTGATATATTCCACTTCGCCCAAGCTATCCCTGCATATTCCACAATGGAAACCATTGGCTGTACGCTGCTTATCCTTAAGCAGTGTGACCGGTTGGAATACGCTTGGATAGCAGTCACAGACTGTTTGATGTACCTTCGGTTCCTTGTCTTGTCAGTCGACCAAGTAGGGTACCTCCGTGGATAATACAACGACCTGAAGTAATCTTGGATCTGCACACCGGTCCAAAAGAGAACACAGACCCCTCCATTTGTCGGTGGTTCTTCCTATCCGTTGTTGGCTGGTAGTTGTTTACATGGATGGATCGTGGGTAGAACCAAAATTTGGCTGTGCTTTCGTTGTCAATAATAACAGGTTTCGTTTTCCTCTACTGGAAGCCTGTAGTGATACAAGATAGTGTTGGGAGTAATTATTGGATACACTATTATATTAACTCTGCTACCATACTGTCATTGAGATAATATAGGTAGATAAAACAAGTTCGCAGTGATATGACACAGGGAGATTTGGAAATACCCAAGTTTGTACAGTACGCAGTACTCCGTAATCATCCAGCTACGAACAATGAGTAATAAGAGGCCGTGGAGGTGAAGATAATAGGAGTAGCCATAGAAATAGCAGACACACCCCATAAAATAAAAAAATAAAAAAGGGACAGAAAAATACGGCGCAGTGGAAACCAACGCAAGTAAGCCTCCGAATAACCGAGTGTGTCAAGTTACGTGAGGAATACGAATGGTAGAGATTAAAAGAAAAGTGAAAACCACAATAAATTTTGATTACAAATGTATTCAAGAGAGAATGAAACCAAAATCATTACAAATTTTCTTGGAACATCACTAATTTGTACAAATATGCCATTTTCCCTACCATTAATCTAAATATAACTATAATCAGTTTTATAATAAAGTATACATAGAGAGAAAGTAAGTGAAAAGGAATCAGGGGGAGGAGGAGGAAAGAGAGAAAACAGAAAATATGCCTACCTAACTACTAGCCAATAAACTGAGCAGTAAATCCAAAATGTTACACAATTACAGTCTCAAAAAAATAAAAGAGAAAACACACATTCCAATAGAAAAGGTCTTCGGCAGTGAAGTCCATAAGAAAGTTTATTTTAAAAGGGAATTGCATATATGGACAGTCTATCCCCATGAAGATGTTGTTTGGAAAGTTCATTAACCTATCCAAATCACGGTCACCCAAGAAGGCTGTTTAAAGACAGTCTCATTCAGCCACAGATATTGAAAACATAATTTCGAAGCACCGGTCATACGTAGACACGCATGGGACTCGCAAAGGCACCAGCATAGAACACGCACAGCTCAAAAGAGAATTGCAACAGAGTTCATAGTTTACCATAGTTCATAGATTTTTTATTTTTATTTTATTTATTTCAAAAGAGGCACCTGAGCCAAGGCTCATAATGGTGCAGTTCAAATAATTACATTTGGCAACAAAGATGAGATTTGAGAACATCAGCTTCTAGGACAAAAATATAATATACTGTACAATGAATAATTATAATATTAATTACATTTGGCAACAAAGATGAGATTTTAGAACATCAGCTTCTAGGACAAAAGTATAATATACTGTACAATGAAGAATAATAAAAATAATATTAAGGTATCCTAGTGATAGAAACCAAATATGAACAGCAGTGATATAGTATACTAAATCAGTACTCTATAGGCTTGGCATTTTTACTTTTAGAAAATTAACAAGCTTGGTTTTAAAGACAGGTAAGTTAGCGGCTTCTCGAATATGCTCAGGAAGGCTATTGAAAAACTTTACAGAAAAATGCCAGAAAGAATTAGTGCCATACTTAGTAGACCGATGATTTACAGTGAATTTTAGTAGATCCTCTTGTACTGTATGAATGTATGTCAGAATTCAAGTTGCAAAGTGTGTTCGAATGAGTTTGTCCATTTTTCAATTTATACAACATAATAGCTGAAGCTTTTTTACGAAGACCATCTAGTGACAGCACATTACAATACTGGTAGACCTGTATGGTTGGTGTTAAGGTGGGTAAGTTGAAGAGTATTTTCAGTGCTCTTTTCTGTAAGATACTGATCTTTTCAAATTGTTCTTTACTGCAACATGCCCAGATATGAATCATATAATTCAGGTGGCTTTCAATTAGTGCATGATAAATACTCTTCAACAGTCCACGAGAAACTTTGTATTTTAATCGGCTGAGTACACCAATAGCAGGAGTTATTCTATCACACAGCATTGTGATGTGATTCTCCCAAGTTACCGACTCATCTATGCTAAGTCCTAGAAATTTGGTTGATTGAACACGAGGTACCACTTGGTCATAGAAACTCAAGTTGATGTCCAGAGGAAATGTACATAATGGTTTGTGAAATATGATATAGTTAGTTTTATTATGATTAATTCTTAGTCGGTTGGTAGTAAGCCAGGTCTGAATTAAAGATATGTCATGTTGCATCTTTTCTTCAAGATTATATGTACAATTCCCTGTGTAGAAAATATTTGTGTCATCAGCAAATAATGACAACTTGCCGAACAGCGGCAAGTTACCAATATCATTGACAAATACAAGAAATAATATTGGTGCTAGAACAGAACCTTGAGGCACACCAGTTGTTATAGTCTGTAACGTGCTTTCTGCTCCCATACAACTAACGAACTGCACCCTGTTTCTGAGATAATCTGTAAACCAGATAGAGAAAAAGGGTGAAGTTTTGGCTTAGAGATGCCATGTTCCCAGATTTAATTTATAAAAAGGAAAGTTGTTCCTTCAAGACTGCAAGTTTAAAAGAATGAATAAAAGTGTTTGTCATACCTCCTCATCTCGAAGTTCATTGCACTTGAACAGAAAAGGCACTGAAGTGCACAGCTTCACAATAACGGAGAGGACATTCCATGTTCCACCCTCTACACAGGCAAAATCCATCTCAATTAAGTTGGAGCAAAGCCTGGTTTATATATGAATGTGTAGAGGGGGAGAATTGAGGAGAGGCAAGTCGAGTTGGTTCTAGATGTTAGGGGAGCGTGCAATAGCAAACAAAACAGTATCGGGTGACGTCATCAGGAGTGTAAGCCAGCCTGCCAGCAGTCAGTTGACAGAGGACGGCATAGACGAATAGAGCTGACATCCATGCAGGGTATAGTTTTTCAATAAATATTAACAATCAGGTTATTCACTACCAGTTGCAGTGAAGAATACGGTGTGTTGTTGTAATAAAGGTGAGTCCATAGCAATAACAAAATGATGAAGATCAGTGCGTGGCGAATTTTCTTGGAAGTAGATGCTGGCGATGTGACGAGTCCATTACAAAAGGGATGATCAAATTGCTGCAAACGAAATGATTCAATGTGAGCTTACGTTTGAGCCGTAGAGAGAGGTCTTACATTGTCATGAAGCAACAACTCTACAGCACATAGAAGGTTGAGGTATCTATTTTGGACTGTGCTTCAAAGTTTTGTCAAGGTTGCACAATATGCAGCTGCAATGATTGTTGTTCCTGGCAGCATGAAGTCCACATTCAGAACATCACATCTTTCCTGAGCTGTCCTGAAATACGATTGCCATAATCTTGCATCCTGAGAGTTGAGAAACTCTGCTTGAATTTCACTTTCGTCAGAGATGATGTGTGATGCCACTCTATTGATTGCTGTTGGTTTTCAGTGGCAATATTGGACACCTGTGTCTCATACCCTGTGATGAGATGGTTCAGTAGTGCATTACCTTTCTCATGATACCAGGTCAAAAATTTCAAAGCACTGGTGCATCTCTTCATTTTGTGTTCCTCGGTGGGCATCTTCAGAATTCACCGATTGCACAACTTTCTCTAGTTCAAATTTTCTGACAGAATTTTGCAGATAACTGACCTTGAAACATGTGGAAAGTGAAGGGACAGAAAGGATATTATTAACAGTGTTATTTGCCAGTAGGGTTGTGTCAACCTTGCGCACAATATCGTTGCTCATCAGAGATGGCCGACTAGAGCATGTGTCTGATAGACTTCATTATTAAGTATCCGCATATTGTTACTAGCCCAAGTCAAGGCTTGGAAGTGCACACATGCTATAGAGGCATCCATGGTTCCTCCACATGCGATATCGTGTTTCAGGTGAAGTGGGGCTGGTGATTGAGGTGAAGGCTCACTGCGGGGTGCGGGAACCAACACATCACTTTGCTCTACGCAGCCTGGACGAGCCGCGGGTTGGGAAAGGGGCAATCCAAACCTAGGGGGAAAGACATGGCTGTGAACTCAGTCATGATAATGCCAAGTGGAGACCATGTGATTAGGCCTACTGAAGGGGGAACGAACCTGGCTAGGTTCGGGCCAGGGGCGGACCGCTGGATGGATGACTGAGGGGCGTGGTCTCTGCTACGGAGAGCTTGAGTTGCGGGAGGACAATGTCTGGCTGTATGCCTCACCGTGGATGGTGAAAACGATGCTCAGGACCCAAGAAGGGGCAAAAACCCTATGATTGATTCAAATATGGATGCTTATAAAGAATCAATTTCAAAAATTTCTACATCAAGGGAAGCCAAGGAAGCTCCAGTAGAGCAGAACCAGGAGCAAGCCCAAGATGAAAAAATGGAAACAGAAGTCCCAATTGGACAGGCTGTTGCTGACTCAAAACAAGAAATGGCAACAGAAGCTCCAGTAGAGCAGACTGCTGTCAGAATCGGTCAGCATGATACCAAACTTCTAACACAAGTGTGGAGAGTGCTGAATGCCACTTCAATCGATAAGACAGGAAGGACAGTCGTTTTAGCCCTTGGTGAAAGAGACTTTGAAGAGCTCAAAAAGAGAAGCCTTAAGGCTAAGCTCGGACTTGGGCAGATGAAGTTTCAAGTCATTAAGGGAAAAACGAAACCCAATGTTGATAAAGATGGAGCTGAAGGTCCTTCAGGCCAATCTTCAGCATAAAAAAAAAAACAGCTGTGGCCAATTTCACCAGGAAGTTAAAATCTGAGGCTATTGACCTGGCCCTTATTCAAGAGCCATGGGTAGTCAAGGGCAGAGTAGCAGGACTGGCGGAATCTGGAAGTAAGCTGATGTACGATACAACATCAGAAATACCCAGAACATGTCTTCATGTGAACAGGAAATTAAAATGTCTTATGTTGCAGGAACACTGTTCACGGGACTTAACCGTGGCCAAGATTAAACTCGGAAATTGGGAGGGACCCAGAGAAATAACCATAGGCTCTGTATACCTCCCTTATGACTCAACTAATTTGCCCCATCAGAAGAAGTTGAGAACCTAATTTGCAACGCAAAGAGGAAAGGCGAGCACCTAGTCCTTGGAGCAGATGCAAATTCACACCACACTGCAATGCAAGAGGTGAGTCTTTACTAGAGTTTATTATTGGAACTGAGTTGACAATACTAAACCTAGGAAACAAGCCTACATTTATAAATAAAAATCGTAGGGAGATAATAGACATTACACTAAGCACTACACATATTGCAAACTTTATTAAAGACTGGAAGGTGTGGAGGAACCATCATTGGCAGACCACCAGCACATCCAATTTGCAATAGTTGCAAGACTATGTGGGACTGAGATATACAGACCCAAAAAGAACTAACTGGGACAGATACAGAGAAGTTATAGGGAATTCTGTACAAAAAAATTTCAACTAACATGAGAGGACAGAAAGAATTGGATGAGGCAGTGGAACTATTAGAAGAGGCCATTATAGACTCATTCCATGAAAACTGTCCTCTCAAAGAAAAGAAAAACACCAAAAAAGTAAGGTGGTGGAACAACAAACTAGCCAAAATGAAAAAAGAGGTTAGGGTGTTGTATAGAATATCATCTAGAAATGGTATGTGGGACGTATATCATAGAAAACTCACTGAGTATAACCTAGAGATATGGAAAGCAAAAAGAAAATCTTGGCAACTGTTCTGTGAGAAAATGGAATCATACACTGAAACAGCAAGGCTCCAGAAGGTTCTGAAAGCAACCCATATAAATCAAGTGGGGACACTGGGGAAACCAGATGGGTCATTTACTCAGGTGGGGAGGGGCTGGAGATACTAATGGCGTGTCACTTTCCTGAGGCTGAGGAGATGACAGAAGAAGAAACGGTTGGAACAGAGACCGGAGCTCGAAGAGTAGAATGGAACTGTGCCAACACAATAATAAAACATAACCATGTAAAATGGGCACTAAGACACGTTTCATCCTATAAAGGCTGTGGGGCTAGATGAGATACTTCCGATACTCCTACAGGAAGGACGGGCAATACTCGTCAATGTCCCGACGGACCTTTTCAGAGCTAGTCTAGCTTTAGGGTATGTGTCGAACTCATGGTCTGAAGCTAAAGGAGTATTCATACCTAAGCCTGGAAGGGCAAATTATGCCCAAGCCAAAGCATACAGACCATTATGTTTAACTTCCTTCATGCTGAAAGCAATGGAGAAAATTCTGGATAAATATATCAGAAGAATGGTGCAACTGAACTGAACGTTACATTAAAATCAGTTTGGGTATAGACCTGGCAGATCAACTGAAGTAGCACTCCACCAGTTGGTTTGTAAACTAGAAGAAAGCC
This sequence comes from Anabrus simplex, assembly GCF_040414725.1. NCBI lineage: Eukaryota > Metazoa > Arthropoda > Insecta > Orthoptera > Tettigoniidae > Anabrus > Anabrus simplex. The sequence goes on along the minus strand of NC_090266.1, from coordinate 553,815,909 downwards.
TAGAATATAAAGAAATTGCACTGGCAGCATTTCTAGATATAGAAGGAGCCTTCAGCAATACAACCTATGACTCTATGATGAAAGCATTGGAAAAGAGCAAGGTGAGTAAAACTATCATCAAATGGATTAAATCCATGTTAGAAGGAAGATAAAAACAACCCTGTTTGAAGAAACGCTGATGGTTAGGGCCACCCGAGGCTGTGCTCGGGGAGGAGTTCTTTCTCCTCTGCTGTGGAACCTCGTGGTGAACAAAATCATAGCTATGCTCAACGAACAAGGTTTTTATACACAAGGATACCCAGATGACCTAGTGATTGTGGTACGAGGTAAGGTGATGAGTGTCATCCAGGACCTCATGCAAAGATCACTTAACCTTGTGGAGAACTGGTGTCGGGAAGAACAACTATCAGTCAACCCGATAAAGATAACTGAGGTCCCTTTTACAAGAAGGAGGGAATTAGAGGGAAAGAGATTACTAAAGCTCTTTGGGCAAGATATATATGGAAGAACAGGCACTGCTCCTAGGTGTAGTGTTAGATAAAAATCTAACCTGGAATCCACATATAGAAAGGAACATAACCCCGGCCAAGAACTTGCTGTATGCATGTAAAAGAGATGTCGGGAAGACATAGAGCCTTAGAAGACCATCAATGGTAATGTGGATAAATACAATGATCATTAGACCATTGATGGCCTATGCTGCAATCATCTGGTGGCAGAAAGTAAGCCAAGGAAAAGTCAGTAGTAGATTGGATAGCCTACAGAGAATGGCATGCATAGCTATAACTGGGGCTATGAGAACTACGCCGACAGAAGCCTTGAATACTTTACTAGACCTCCCATCAATAAGCAATTTCATAAAAAGACAGGCTAGAATGAGTTCATATAGACTAGCACAATCAGAGTGCTGGAATACACAAAGACCCAATCTAGGACACTATAAAATTAACAGAGTAATGACAGAGGAAGTTCTACACATGCCTTCTGATCATATGATACCAAAGAACAACTTTGAAAAACTATTTGAGACCCAGATAATAAAAAAAAAAAAAGAGACTGGGATATCAACAAATGGAATACTGAAAAAGAAGATATAGTGTGGTGGACTGATGGCTCAAAGACTGTGGATGGTACAGGAGGAGTGATCAATGGGGAACACCTGAGAGATCAATCCAGATGAGCCTGGGCAAACACACTACAGTCTTTCAAGCAGAAGTGATAGCTATCACGTCTTGAAGAAAATCTGAAAATGAACTATAGGAATAAGAACATTTTCATTTTTACGGACAGCCAAGCGGCCATTAAGGCACTAGAAGCAGTCCGGATAATATCCAGAATTGTCTGGTATTGCCATTCACTTCTCCTGGAGCTCTCAAAGTACAACATTGTCAAAATAATATGGGTACCAGGGCATGCAGGTATAGAAGGAAATGAAAGGGCAGATAAACTGTTCAGGAAAGGGGCAGAAACATATTTTGCAGGCCCAGAACCTGTATGCAGGATTTCCTATGGACAAGCCCGACACTACATAGGAAAATGGGTACAAAAGAAACAAATGGAGAACTGGAAAAATACTCCAGGATGCAGGCTTACAAAGGAACTGATAAAAGGATCAAACAAGAAGTATACTAAAGAACTGTTGAAACTCAGCAGAGTAAATATAAGATGGGTAGTAGGACTGTTGACAGGACACTGCCATCTGAAAAAACATCTACATAGAATTGGAGTAATAAGAGACAATATATGTAGAAAATGCAATGAAACAGAGGAATCAGCTGAACACATACTTTTTGAATGTGAGGCGCTGGGTAGAATCGGACTGTACACACTAGGACTACCCAGTGGAGAGAGAGAAAAAATTCCAAGAAGACCCAATAAGAACATCCTGCAGCTTGGTGAAGGGAGCAGGTATATCTAGGTGAGAATGAAGGAATAACATGGTAGCAGAAGATCTTAGAGGTCGATGCTAATTAGGAACTAACATTTAGAGGCCCCATGAAGAAGAAGAAGAAGAAGAAGAAGTGTCCGCATGGACTCTAGTTTATGAAAACGTGATGTTCCATGGTGGCTGTCTTAAGTAGTAGTAGTAGTAGTAGTAGTCATATAATTCAAGATATCTATAGAGAACTACAGCTTTCAATCAAGGCGTTTCCCCTCCTTTTCAGTTTACTTGTCGACAAGGAAAAGACGCACAGTACATTGCTCAAGGTTTTAAAGTTATTAATTACCTGTAAGTAGAATACCACAATATAAAGACATAGTGTGTTTCTTCTTCAGAAAAAGAATTAATTGTTGTAAATGTAGCATACAACATTTATTCTCAATGCATCTACTGTGTATATTTTCTCAATGCTTTTCTTCTTCTTCTTCAGAACTCACTGAATGCACAACTTTCTGTAGTTCAAATTTTCTGACAAAATTTTACAGAGAACATTCCAGCATGGAACATTATGTGCTTTTACAAACTTTTCATCAATTCATTACATGTGTTTTTAATTCAGTGTGTATCTTGTCAATTTATATGTCACTATGTATCTTAATGGGAAACAAAACTGGTCCTTATGATTAAGCATCATCAATGACAATATAATAAATTATATCGATTGAAAGGTGGAAAGTTTTTGACTTTAATTTGAGGTGGCAGTTGTGGTTATTGTTTTAAGAGGAAGTACAATGAGGCAGCCATCCTCTATATAACTCTAATCAGTGAGAAAAAATAGAAGGGATCTGACAGTGTAAAAAGTGTAGATATCAGCCAAAGAAAGACAAGGGCCATGGGGGTGTCAAAATGAAAGGCTCCCTAGGCCTCGAGTGCTCTAATACTATATATAATAACAATGAGTTAATAAAATAACTCATTGTTATTATTTAAAGTTAAATATCATCAATACGGAACAAAAATGATTTATATCACATGCTCTAATACTGTCAGGGTCAGAAAAGAACAAGAGTTGACCATGGGAGGTCGGATAGGATAGATAAAAGTTAGTATCCTGGCACAAGTGGAAGCAATGCCAGGACTCAGCTAAAGGCCCTGTGGTCGCCAACCCATGCTCCGAAGTTGAGAGCCCCTGGGGCTCTTATTAGTCCCCTTTTACAACAGGCAGGGGATACCGTGGGTGTTATTCTACCACTCCCACCCACAAGGGGACTTTAATTTGAATATGGGTCATTGCGAACATTCTCCCAACCCTCAACGTTATCCACTTACGGAATTTGCTGTCACTCATAGCGTTGGGGCTGTACACTTCAAAGATCTGGTGATAAATCTCTGCCGGTGGAACATTCCTTGCTGTCCCTCACACGGTGGGCCACTTGACTGTCTTTACGACTTCCATTGCACACTACGAAGCAGTAACACAGTACCAATGTGGCAACAAAAGTGTGTTTGTGCGCAAGGGATGCTGGGATTCAGTGCACATGCATGAAAGAATGAACATGTGGGATTTCGTAAGAAATAGACAACCGGTCCTTAATTAAAAAGTAGCCTTTGTAATTCGTACATCAACTTGATTTCTTTTAGAGTGAGCTTGTATTTCTGAATTAATTGTTGTTAATGTAACATATAACATTTATTTTTAATGCATGTACTGTGTATCTTTTCTCAATTCATTCTTTTTACTATTTTTATATTTTATTATTTGTGCATTCTGTGATTGTACATTGTTAGTATTGATGAGTTTTTGAGTTTAAAAATTGTTGTATACTTTCAAACTGATCTTATTAAACTTCAGTAGTGAACAGGTAGCCTACACCACCATGAAGGCTTAGATTGTGCGTTTGTTACAATTTTCATTATACAGTATGACTATTGCAAAATGAATCTAGAACTGTTAGGTTCTCAGTCTGTCAAAACTAATTTGTGAATAAATAATATTTAGAAAATATCTGAAAAAGAAAACATTTAATGACAGATTATACCTGAAAAAGAAAATTAAAATTAAAAATAGAATGACATGCATTATCAGATTCTGTAAAATCACACTTTTAATTTTTAATGAATTCATAAATATTATTAAGAAGTATAAAAGCATTTATGTTAAAAGCTGTGTCAACTTTTCTTATAATTGTTGAAATGTTATTTTTATGAATGAACTACCTGTGGTTTTTCTCTCCTTACTGGTCCACCTAGGAGTGAGATGTGGTGCATTGCGCTGTCACTGGTTTTGCACCAGCTGACTTGTAATGGCAAGTGAAAGGATACCGGTAAACATCATGCTCTGGTGATGTCATCAGCCTTCGCAGAATAGTAATTATAGTTGTTAATGATAATAATTATTATTAATATTTTAAATTGTTTTGAATGATTTAGAGTATGTTTAATGAACATTAGTGAGTTAATGAATGATATAATTTGATGGAGTTTGAATTGTTAGGATCAGATTTTCAGTATGTGCCCAGTAATTGAAAAATTCTGTGAGAGAAGTAGTTATGTTTCGTAGATCTAGAGAAGGCATATGACCGAGCTCGATAGCTGCAGTCGCTTAAGTGCGTCCAGTATCCAGTATTCGGGGGATAGTGTGTTCGAACTCCACTGTCAGCAACCCTGAAGATGGTTTTCCATGGTTTCCCATTTTCACACCAAGAAATTGCTGGGGTCTTAAAAGGCCACGGGCGCTTCCCTCCCACTCCTAGCCCTTCCCTGTCCCATCATCGCCATAAGACCTTCTGTGTCGGTGTGACGTAAAGCAATTTGCACCAAAAGAAAGAAGCCATATGATAGAATACCAAGGGAAATGTTAGCCGTACTGGAGGATTGTAGGTTTAAAGGTAGATTATTAAAGACAATCAAAGGCATATAAATGTTGACAATTGGGCTGTCGTGAGAATTTATGGTTTGATGAGTTTTTGGTTCAAAGTACTTTAGGACACCTTTGTAAATCACAGTTTACATGGATCATCTAATGAAAGGTTTAATGTGGCAAGGAGGGATTCAGTTAGATGAAAATGTAGTAAACCGTTTGTCCTATTCTGACAACTTGGTGTCTAAGCCGCAGACTGTGCTGAAAGCTTGCAATCTAATATCTCAGAACTTGAGAATAGATGCAATGAGTATGATATGAAAATTAGCCTTTCCAAGACTAAAGTGATGTTACTAGATAAGAAACTTAAGAGAAGTGAATGTCAGGTGGGAGTACGAAACTGGAACAGGTAGATTATTTCAAGTATTTAGGATGTATATTCTCCCAGGATGGTAGTATAGTTTGTGAGCAAAGCTAATGCAGTGAGCTCACAGTTGCAATCAACAATATTCTGTAAGAAAGAAGTCAGCTCCGAGACTAAACTATCTTTTTTTCACCCGTCTGTTTCCAGGCCAGCTTCACTTTACTAGAGTGAAAGCTTGGTGGACTCATGATGTCTTATTCATAAGTTAGAAGTAACAGACATGAAAGTATCGAAAGTGATCACTGGTACAAGCAGGAGGGAACAATGGCAGGAGAGGGGGGGTACACGGAATGAAGAAATAAAGGGTAAGTTAGGAGGGAACTCGATTGATGAAGCTTTACGCGTAAACCAGCTTCAGTGGTGGGGTCATTTGAGGTGAATGGAGGAGGATAGGTTATTTATGAGAATATTGGACTTGGTCATGTAGGGTAAGAGAAGTAGAGGGAGACTAACGCAACCTCTGTTAGACTCAGTTTCTAATGTTTTAATTATAAGAGGTATAGCAATAAACAAGGCCACAGAGGTAGTTACAAATATAATATTTTGGAATCATATAGTAAATTTGCAGAGGCTCACAGACTGAATGCTGAAAGGCATAAGTCAATAATGAAGATGGATGTATTTATTCAAACTCCATTAAATTATATTTCATTAATTCACTAATGCTTATTAAACATCCCTGTATCATTCAGAAGAATTCAAAATATAATAATAATAATAATAATAATAATAATAATAATAATAATAATAATAATAATAATAATAAAAACTATAATTACAAATCCATGATGGCCAATGACATCACGAGAGGAAAGTTACCATTAAACTAACCAGCTGGTGCAATGTCAGTGACAGTGCATTGCACTGCATCGCACTCCTAGGTGGTCTAGAGAGAGAGAACCACCACATGAGCAGTACTTCATTAATGTAAGTTATAACTAAGGCTCGGATGTTCATGCCCCAAAAAACTAATAAATATGTATGCAAATATGCTCTTAAAAACTTGAAAATATGCCAAAAAATATGCACCATTAAAATAAAAATATGGCAGTAGACGAGTCAGGTTAGTATTGATAACAATAAACTTACATTTATTCCTTGGAGGTTGAAGCAGAAATGGTCCCGCTGTCAATGCTGAGTGATGAATTGCAGTTCACAACCATCACTTTGCACAAATTTTCAACTGAAAACATCATCTGTTGTCTGGCAAAACACTTTTGTAACGTGAAAAACTTCTTTTCACATCACAAGGTGTTATTGGGGTATATATAAATGATAACTGCTCCACAGAAAGAGGCAAGTCTCTTGGTGTGACAGATGGTTTTCCTTCGAGAATGTCTCGAATATCGCACAACTGTTTATAACCAGGATTTTTTGAAGTTACATAATTTATTTTTTCTTTCACTTTTTGTCCTATACTACCAGGAACAGAATTTAGATTGGATATCATTTTTTCGAAAACAGTAAGTATTTTCTTTAAGGGAGATCCTACAGCTTCCACTGACGTTATTGCAGTTGGCAAAAAAGAAAAATGGGCATTTATAAAAACAAGATTCTCTTCTAACTCAATGCCTGACAGAATATTTTGCACTGTTTGTATTAATGCAGCTTCATTTGAGTCCAATGAATTAACAACCACTTTGAATACTTCTATGTGCTGAGCATAATACAAAGCTGCATCCAGCCATGTTCTCCATATGTTAACACTGGCACAGGAGGAAGTGAGATATTGGGTGCTGTTGATCTAAACAACTTGACTCTTGAAGGAGATTTAACAAAAATTTTCTTTGAACAGGCCACAAATCGATCTACCAATGGGAAAGAATTGTGTATTGTCTCAGCAAGGTGATTAAGAGCATGTGCCAAACAAGTTATATGAATTAAGTTAGGAAAGATGCCTTTCAGTGTTTGTCCTGATTTTACCATATAAGTACCTGCATCAGTAACAAATAAAAATAGCCGGTCGTATTTGATTCCAGATGGCCATAATAACTTCAATGAATCCATCACACACTGCGTTACAGTTACATTGTTAGTGGCCGGCAAATCACACATATTAAGAAGATATGGTATCGTCTTTTGTTCCTTATTTAAAGTGCCCACAATTACATTAGCAATAAATCAGCCCTCAGAATCAGTGGTTTTATCAATAGACAACCACACAAACTGATCCGCTAATTCAATTTTTTTTAAGTTTGACAATACATTATTGTAACAATGTCATACGTAAGTCTTACACAATGTACTTGCTTTAGGCACATGCTGTTGAGTGTATTTGGCAAGAAATTGTTTTAATGTGGGGTTATTAATTTTATACAAAGGAATATCAGCAGCTAAAATTGTTGGGCACAAGTTCTAAGAAAATTCACTAATCCTACTTCTTAAACACTCTAATAGTTGTTTTTGAACAGGCTCTTTATTTGCGAGTTTGCTAGTTAAATTCTCCTGATGTTTTGCTGTGTTTATGTGTTGAACTATTTGAAATCTTTTCTCACTCCCTATAGTTTTCTCACACGCTCCACAGAACTGTACCCTGTTATCTGTAGATATTAAGTCACTTGAAAATACCGTTTGTAAATTAGTTAATCTACAACTCGAATTTGCTCTTATTTTCAGCATTTAAAGAACTTTTTAATGGACACTTTATATACGAAACATAGTTTGGTCACAACCAGTTCACAACACCGTTACACGACTCGGTGGACAGACAGTCGACAGCTAAGCACAAAACGTGAGGGTAGATGATGAAACAGGGGATTCACTGCATGACATCAGAACTCCTCACCACATGACAAGTTGCGTCACCATGCGCAACATTACTGCCAACATCAACCAGATGAAAAAAGCGGATTAAAAAATACTGTAAAAACCATTAAACAGATTAAAGTATGCCATATAGGCTCTAAAATATTAAAATATGATGCATTTATCAAAATCACGAAAATATGCAGTTATATGCACTATAAAAGCATGTTCAAATGACTGAAAATTCCATAATTCATTCACATAATGTATAAGGTTACATTTTTAACCCCTAAAGAAACAAACATGCAAATGCATGAATTTCCGAGCCCTAGTATATCATATCAACAATTATTAGAAAAGCGGTCACAGTTTTTAGCATAACTGGTTTTACACTTGTAAGTAATATTAATCAGTTCATAAAATTAAAAGAAGAAAAAAATATTAGAAGTTTGATTTGATAGAATCTAATATTCTTTCAAGAATGAAAGATGTCTTTCTGTTTTTAATTATTTTTTTCCTCCTTTTTTTTTCTTTTTTCTTTCTGGTATACAGTAGAACCTTCATTAACTGCCCTGCTGATTATCTATTGCCCAAGAAAAATTAATCTTGATTTTTAAAGCAGTGTGCAGTTGCTCCAAGAAATAATGAGCACACTTTTGGTATCAAAAGTGACAAATTTTGCCTGCCACAGAGACATCTTCAAACCAGGAGCATTAAAAAAATTAAAAAGTAAACACTATAATTTCTCATATAATTCCTATAAGATATCTTGACATCAATAGTGGGATTATTAATTTTTTTTTGAGCCACTGTATATTGACTTTCTAGTACACGAGTACACGATTGTAATATAACTACTATATGTACACGTGCATATACTGGCAATCTGCACTGAAGACATGACTTAATATATTTTTTACTTATTCTATGTTGTATAAAATCATTTAACTTGTTTGTGTACCATCTCAGAGTGCATAACTTTTACCTTGTTCTCTGTCAAGGATGAACTCTTTCACACCTGTCAGAATAGTGTGTCATAAATATTTCACATGGCAATCGGAAACCAGCCTAGCTGTGTCGTTGTTGGTCTCTGGTATTAACAGAAACATGCGGTACATCATGACTTAGTTTTTAACACATCAGTCCAAAAATAGGAAAACTAAAGTAAACATTTATCATTCGCCTTTTAAAATTGAGCGTAAAACTTCCATTGATCCTTTGCGAAAGATAGGCTAGAGGTCCAACCCGGAGTGGTTTGGATGATATCACTGTGTGTTACACAAGGCTGCCAACTTAGGAACTTAGTCTGATTAGTGACAAGAACACTGTCTTTACGAGACCAGCCTAGTGACGAGACCATTAGTCTGGGTAGGTTAAGTCTGGCTAGTGACAAGACCATTATTCTGAGGGCAAGCAAAGGGGGTCTGGGCTGTGCAGCCAGCAGGCCTCTAGAATCCCCTGGAATACTGCAAAAATAGACCAAAATTAATGATGCGGGCTCTATTAGAAACAATAGAAAAATTGTCATCATGACAACTGACCCAAGCTGGCCTATAGCAACACAGGAAGTTGTTGCAAATCCTACATTTACACAGCCTCTGTTTTTATTCTTCTAATCTGTGTAAGCAAGAATACTTCCAGGGAGATGTTTATAGGTCTTTGAAGTGAGTTGGCTGTGTGGTTAGCAATATCTTGCTCCTATTCATATTTAATCTTCAGCGAGCCTGACGTCATTTTTTCAATTCGTTGTATACCACTTCAGCCTTTAAGTCGCTTATTTACAACAATAACATTTGGCACTTTTAACTAAAATGAAAATCCACAGCCTGTTTCCAGTCATTTGACCGGGTCAGGGATGGAATGAATGAAGCCCCAATCTAGCAGCGAGGATTACAATCGTGCCGGCTGCCAAAGCCTGTCACACTCCCCTGGGGCAATTATTAATGACTGATAGGTGAAATTATATTGGAGAGCGTTGCTGGAATGAGTAATGACAGGGAAAACCGGAGTACCCAGAGAAAAACCTGTCCCACCTCCGCTTTGTCCAGCACAAATCTCACATGGAGTGACCGGGATTTTGAACCATGGAACCTAGCGGTGAGAGGCCGGCGCTCTGCCACCTGAGCCACGGAGGCTAGCACTTTTAATGTGTTATATATTTGTTTTAAGTTTTATCTCAAGACCTTCCACAATGCAGGATTCATGAACTATCTAGGGCCTCAGATTGCATTACCCTTACATCTGTAACATTCCCTTTCATTTCCCAGTCGTAGATCATGTAATCCACAATGTATTTCTTAGACCTGGCACTAGCGCTGTTAACGGAGCGGTTGTTTACGGGGCGAAGGCTGCGGGCGCTTTCAATCGGTACCTCCGGAGAACCTCGGATTGAATTACAAGCGCGTAGTTTAAACTTGGTACGGAAGAAATGAACGAGCATTGGCACAGGAATTTATAACTTGTTGCTATTAATGTGAGAAACTACGCCCCTCCATTAATACTTTAGTTATTTGGCGATATTACAGATGGCATTCTTACGTACAAACATAATTATTATGTAACAGAACCTCCGATTGAATGACAAGCGCGTAGTGTGAACTTCGTACGGGAGAAATGAATGAGCATTTTCACAGGAATTTATAACTTGTCGCTATTATTGTGCGAAACTACACTCCTCCTTTAATTTAATACTGGACCTATTTGGCGGTACTGCACATAGCATTCTTACATACAAACATAGTTATGTATTATCTTAAATATTAATATGTTATAATGTAGGCCTTGTCCGTGACTGTAAATTAATTTGTTATGAAATAATTAATACTATTACCATTGCATGCCAGGCTGAGTGGCTCGGATGGTGGAGGCACTGGCTTTCTGACCCCAACTTGGCAGGTTTGATCGTGGTTCAGTCTGGTGATATTTGAAGGTGCTCAAATTTGTCAGCCTCTTGTCGGTAGATTTAATGACATGTAAAATAACTCGTGCGGGACCAAATTCTGGCACCACGGCGTCCCCCAAAACTGTATAAGTAGTTAGTGGGACGTAAAGCCAATATTATTATTATTATTAATATTATTATTACATTTCACCATCGGACAACAGAGTATAAGCACTAAAAATCGCAACTTAATAAAAATTGTGACTGGTGACAGTATTAATTATTTCATAATTATGCATCATCATCATCATCATCAACATCATCATCAACATTAACAACAACAACAACAGTCTTCCTTCACAAGTATTGTTTGTTTCCATACAGAAAGACAATGACGCGAGCCGTTTCCGGCTGAAGAGAGTTTCTTTTCTTGGTTATAATTTCTCCAGCCTTAGAAAATACTCTCTCTGCTGGAGCGGATGTTGCTGGTATGGAAAGATACCAAAAGGCTACATCACTAATGCTGGCACTTTTGTTTTCTTTGTTCCAGTATGTCACTGGATTGGTAGTTGGAGGCACGGGACCCTTCTCATTGTACTGACTGACACTTATCATAGCGTCAGTCGCTGCAGTTGACACCCTCTCAGTATTCTTCTGAAGTAAAATGTTCAGTAACCCACCACCGAATGAGCTGGTCCCTGCCACGCCTTCCTCAGGAGGGCAGTGCACTAAGCAGCAATTTCCAATTCTGCTTGCTTTCGGCTCTCTTCAGCCTTTTCTGGTGATCATAAGCAGCTTTTTTGATGCGTGGGTCAAAAAATGTTGCCAATTTGGAAACGGAATGAGACTCAGGAAAAATTCTCTTTTCTATCGCCGAAAGGAGAGAAGCAGAGAACATTTTGGACACTTCGTTGGTTAATATCCCTTGCCTCTTCCTCACGTCCAGAAACAATCCATGAACCAGTGGAATAATCTGCGAGCAGGCGACGTATTGATCTGCTGATAATACCCCCGTCATTGTCAGCAAAGGAGAGGCAAGAAGGACCATATTGTGTAATATTCGGCACTTGTTCTCTAAAATAAATAAATAAATTAATGCATAAATAAATATAAATAAATAAATTATCAACGTGTTAATTTCGTTAGTTAAGATTTCAGAATAAAGTGACTACAAACTAAATTACAGCAGACCTGTGAGTGATCGCAGCACGTTGACTAGGTCCGATAGAGCTAGGACAATTTCATCCTTAATATCCAGCAAACGTTGGACCTTCGTGAGTTTGCTGTTCCATCGCGTCACGACCTGCTGCTTCACGCGCAGTTTTTGTTTGCCAGCAGAGATCTGAATACTAGCCAGTTTTTCACAGGTTACTATGCCTGAAAAAAGGAAGGACAACAGTGGATATTGATATTTGCCTGTATGATGTAACTTTCTTGTCATACTGAGATAACAGCACACAAATTATACTTATACTTACTTGATGTATTCGACTATCTCTGCGCAGTGGTCTAATATTTGCATTAAATCAGGCATATTCCTCATGCTGTCCAGGAATACGAGATTCAACGTATGCGCAATGCAAGGCACATGGCAAATTGACAAACTTTTGATGGCTGCCAGCATATTTGCAGTGTTGTCGATTATTATGGCAGTCTCTTTGCCCATAATATTCCACTGTGCAACTACCTCTTTCAATTTTCCCGCTATATTTTCAGTTGTGTGCTGTCCTTTAATACAGAGCACTGAAGGCAAGCGGACACCAGATCTGTGCCCTTTATAAGTGAGCCATCACAGTAAATATGAGTCTTGCCTGTTAGATAACCATGCATCAACAGTCAAGGAAACTGTGGTCACTTGTGCGATATCTTGCACAACAATGTCTTTCACTTCCGTATATGTGCGCTGTAATATGTCCTGTGGAAAGAAACACATTTAGACAAGAAATAATACATATAAAACTTCATGAGCAATGAAGATTTAGATATGAAGAATGTACGCAAACCACAAGAATTTACTAAGAAAATGTACATCGGAAACTTATTCAGTTACATCACGCGACATTTCTCCCTTTTGCAGAAAAACATGAAGGGGCATGAACTAAATTTTGTGTGCAGTATGGACCTAAGGGTTTCTAGTCTGTTTAAGTCTGTAAAATGGGTCAATGAGACCTCATGGGACATGAATATATCACCTAATAAGGAATATAAAGAATATTTCTTGAATTTGTGTCGCGCACATTTCCTGCTCGAAGGTAACCTGAATAGATATATTTAACTTGCATTTTTGATCATTTGACTACATGGTAATGGGTATCTCGAGAGAAGAGCCTCAACAAAGGCCCGAAATGACTCCCCATCGACTATTGAAAAGTGCTGGCTATCACAAACAATAAATTTTCTCACAGCCTTGTCAATTTTCAGTTTTTCAACGTTCTCTGGGGTGTATTTTGGTACTGTCAAGTTAGATGTGTTTACATCTTGACTGGCGCAATTTTTACGGAACCACTTCAAATGGTCATTGAGATTGAAGGTACCTCCACCCAAGGAGCAGCCTATGTCCGACCACACAAACTACATTTGGCTTTCTTTCCACCTGCATCTTTCTTGAAGAAATTCCAGACTTCTGATTTGCATTTTGGCATAACTAATGTAATTAGAAGCACTGTATTAGAAAGTGTACAACAACCAGACCTGACTTAATACAAAAGACAATAAAACGTCAGTATTTTAAAAACGTACCTGGAATCGATAAGTACGGTACTTGAAAATAACAAACATCGCCTCTAGTCCTGTTCCTTTCCATTCAGTCCTATGCAGTGTAAATGAAGCAACTGATGGCCACACGCCTGCAATTGCTCCGTTCCTTCCAGTGGGGAAACCATCGAGCAGTTGTACCGGGGAAATCTGTAGAGAGCGCACATCTTAGGTTTTTTTAATACGTCGCAACTACGATGGGATAGGAAAGGACTAGGATTGGGAAGGCAGCGGCTCTAGCCTTAATTAAGGTAAAGCCCCAGAATTTGCCTGGTGTGAAAATGGGAAAACACCGAAAACCATCTTCAGCGCTGCTGACAGTGAGGTTCGAACCAATTTTTTTCCCCGAATGCAAGCCGATAGCTACGTGACCCAAACTATGCGGTCTCTTGCTCAGTGAGCTCACGTCTGGTGGAACCGATTCCATCAGCTGTTTGGCTCTTGTCCTCATTGCTGTTAGGCAGAATTATATCCTCCTGGGCTGATCCCCATCGTCGGCAGTTCTCAGAATTGTTTTCTGGGGATTTCCATTCTCCTGCAGTTTCTATTATAGGCCACAGACGCCAACCTCCTCAAATCTCCTTGGTCTGAGAGACAGTGTTACTGTCTAGAAGGCCCACCGTCCCTAACAAGGATGGAATGAAAACTCGGGTGCACTTTCACCCAGAGCTTACGATTCATTTGTGCCATGTTTTATAGTGCAGCACTTACAGACTTGAACTCCTCCTTCAGCTCGTAAATAATCATCCCACATTTCTGGTCACGTCTTTTGCATTGTTTACATATGTCCAGAAATTAAAAGGGAATTCAAATTTAAATTGAAACTTCTGTACTCTAGCGCCAATATAATGGGCATATTTCAATAATAATAATAATAATAATAATAATAATAATAATGAATGAAGTATATTGTGTAAGTCTGCACAGGTAGGGCCTGCACTTTTCTGAGAAACAACTGAACCTATTTAGATATATTGTTTGTTGTATTTACAGGGTTTATACCTACAAATACATGGGATATGACATATGTCGATGATAATTACATTTTCTTGATAACAAATGCGAGGATGCATTAATTATTCTGAATGACTATACGTTCTTTGTTAAGGGGTATTGTATGGAATATCAGTGATATAGATCAATTTTTTTGTATGTAGGTAGTGATTTTTATATGGCGCCTACATTGGTGGACGTAAGTTTGAAATTACAGCCCACTACGTCCTTACACTCGGAGCTACTGCTGCAAATAGGAGGTGGCCCTCCGGTTAACCTCCGGAGCTCTGTAACTGCTTTCCCTCCATCAGTAGTACCGGAGATAACCGGAGGAGCGCTGTAATCGTATTATCCCATTCATTCAACAGGAGGACCGCCTCCTCTTCACAGTGCTACCAGGCACTACTGTACCAGGTTATATTATGGCTTTCTCTCTTCTTGAACCATGAGTTCCTGACCATCATCCCATTTCTTTCACACAGATTCAGTAGCCTTTTCCCTTCCTTATTTCTATTTCCTCATCCTTCTGCTCCAAGCTTGTTCTCATATCCCTTCTTTTCCATGCCTACATGGGCATTCAAGTCCCCCATTACTACGTTGTTTTGGCCATTCAACTGTCTCTCCAATTCTTCCTCAAAGTCATCTTTATCTTGTTGTGTACATCCTACTTATGGAGCATAAACTTGTACAATTTCCCAGGGTTTTCCCTTTGACTGTTATTTGGACTTTAATCAACCTGTCACTTATCCCTTTTACTTCTTCTTTCAATCCATTTCTTACTAGCACTCCTACTCCATTTCACTTTCCTTTGTCATTTCCTATCCAGTACAACCAAAAAACCATTCTGCAGCTCTCCTTTAGCCTCCCTCCTCCATTTAGTCTCTGCCAGCCCTAATACATCCAGTTTTCTTCTTTCCATCATGTCTACAACCTCTTCTACTTTTCCAGTCAATGTTTGTATATCCAGCGTTCCAATTCGTAATCCTGTTCCTTGCCAGGGTCGTTGTCTGTTACATCCATCCAGCTTTATCATCATCATCATCATCATCATCATCATCATCATCATCATCATCATCATCATCATCATCATTGTACAGTTCCAGTTTCTTGGGTACTGTTAATGAGCCTCTTCCACTTCTTCCTGTCCATATACAACTTGTCATGGAGAACATCATCCACTGTCCATCCTCTGGTAACTAGATCAACCTTGATTATGTCCATCCATCAGGTTTTAGGTCTTCCTGCAGGTCTTTTTCCCTCCACCTGTCTTTCCAAATTTATTCTGGCTGTTCTTGTAGGCTCCATCCTCATCATATGCCCATACCACCATAGTCTGGATGTGCCAATTCGGTCTTTATTCCAGCTTGTTTCCTCGCCTCTTCATTTCTTAACTTGCCCATCTTGGTTTTCTGAATGGTGGATCTAAGAAATTTCATCTCCGATACTTGCAGTCTTGATGAATTTCTTTTTGTGAGGGTGCATGCTTCATTACCATAGGTCAATATTGGTATGAAATAGTTCTTAAACATCATCAGTTTGGCCGGTTTTGGAATCATGTCATCCCATAAAAGTGTTCTTACTTGTTGGTAGAATTCTGATCCCTTTTGCACTCTGTTAGTAATTTCCTTTCTGACCAAATTATCACTGGAGATTACACTTCCAAGGTAAGGAAAACTATCCACACATTCTAGCTGGTGATCTCCTAGTTTTACACTTGCTGGACGCCCTTCTCTGTTGACTGCCATCACCACTGTCTAGGTCTTGCTGATGTTGAGGTTATATTCCTGGAACTGGGATTTCTATACGTTGAGTCTGGTCTGTACTTTCTCTTCTGTTTTACCTCAAATCTTGATATCATCAGCAAAGGCCACTGCATTCAGTTCACCTAACTTTTCCTTGACATTCTTCATTATATTGTCCATAACAGTGATGAGCAGTAGTGGCGACAGTGCCTTCCTTGCTGAACTATATTAAAATTTTCTCACGTTTATTACTGAAGATGGTACCATGGGTACCGAAACTGGTTTAACAATATGAAATAAATATTTCTGCCTGTATGTTGAAGTGTTGATTAAGTGGAGCATCTTCCCCTGTTTTCTTTAATATAAAGCAAATTGTAAAGAAAAAAGAAAGAAATAGGTCTCTGGCAAGGATAAAGGACTATAGCATCCCAATAACAACACAGGAAATGGTTGCAAATCCTACATTTACACAGCCTCTGTTTTTATTCTTCTATACTGGTGTAAGTAAGAATACTTCTAGGGGTAGGTTTGACAGGTCTCTGGTGCGAGTTGACTGTGTTTTCTATGCTACTTGAGGTATAATTTCATGTCATTTCTATGTGCTTTGTCACCAACATAGAGTCTATGGTAGTGCCCATCCAAAAAATGTCAAGTTCAAAATCTGTAGCAAAGGGAAAACTTGTAGTTTTCACCATCTAAAATAAAGTTAATATAATTGAACGGTTGAAGAAAGTTGAACTAATCTCAAATTAGCAACAGAGTTCTTTGTGTTATAGTGCAGGATTAATGTATTTTATGATTATATTATATGATTATGATTATATTTTATGATTATATTAAAGTTGATGATACGTATTATCCATTTTTCTTTCTTTCTTTCTTTCTTTCTTTCTTTCTTTCTTTCTTTCTTTCTTTCTGAATAACCGTTTGTCATGTGCCATCTATTAGGGCTGATAATTAAGGTTCTGCTGTAATCTGTTTTTAAATGTTTTCTTGTATAGTATTTTCTAAGTTTTGTTTAATCATAAATTAGCTTATACATACCGGAAGGACCGAACAGTTATAGATTAACTAAGTCGAAACTGAAAAGAAATTGCTTCCACTATAACAAAACATTGCACATGAGTTTAATATTAATTTTCTTGTTGTGCTAAAATTTCATGAAGTAGTTACTAATTTGACCTAACTTAATTTAAAAGCTTTTCAGAGTGTTGAACACACTAGTTTAAAGCATAATATATAACATTATAATATACCTGTAAAATAAAACTATGTTAAACAAAGAATGACATTTTTCATTCTTCAAAAACATCCTCAGATTCTGTATGATCACTTTAAATCATGTGCATATATGTACAATATTGTTTATGTTGTGCAAACTAGTCAATGATCATGAATTGGTGATATTAACAAATAATGAATGTATTAGTCTTCCACTGTCACTTTAGTAAATTATGGAAATTTTTCTGTACTTATCGTAGCTGCTATCTTCCATTACCTTTAGCATCTGTGTTTGGACTGACACCAGTTCTTTAGCTCCAATCTTGGTCTTTGTAGCTAAGTAGCGGGGGTGAGGAGAAATTTATGAATAAAAATAATGTCTTACAAGATACATTTAAATTCATTTCCTTACTTTTATTTCATCAAATTCATTAACTTGCATTTACTCTCTTATACACAAGAATACAACATAAGATGAAGCAGCAGCACTCGCCATCCCCTCTACAATGTACAAAGTCATTGTGCATACATTACCATCATGCTACCTACTTCCCTCCCCTCTCCACAAAAGATAGTTATTGCCTACAAAATTTCTCCTCACCCCTTGCTTAGCTACCTAGACCAAGGCTAGAGCCAAAGAACTAGCATCAGTCCAAACACAGTTGCTGAAGGTAACAGACGATAGCAGTTAGAATAAGTACAGAAACTTGTCCATAATTAACTAAAATGACAGTAGAGGACTGATACATTCATTGTTTGTTCATAACATCACCAATTCCTAATCATTGACTAGATTATGCAATGTAAACTACATTGTAAATATACACGCATTATTTAACCCCTCAGCGCCAACCTCTATACGTGGTATAGACCCATACATGGCTTTGCCTTTATGGTTGTAGCGTAAAGAGTTTTGGAGTTATCAAAATGCAAATGGTTTGGATTCCAAGAAGAATTACAAGTGATAAATATAATTTCTGATCCATATTGATGATAATTGATTGAAATAATAACAATAAGTTAATTTATTAACTTTGTACGCAGCTAGTACAGTCTTACTGTTGCTTATTTTCTTGAAAGTGGGCTGATATCTATCATCGAGTTACTAGCCCTGTCGTGGCTGCACCAGAGCCCCATTAGCTGCCATCTTTTTCAGGATTCGTGTAGGGCCTTCACAGGCTATTCCCTACTTGATGACGTTGCCCGTCTCCCATGGCGTGGGCGAGGGGTTGGACTTTATTCTTTAAAATTTTATTCCAAGAAGAGATTTTGTGTTTTATCATTGTTGTGAAATAATTGTAGTTTGTAAAAATATAGTTGTTTGTGCAAGGATACACTTTTTTGTCAAGCAAGTCTGAGGAATAATCTCTGGGTTTTTTAAAGTCTGTTTTTTACTTTCTTTCCCACAGAATAAAATTTTAAAAATCATGACCCGAGATGTTTGTCTTTTCACATGATGTTCTTTGTTTTGTTTATGCATTCAGAGTGCGTTTTATTATTATTATTATTATTATTATTATTATTATTATTATTATTATTATTATTATTATTATTATTTCCTTTTGGCTTGAAATATTTTCGTAACTCTCTGTGTAGGTATCAGTTAGTGCTGCTTTCTGTCATATGATACGAGAACCAGTTGTGCATGGTATATATGTCATTTGAAGGACGATGTCTCGCATTTTATCTGAAATATGTATCGAGTTGGTTTGTTTTGTCATAAATGTTATTCCCCTCAATCAGTTTCATACTGTTGCTTTGGGTCTCGCTGCAGTTGCATCAGTCCACGTACCGGGCAAGTTGGCCGTGCGCGTAGAGGCGCGCGGCTGTGAGCTTGCATCCGGGAGATAGTAGGTTCGAATCCCACTATCGGCAGCCCTGAAGATGGTTTTCCGTGGTTTCCCATTTTCACACCAGGCAAATGCTGGGGCTGTACCTTAATTAAGGCCACGGCCGCTTCCTTCCAACTCCTAGGCCTTTCCTATCCCATCGTCGCCATAAGACCTATCTGAGTCGGTGCGACGTAAAGCCCCTAGCAAAAAAAAAAAAAATCAGTCCACGTGCCACGCTGTGCGCAATGACAAGCTCCAGCCGTGGTTTGACAGGCATTAATGTTTTTGAAATATTGTATAATTCAGATGAAAGTTTAATTGGAAGTAGTAGTAAGAGTATTACAAGGTGGGGATCAAATATAAGCGGGATTTTATTTTTTATTTAAATTAATTTATTGAAAAATACAAGGCAATTACAATTCATTTTTCCACATAGTTTCCTGCTTTGGAAATGCATTTGTCCCAGCATATGGGCAGCTTTTTGATGCCCTCATCATAAAAAGAACAGGGTCATGTCACCACCCAGTTGCGCATGAATTCTTCCACACTCTCATCATCTTCAAATAGTTGCCTTCCTAGAGCTTCTTTAAGCGGTCTGAACAAGTAGAAATCGCAGGGCGATAAGTCCGGGCTGTAAGGAGGATGATTCAAACCTTGCTGTAAGCCTCGGACAGACCTCCAAACGTCTCAACTTCAGATTTTCGGTCAAAAGGCGAGGGAGCCATCTGGAACACACTTTATGGAACTGTAGATCATTTGTGATGATTGCTTGACAGCTCCCATAACTGATTCTGACTTGTTCTGCAATTTCTATTACTGTCGTTTGTCTTTAATGTCTATAACCTCACAAATTTTTTAGTCTGTAACGCTGGTCCGATGATGTTGCTGATTTTCCACACGTTCTCATCCTTCCTTGAACTTTTTATGCCAGGCAAACACATGCGTCCTTGACAATGTTTGATCACCAAACTATGCAGTCAATCTCTGTCAGATTTCTGCTGCTGTAACTCCTTCATGAGCAAGAAATTTTATGATTATGTGTTGCGCAGTTGAGGGATGCACCTGTTGCTCCGACATCGTGAGTGTTTCTGACGAAACAGGGAGAAATATATAACAGAACGCTCTCCCCACTCCTAATGGTCCCGCCTACACATAGCAGAAGCGCTGGGACAGTCCTACTGCCTGTTGATGTTCAGGAACAAAAATCCTGTTTATATTTGATCGACCTATGTAGCTGCAGTGATAATGAAATAGATGATGTGGCTATGTGGATGCAGTGATAAATGATGGGAGTGCCGATGAGGAATAACCAGTACAGTATATAAAACTGTTCAAAAGACCCTTGAATGCAACCGTAAAATTCTCTAATAATATTTAGACAAGTGACAGGAACAAACATTGAGCAGTTATCTTACCAGGTTCAGCTTGTAGAAGGTTTGTTTATAAAGTACACTCGCTCGGGCAGGGAGCAAAATATTCAAGGCCAGTACGCATCAGATAATACAGTTCCAAGGTTGGAGGAAAGAGATTTTATCAGGAAATTAGCACTCAAATTTGAGAAAGTTAAACCTCAGAGATGTTGTATCATGTGTTCATAGCATGAGAAAAAAGAAGACATCGGATTACTGCTGCTATAATCTATTCGCTTCATTATCCGTATTGATGATTCTAGTAATCGCAAAGATAAGAACTTTCCACCTAATCAATACATTTATTCCTTATAATGTACTTAAAACATTCTAATATAACAGTACTGGTTTCGACTTTATTTGTGGGTCATCTTCAGCTGCTGAAGAACCTATCGTCTTCATAATAACAACACACAATGCTAAAACTTTACTTATCTTAATTATGAATGACTAATGCTAACTTTTGCCTTTGCTGGTGGGACCTAGTGTTTACAGTGCACTATGTCTTCTGGTATAGGCTAGAGCAATTTTGTTACTTTCATTGACCAGTCTCAGTCTTATCCTTGGCTCTGACAATATGAGAGTGACTGAGGTATGAGTGATGCTAGTAATGCCATTTCTTATGTAGCCAGTCCCTACTATGAATGGTGTGAAAATGTTGCTCATAGGGTCAGTTGATGCATACATTTCAGTGGGCTTGGCAGACTGATATGTATTAGCAACTTCTGGCTCGGTGAGGAAAGCAACAGGTAACTACCTCACTCTTCATTTCCCTAGTACGCCTCTTCAGTGATGCCTAAGCAGTCTATGACAGCTGATGGCGGAGCTGTTGAGGATCCAACCAGCCTTAGGGCTGACGACTGAACATACATACAATGCTAACTTATAATGATGTGTTATGTTGTGGTAATAAAATATACTTGAAAGAATAGTTTTGAAAGTGCTTCGAACTCTATCACACCAAACTAAATTACTAAGGTAATGTGAAGCAGTGGTGTAATCATGTGCATGTACTTAGTTTTTTAATAATGAATCCTAAATTTAGTGAATATTGGGCTATTCATATACTTGTAATAACATTTTAAGTGAATCAATGTATTTCATTCGCTCCCAGTTGAAATCTCTACCGGTCGCGGAGTAGGAAGCACTTTAAATGGCTGCGACGCTGAGGGGTTAAAGTGATCTGATAGAATCTGAGGATGTTCTTGCGGAATGAAACAAACTATTTTTTGTTTAATAGTGTGCATTTTTTACAGGTATATTCTAGTGTTATATAATATGTTTTTAATTAGTGTGTTCAACAGACTGAAAGGTTTTAATTTACATTAACTAAGTTGACACTAGAAAGTATGGCTTTCTTCTTAACAACTTTCTTCTTAACAAGTTATTAATTTATTGTTTACCATTTCTTTTAGGATGGTGAGCAGGATATTTCTACGTGGGCATTGGTGTGGTCATTATTTACAATTGTGCTGGACGTGATATTTGTGTGAGTAATGAGATTATGGTAACAATAAAAGTTGCTGATATAGTTTTCATTACTGTATTTTTATTTCACATGTTTTAGTGGTGAGAACTGGTGAGTGATATACATATATAATATTTTGTAACCTGTCAGCATGAGTGCAAAGCACTGCTCTTCATGCAGTGAACATCGTACGTGGTGGTGTGACGAGCACTGCCCGCACGATACAAGTGTGTCCTTTACTGCGATCTGGCAGTTACAGTCAAAGCTGTCTGTGTTTTAACTCATTTCTTCTTGTAGCGGAAGGTTTGAGCTTTTGAACGATATACCTTGATCCCTATTTTAATAGTATTTTGTCATTGAAATCTGAGTTATATTTCAAGGAGTGTTTATCTCTGCCACCAGGGACAAGCACTGTTTTTGTCTGCTATCTGGCTACTACTACTACTACTACTACTACTACTACTACTACTACTACTACTACTACTACTACTACTACTACTTGCATTATACCTTCATTTCCTCTCAAGGAAGAACCTGACTGTCAACAGAATCATAAATTTTATCTATTCAGGGCTGTCTTGAGACTGTTTCTTCCTGTCCTTTTTCCTTATCACATGCTGTCTTGCATTTTTTCTGTCATGAGTGGAGATGGCTTCTACGAGTAAGTACGGGTTATCGAGCGTGGAAATAGAGAATGTTTTAGAACAGTTGAGTGGTTCTGATGAAAGTTTATTAGATTCAGATGGGTTTTTGAGTGATATGGATAATATTGCTCTGCGGGAAGTCTTTGGTTCAGAATCATATACGGGTGACAGTGCGCAGAATAGCAATGTGCATGTTACGGCTAATGCATTTCGATGGGAAAACATGCCTAATTACGTGGGTCAAATAGAACAGTTATAGGGAAAACAGGACCTCAGAATGAAGCAGTTGGGGAATGTGACAGTGTGAAGGTTTTTAAGATGTTCTTTACAGACGAGTTAGGGGAAATAATAGTTTATGAAATATATTTATATGCTGAGCAAAGTATTCGATCTAGGGGTTTATGACCACTTTGTTCCAGAATGCGGGATTGGAAACCAGTCACGAAGGATGAAATATACGTTGTGATTGCTCTTAATATGCTAATGGTTATAATACAAAAGCCTACATTACGAAGCTATTTTTCTAAAAACTCTCTCACCGAGCTCGATAGCTGCAGCCGCTTAAGTGCGGCCAGTATCCAGTATTTGGGAGATAGTGGGTTCGAACCCCACTGTCAGCAGCCCTGAAGATGGTTTTCCGTGGTTTACCTTAATTAAGGCCACGGTTGGTTCCTTCCCACTCTGAGCCCTTTCCTGTCCCATCGTCACCATAAGACCCATCTGTGTCGGTGCGACGTAAAGCAACTTGCAAAGAAAAAAAAAAAAAAAACTCTTCTGTCTATGCCAATTTTTGGGTCTGTTTTTTTCCAATGGATAGATTTGAGTCAATTAGTCATTTTATGCATTTCAACAACAATGAAGCAGTTGAGACATATCAGGGACCCTCCAAACTTTTCGAAATTTATCCGATTATGTCCTACCTAAAAATAAGTTCCAGGCTTTGTACTTACTAGAACACAACATTGCAGTTTACGAGTCTCTAATCCTATGGCAGGATATGTTATCTTTTAGGCAATATATACATCTAAAATCTGCAAAATTTGGCATAAAATCGTATGAAGTATGTGGGTCAAGTTCAGGTTAATCTTTGGTCATTTATAATATACACAGGCAATGATACCATATTTGAAACAACACACACACCAACGGACACAACAAAAACTTATGCTATTGTTTTATTGTTTGTGGAGCCACTTCTCAGCAAAGGATACACATTGTGGATGGATCATTTTTATAATTCACCTGCTTTGGCTCATAAGCTACAATCATTGAAAACTGACTGTGCAGGAACTTCGCGCCTCAACAGAAAGGACATCCCAAAAGATGTGATCAACACAAAACTAAAGAAGGGGGAAATTATAGCTCGGCATTCCGACCAGGTTTCCATCCTAAAGTGGCGTGACAGGGGCAGAAACCATCACAAAGAAAACGAAGCGTGGTCAGGAAAAGGAAAACCCGGTTTCTGTTGCCGACTATAATGATCACATGGGTGGAGTCGATCTAAAAGATCAGCTGTATCATGGCTATCTTTTAGAGAGGAAAAAGATGACCAAGTGGTACATCAAGTTATTCAGGAGGTTAATGAATGTTGCAATTCTAAACGCAATGATCATTTGCCGGAAAATTCACCCGGATCTAGAATAGATCATTTGAAATTTAGGGTGGACGTCATCCAGGCACTGCTTGTGGAACATTCAGGTTCATTTGAAAGAAAAGTCCCTTTTCCCCGAGAGAATCCCACCAACTGAGGGAAAGCGTAGGTAAACCAAACAATGTGTCGTGTGCTACAACCAGAAAATTTGGAGAGAGACAGTGTTTTGGCGTCCAGACTGCAAAGCGGGTCTCTGCGTTGAGGGATGCTTCAAGACATTCCACACCAAACTAAACTATTATGGTGAGATAGCATCATATTTTCCAAAAGAATGGCGTTTTCTAAACATGCATGTGAAATTTTTATCGAAATCCGTAAAATAGTACCAAAGTTGTGTTGCTTTGTGTTGCATGAATCTGATAAAGTTTAAACACAGTGTTCAGAACTCCTCCTGCAGCACAGAGATGACCGGGCATTTAAATCCACCAAACTGAGGGGTTAAACTACTCTCACAGATGAAACTCATTATTTTTACTTCTGTTGAAGTACTAGGGAGGAATAGTGGCAGTTTTGATGGTTACATATTTGAACCTTGGAAAGTGGGTAATGGGAGAAAATTAATAGGGAAGGATGACAAAAAATGAAAGAGTAGTTACCTGATGTTGAGGACAGCAATACATGATTTAGTATTTTGACAGCAAAACTGTTGTCGAAATTGATTTGGTATGTTTGACTGTGAATGAGAATCTTGTGCTCAGTGCTAGGTGATATTCACCGAGCTCGATAGCTGCAGTCGCTTAAGTGCGGCCAGTATCCAGTATTCGGGAGATAGTAGGTTCGAACCCCACTGTCGGCAGCCCTGAAAATGGTTTTCCGTGGTTTCCCATTTTCACACCAGGCAAATGCTGGGGCTGAACCTTAATCAAGGCCACGGCCGCTTCCTTCCCACTCCTAGCCCTTCCTTGTCCCATCATCACCATAAGACCTATCTGTGTCGGTGCGACGTAAAGCAACTAGCAAAAAAGGTGATATTCAAGTACTCTTGTAACTGTGAAACTGACTACATAATTATGTAGCTAGTATGTTTGAAGCCAGATGAGGACAGAGGACCTGGCAGAGATTTTACTACAATGGATAGGCAGTTTGATTGAAATGCAGTCATGGTGGTCATTTGTGGATTCAGACATTGTATTGGTAATGGTACCGGTATGTGCTGTGTTGGACACATGAGAATTACAGATCTTTCAGCAGTCATTTACAGTATACACCTCCAAGTGGTGGGAGTTGATGTGATCTATATCATTATGTTAGAAAGGTTAGGTGGCTCTGTGACTATAACAGCAGTACCTGGGGAGAAGGTTCGAAGTATGAAACAAGCAGTTTGAAAATCAGAATTGTCAACCACTTACTAGATGCTTGACAGGAATATGTAGATCTCAACACAATCATGGAAATTCTCTACATCAGCCCTTACAGCCTTGAAATACTAGAAACATCTGAAATATACACACACTAAATCTGAAAGCACAAACATTCTCAATAACATTATTTAATTTATTTTCCGGGTTGAACCGTGTTGTACTTGTACGCATATCACGTACAGTTTGCCGACGTTTCGAATACATTGCAGTATTCTTTGTCAAGGCGACTGAAATACCCCTACTCGATCCGAGGTAATCAGTCTCGCTGGCAGAAATTACACTACTAGAGTGGCCTTGGTCTTGGCCTTTTATATCCTAGCCTATCTGGCTGACGTAAGCCCTGGCTGTCTCGCGAGGCTTCTGGAAAGTTTATGTCACAGCCAGGTAGTGGGGGCTTGCCCGCGCTGTTATGTAATGGGGTTGCGGCCCGTGTGTTTATGTTGTGGTCTGTATGTCTTAAACTATGAATGATGGGCATCCAAGAATTACTGATTTTGTATCCTAAGAAGGAGACTGATTACCTCGGATCGAGTAGGGGTATTTCAGTCGCCTTGACAAAGAATACTGCAATGTATTCGAAACGTCGGCAAACTGTACGTGATATGCATACAAGTACAACATGGTTCAACCCGGAAAATAAATTAAATAATTCTTCACACCGTGGAAGCTTTACTTCTAAGATTCTCAATAACAGGCACAATTGAAATCTTATGCACTATATGAGTACATCATAAAAAACCTCCTTTTCTAACCACAATGGATACAAAAGATCAAATGGACTGCGTTATGCATCACTTGACTGAGCACCAAATTCTCTATTTTCTAGATAATTACAACATCTGGTAACCTAGGCTTCAAACTACATGGGAAGAAATATTTATACTCTTGAATATCATTTATATTGAAAGTAAATCGATTAGGACCATTTGCCAGTCTTAATATATGCTTGAAGGTATTTGTGCATCAACTGACCAAGCACTCTCTCATGAGACTGTATTTCGCATCACCTTAGTGAATGACGTTTGGTGGTTGCTTGGTCATGTTATGTGTATTGCTGTTTCCTGGCTTTTTATTCCTCATGTGACGACAGTGAAGTTTCTCCATGATTCTGTCTCATCTCCATATCAATAAAATTCAGTGAGTGCTTAGTAACACTGTTCACTGCTGGATCACTTTAGGCCTACCTCAAAAGCCCAACCAGTTATTGAGTAACCAAGGAAGGAAATTATCTTGCAAACATTATCACAGGTTAATTGTCCAGCATTATCTGCCTGTATCACAATTCTACTAGCATAAATGACAAATGCATGTTAACAGCTGATGTTTTACATATGGTTCGGTTTTCATATATTTTCACCATTCTGTATACTCTTCTCATAACGCAGGAAGATTTATGTCCACAGACACCAGCGGTTGTGACACCTGTTCATGCATTCACAGATGATGCCACATTTTCAGATGTTCTGACAGAAATGAGTCCAGTGAAATGTTGTCATGCTAACTGAAATACCGATAATATTCTGAGGTGTAGTACAGCCATTAATGGTAATCTTCAAAATGATTATTCAGGTCGAAAACTGAGATGCTACAGTCACTCAAAGTTTGTTGAGGGCAGAATGGATGCAGCAACATTGTTGAAGGTAAGCATAATTTTTGTTAATAGTAAATAATCACTATCACACCTGATAGCATTGCCAGAAAGATAGACTAGAGTTGGTTAAGGTTTCTCTAGGAAGGAATCCATTATTACTCCACAATACAGTACCTCTACTATACAGGAAAATACAGTCTGAAGATCAGTAGCCATCAGTTCCTGTAATGTTGGACAGACATCACTTCTCTCATTCCCATGCAGATATTAATCCCGATGATAGTGCAGATACTCATGAGCTTATTGCTTTCGGCTCCAACATTTCTAATAATATGGCTAGCCAGACCCATTGATTCAATTCCTGAGCTGATAAATGAATGTTCTCAGACATTGAAAACTCCTAACAAGTATTCTCTGGGAGAAGGGAGACCAAGAAAATGTCAGAAAAAAATATCAATTTCAGAATTAATTAGGATGATCAAATGTGTTAAAAATTAAACATCCCACAGGGAGGAAAACTGAAAGAACCAAAGTAATTTGGAGAGTATATTAGCTGGGGATCTATCTCATTTAAGGCCAGGGCTGCTTCCTTCACAATCCTAGAACTTTCCCATCCTTGCATTGGTGAAACCTTCAGTGTGTTAGTGCAACCTTAAACCACTAGCAATAAGTGTGAGTGAGTGAGTGAGTGAGTGAGTGAGTGAGTGAGTGAGTGAGTTAATGGAACAAAATGACATACTGTTTCAGTTCTTACAAGGGAGGGGAGGTTATTTTACATGTTCAAAGTGACCCCTATTAGCAACCAGACAACATCGATGCCGCTGAATTGCTGACCGAACTACTGCTGTCAGTGTTGGCGGTGTGATAGCCGCACAGGACACCTCGATGATTTCTTGTTGCTCGTTCAGTGTAGCTGGCTTCTAATACCAATATAGTTGGTCCGTTATTGGACATTATAAATTTTCCAGCTAACTCATTCCTGGTTGCTAGCGCTTTGCCCCAGTGTGCTAAGTTGGGCTCATCAGTTGGTAAATAGCACACCTACCAAGACGCATGGCTAGCGCATACCGTGGAGGCCACTGCATAGGCTACTTGGAGCTACTGGCAGTGCCAATGCACTATGAGAGACTTTGCATTGGCAACAACTGCCAAAATGACATTGGTTCTAAATTTAACTGTTTGGTGGACTTTTCCGTTTATTGTGAAGTTATATTCATTGCCCCATATTTGTCAAGTTAATTATATTCCCCTGTAAGCTTTAGATTTATGCACTATCTTTCCTCTATATAGGTACTCCTATGCATTTAATGAGAGGATTTATTTATTTAATTAATTATTAGCTGTGTCTTGGCAATGATTGTATTGAAAAACTGTAAATGATAAATTAATTTATACAGATTTATATACCTCAGATTATTTGTACAGTCCTCCTTCATGTTATCGCTAAGCTTAAAATTTTCCCATTATCAAACTGTTGCTCCTTAATTATAAATCATTGTTAAATTTCCCACTGATTGGAAAAGGAAGAAAATATAATATGTTATTGGAAATTCTATTATCTTGTTCTTGTCCATATATTTATTCAGTCCTAATGGTCCTCTTTCACTAGCATTGGGCCTGTCTCATTTCCTGTTTTATTTCCACTGTGCATATTTTATATCACTGGGATTCTAATGAATTCCCCATTGGGGCTAATAACCTTACATTAAATTGCACTCATATTACCCCCAAGGTGATGTTATACTAGGTCCTTTACTCATCGCATAATTGTAGAAGATGATAAGGTAATAGATTAAACATCATCCACGTGTTCTGGGCACAGTGCCAGAAGTATACTCTCTTTCACAAATGCACCCTACCTGCAAAAGAGTCTTGTAGCTTGTGCGAATAGCAGGTTCATTAAAATGCATATCCTCCTGTTAAAAATAAAGAAGTTCATTGATATTGGTACTTAAATCATCCCTCAGAAATTATCAGAATTTACAGTACAAAAAGAGTTGAGTAGGATAATATGAAATTTACTAACCTCCTCATGTGTTGTTTTTAAGTGTTCCTAGCAAAGCTATCCTTTCCCAGCCTTCATATTTATCATACTTGTTGGTATGACACAAGGAGTAATGGCACTTCAGATTACTTTTTCTAATGTGATTGAATATTTTATTACATATTAAACATTTTTCTGTGTTAGCTTTTTGAACTTTTCCTCCCATGAATGTTTGAAACTTGTTGGCATCAATGGCCTTCGCTAGTTGAACTCTCTTCCATGGTGAATGTGATGTCTACCGACAAGGCTCGAACATCATGTGGTGTGAGAATAATGTGCATCCGCACTGACCTTCAGTACGTATTATGTCATGCACTTCCCCTCCATGTTCGCTCAACTGATCTCGTTCTTCAACAGCAGGGAGCAAACTGGCTCTGAGTTGATGCTATCTGCCCTGTGAGACCCCTAAAAGTAGTGGCACATGAGGTCATATATTATACAGAGTCTGTAACAATTCCCAGCACTGTATAGTATTCAGCTTTATACTTTGCAAGTGTCTCTACAATGCTCTGAATGCAAGTAGCACCATTCGCAGTATCTCGAACAACACTGGCAACCAAGTACACACACTGATGATCTGTGATCTCTAAAGGATGAAACATCACTCACATAGAACCTCTCATTGCTAAATTCCTCATCTCAGCTGCTTGGTTTCAGCATTTGTTTGAAGGGGTAACCGTTTTCAAGAGGAACGCACACAAAACTTTGCGAATGTAGTAACCACATAACAATGATTTCATGTATTTAGAATGTGCTAGTGGATGCATAACCACCTGTTTATGACAATACAGTGAAATTGGTTTTACTAGAAAAGCTGGTAAACTTGATTTTTTCAAAAACAAAAAATACAGGATCTTGATAACTGGCATGTCAAAACTACATAACAAGAATAAAATAGTAAAATGCCAGTATTAGTTTTAAAACTCAAAAGCATTTACTTTTTCTCATTGTTACAGAATTTTATATTTAATCACTATCCATGAATATGTTTATTTGGGTCACAAAGGGCAGTAGGAGTGTATGTATTGAAGAAAAAACAGAAATGGAACCAGTTTGCGATGTCGTGACATGCAAATTTCACAGATCTCTAATTATATATGTTGATATTTCTTCCTTACAAAAGGGTTCATAGAAAATAGGCTGCATATCACAAGAAAAATCATACATTTGTGTCTTTAACTAATGCTCTTATTCTCAGGAAATAATAAATTAACATGTTAATAAATGTTAAAAATTCAAATTAACACAAAAATAACAGAAAATATTTACAAAACAGCCAAAGTAACAAAATGCATAGTCGACTGCTAAGTGGAATTGCATATTACTGATGTGCAATTGTAACTTGAAGGAACATTGGCTTAATGTGATTGCCAGTGAGAACCATGCAATTCTGAAATAGTCCAGTAGAGCAGTTTGCTTCCTCTTGCCCTGATGTCTTGTGGAAGGATAATTTCTCTCAGTTTGGTTAAGATTGTTTATGAGGTCTTCGTCAGCAACGAAGGGGAAGTACTGGTGGACATTATCCAGTCCGTTTACTGTTGCTCCAAAAATTGGTTCTGTTGGATCCTCTTCATCTTCTTCATCCTCTTCTGTTTCAGTATTTTGTTTCTTTGCATCATCACAAAGGTCCCCAACATTCATCTGTGGTGCTGAGGTTAAGTCATTGTTGGAAGTAACCAGTTCTTCAAATGTTGTGGCACTTGTGTCTTTTGATTCAACCCACTATTCTTCTGAAATTGTACCAAATCCTGCATGGCCAAAGCAGTTTCGAATAGTGTCCAGTGTAACTAGTTACAATCCTGCTATAAATGTATGCATGGCTTGGAGTATATTCAGTTTCATTTCCTCATTCCTTTCAAGGAAATAAATAGCTCTTTGCCGAGCAAGTGGCTGTGCAGCTTGGCTCACATAACTATCAGCTTGCATTTGGGAGACCGTGGTTTTAAACCCTGCTGTCCACAGCCCTGAAGATGATTTCCCATAGTTTCCCATTTTCACACCAGGCAAATGCTGGTGCTATACATTAATTAAGGCCACGGTTGCTTCTTTCCCACTCCTAGCCTTTCCTATCCCATCATTGTCATAATAGTTATCTGGGTTGGTGAAGTATAAAGCAAATTGTATAAGTTAAAAAAAAATATTAAAAAAGCTCTTTGAACCACTTCACTTTCATTCAGTGAATAATGCAAAGGTCCAGATGCTGCGGGTGATTGCTGCTGTTAGGAAGAACGAAGACCACTTTGATATTTCACAGGAAGGATGTATCTGAAGGATTAGCTGGACACCTATCTATCGCAAACACCATCCTCCTTCCTGCCGCTCTCATCTTAGCATCCAGACCTCATAAATTAAAAAATATCTGACATCCATGCATTTTTATTATAGCCATGTTTCCACGTGAATATGTGGATGTTTTAGAAACATCTTGGATTCTTAAATTTTCGAAGTATTAGTAGGTAAATTTTCACTCCCGTCGCTGTTAAGACACAACAGTGCCGTCCGTCTTTCTTTACTTTTTATTTTTTGCCTCCATGGCACTTTTCTTTGCAGCAGCATGCAGTATGTCTTACGGGAGCAAATTGTAAAACACTCATTTCACTGGCATGAAAAATACCCCCAGCGCCATATCCTTGAATACAATTTATTGAAGACGAGGCAACGTATTCTTCTTCCAGCATACAACTGTATCGTCATGAACTTCCGTACTCTCATCGCACATGTTTTGGAATGATCAAACCGGCCATTAGAAGAACATTACGTAGAATGTTTGGTGATACTTTGGCTCCCTAGTGCTGAATCGGTAGACCTCGGTTATCTTCGAGATTCGTATTGGCAACCTTTGACACACAAGCTATGGATCGATTATGCACCACCGTGAGACATCTGGCGTACACTTTATGTACTAGCAAATACACTATAGAGTATATATAGTGTATTTGGTACTAGTACTGTTGTTGTTTACACAGCAAAGCCAAAATATAGAATTCATGCTAGGAACAAGATTTGCATTGAGAAATGTTATATAATGTGTGTGTGACACAGTTGTTGGCTTAAGATAATAAAGGTTTAGCAAATTCATATCGATCAAGCATAGGCCTACTATCGATTCAATTCAGATTTCATTTCCGTTCAGTTGGCAGTATTACCAGAACTGGGGTAGCTCCCTCCTTACTCCTCAAACCCCGTAAAACGAAGTGTCTCTAAAAGTTACGCTGACTGTAGAGATGGGCAATGCTCTCGTTTTTTACCCTTTGGAGACTGACGTCACAGATCTCGAGACTCTTGCGAGAATCTCGAGGCCGTTCTCCTTTAGCCTGCTTTGACGTGACGTGTGACGTCCCAGTAACTAAGGGTGTAAGCTTGATAGTATACCATAAGCGGTTATTGCGTGAAATACTGTTCTCATATGGAAACATGTGTGCCGATAAATTTTGTGAAAAGCTTGGAAAAGTACTGCATATGCAGCTATGAACCCATTAATATCATTAATGAAAGTAAAAACAGAATGTCAGTATCTTAAATGGTTCATGAGCTATTTGAGGTGGACAACTTAGCTGAATAAACCTGCATAATTTGTGAATAACTGTAGATAGGATGTACAGCTACCTGGATACTTCGCAGATGTCGACAGGGTGGATTCTTGTGATGTAGGCTGGGTAATCTGTGACGATTACCCTTCAGCGATATTATGTGTTTTTAAGTGCTGGATCATCCCAGAAGTATTTCTGCTGATGTATTTTACTTCTTTTATATAAACAACACAGCAGGCTGTGCTTTGTGGCATCTCTTCAAAATAACCTACATCCACGACTTACGTTGCGTTTCGGATATTGTCTTAAAGTTGTCGCTTACAATAAATTCGACACAATTACACATTGCACCGTCATATAGCGAAGTACCTTATTATGTCGCAAATACTCAATAACATTGTAGAGAATTATTTCCTTCGTCACCAAAATGTCAGTAAATATATTAATGGAAAGGTGCGCACAAAAGGGCATTTGATACATTCTGTTAATTTTCTGTGCTGTAAGAGCATAGAGCTTTTGTTCTACTCTTGCAAACTGTAAAGTGATACTGTCCACATTCCTGGCCACATAATGTGCAAATACATTGATCATTTTCATGATGAAACTTTTTGTTTACACATAGTTTATGGTGAAACCCATGTATTGCTAGCCTAATGATGGCATGTCTTTGTATTTGGTTTGTTGCAGACCAATCCCTGTATATCATTGCATCTGTCTCAAAGAAATTGTAGTATATCCTCTGCTTTCCATTTTCTTTCTGCTATTAGTCCATTGTACGGTCTGGTGGAGGTAGTTGTAGTTTGATCCTTAATTCTTCTAGGCAGAACATTTCTCTTGTCAGGGCTTGATAGTGTTTGGTGCATATTTTCCAGATCCAATAGCCCTTTTCAGGAATCTTATCTCATTTCTAAAGATAATATGCAACTTGATGTCTTTGGAGTGTACAAACTGGGAAAGGGTAGCGCTGACGCTGATTCAGAATTATTTGATAAGCTAATCAGGTATGTGGGAAACGACATGGAAAGGAATGTGATTGTAGCAGGAGATCTGAATTTACCAAATGTCAATTGGGAAGGTAATGCGAAGGACAGGAAGCATGACCAACAAATGGCAAATAAGTTAATATGGGAAGGACAGCTTGTTCGGAAAGTGATGGAACCAACTAGAGGGAAAAATATCTTGGATGTGGTGCTAAAAAAAAAAACAGATGAGCTCTATAGAGAAACTGAAGTAATAGATGGTATTAGTGATCATGAAGCTGTTTTTGTCGTAGTTAAAAATAAATGTGATAGAAAGGAACATCGTAAAAGTAGGACTATTAGGCAGTACCATATGGCTGATAAAGCAGGCATGAGGGAGTTTTTAAAAAGTAACTATGATCGGTGGAAAACGGTAAATAAAAATGTAAACAGACTCTGGGATGGGTTTAAAGCAATTGTTGAGGAATGTGAAAATAGGTTTGCACCTTGAAAGGTGGTAAGGGATGGTAAAGATCCACTACATTATAACAGGGAAGTAAAGAGACTAAGAAAAAGGTGCAGGTTGGAAAGAAATAGAGTTAGAAATGGCTGTGGAAGTAAGGAGAAATTGAAGGAACTTACTAGGAAGTTGAATCTAGCAAAGAAGTCAGCTAAGGATAACATGATGGCAAGCATAATTGGTAGCCATACTAATTTTAGTGAAAAATGGAAGAGTACGTATAGGTACTTTAAGGCAGAAACAGGTTCCAAGAAGGACATTTCAGGAATCATTAATGAGCAAGGGGAGTGTGTTTGCGAGGATCTTCAAAAGGCAGAAGTATTCAGCCAGCAGTATGTAAAGATTGTTGGTTACAAGGATAATGTCCAGATACTAAAGAAGTATTAAAATTTACCTATGACAGCAATGACATTTACAGTAAGATACAAAAGTTGAAAACTAGAAAAGCAGCTGGAATTGATAAGGTTTCGGGGGATAAACTGAAGACAATGGGTTCGGATATAGTACCATATCTGAAGTACTTATTTGATTATTGTTTGCATGAGGGAACTTTACCAAATGAATGGAGAGTTGCTATATAGCCCCTGTATATAAAGGAAAGGGTGATAGACATAAAGCTGAAAATTACAGGCCAGTCAGTTTGACATGCGTTGTATGTAAGCTTTGGGAAAGCATTCTTTCTGATTATATTAGACATGTTTGCAAAATGTATAACTGGTTTGATAGAAGGCAGTTTGGGTTTAGGAAATGTTATTCCACTGAAGCTCAACTTGTAGGATTCCAGCAAGATATAGCAGATATCTTGGATTCAGGAGGTCAAATGGACTGTATCACGATTGACCTGTCTAAAGCACATATCCAGTCCAGTTGCACTCATTTTTGCCAGTAGTAATAAAAGGCTTTAGTATAATCTATGAAGATTGAATGATATTTCCCTTTTGGAAACCTCAGGTTGTTTTCTATGTCATTTAATAAAACTTTCACCGCATGTAGCGTCGGTTTTCCTTTTCTGAAGCCAAATTGGTTATCAGGTATTTTTTCATCTATAATTTCTGTTAATTTCCTTGTCAAGATTTTTGTGAGGTTTTTAAAACTTGCCCGGGATAATTCCTCAATAAGAGTTCATGTCATCTGTGTGACCTTTTCCTTTGTAGAGAATCTTTAGCGTTGCCTGTCTCCATTCTTCAGGGATTGTTCTCGATTTTAAGCATTCGTTGAAAAATTCTCTCCAGAATTGACCAAGTATGTCCTTTGATGCCTGTAGGTGTTTGTATTCTATTTGGTCCAGTCCAGTTGTGCCTTTTTGTTTTTCATTTTTGCAATGGTAAGTTCAACTTCCTCCCGTGAAAGTATTAGTTCTCTATCTATATTTGTGTTACATTTATCTTGGGTTATTAAGTATGCCTGATTGTTTTGTTCTGTGTTCACTATGTCAGAGAAGTGTTTTTCCCATTTTTCAATTGGAATTTCTGCATTCCTACATTGATATTTCTTTTTAAGAACAATGAAAGGATCACTTCTTGCTTCCCCAGCTAGTTTTATGGCTTCTTCAATGTATTTTTCCTTTATCGTGTTTTTGTATTTCCTCTGCTGGGTTGCATAGATTTCTAGGTTAGGTATTGTTTCGGTCATTTTGGCTGTACATTGTATTTGAAGAATAATTTTTCTCTCTTTATAGCAAGACTTATCAAACCATGGTTGTGCTCTTCTGTTTGCAGAAGGTTTACAAGCTCCGCTAATTAGGATGTTACTTATCTCTAATGCGGCATTTAAACTTCCTTATGTTATATGTTTCCTTACTTCTGCCACAGTCGTTTTGTTTCTTAGTAAAAGATCATTATCCAGAAGTCTTGATACTCTATTTTCTGGAGTGACTGGAGTATTTTGTCTCAAGTCTATCTTAATTTGAATGTCTGCTTCAATAGCGATATGCTTTCTGATGGGGGCAGTGGCTGAAGTCCACATTCCTTGTTGGTTTGCTATTGTAATGTTGTGTCCTTTGCAGAATGTTAGGTCCATTGTGCTTGTGCCCTTTGGAGCTATATATGTTTGCATGCCTCTTCTATTCACCAGTGTGTAGCCTTCTTCTCCTAAAGTTTCTAGTAAAATGTCTGTTCTTTGGTTTTTTTTATCAACCCGGCAGTTGAAATCTCCTGCTAATATGACATTTTCTTTTCCTCTTGTTTTAGATGCTGCTGTCATGATGGTTTCTATTATATCTTCAGTGCTTTTTTGTGGTCTAACATACATAGCTGTTATTGTCAAGTTTATAGTTTCTATTATCATCATGTTCTCTTTGTGTAGAAGTTTGAAGGTTCCTAGTGTTAGATTTATAAAACAAGAGACTCCACCAGGTGGTCTTCGTTTAGTTGGGATAGCATATGAATGTATTCCATAAAATTTATTAATGTGCGTCGGGTCCATTATGAATGTTTCAGTGAAGATCATGATATCATATTTGTTAATTTCTTCTGGCTGTAGGAAGGGCACGATGTGTTCAAGTCCTTCAACATTCCAATTAATCATCTTACGCTTCAAGTGAACGGCCAAAAATAAATCATCTTATTATTATTCTTTTAGGCCAAAAGTCTGGAGAATCTACTTTTGATAATTTGCTGAAGGCAATTCCTACTTGATGTTTCCTTTAATTTTTAGGTCTTCACAATCAATTTCTCCTATTATGCCATTCTTTTAATATAGTTTTTCAGGGCATCTGGAGTTGTGTTACTGTTTAATCTACCGACAAAGAGCCATACTACCTTACGAGTTGCCTTAATTCCGGGATCTAAAATTTCTTTGGTCCCGATTGTTTGCCTTGGCATGTGGAATTGTGTGTTTCTTGTTTTTGTAATCGTATTCCATGATGAGTTTCTTCCTGATCTTTCCACAGGAGACTCAGTTTCTTGAATCACTGAGGGTCTTGATAT
Organism: Anabrus simplex; assembly: GCF_040414725.1. Lineage (NCBI taxonomy): Eukaryota > Metazoa > Arthropoda > Insecta > Orthoptera > Tettigoniidae > Anabrus > Anabrus simplex. The sequence continues at coordinate 553,778,471 of NC_090266.1, read as the reverse complement.
TCAGTTGTTATTTCCAATTTCCCTGTTGTCGGCTATCGTTATCAATGGATGCTTGCCATCACTTCGCTCAATATATGTGGCTTGTTGTATTTGTGCATCAAGAATGAGTGCTGTTTTTTCCTTGAGGATACGGGTTAATTCTTCCATTTTATTTTTCAGCTCATCACAGAACTGTGTATTTTCTGCAATGGTTTGTTTAATATCTTTTCCCATAACCTTTAGTTCTTCACATGATTTATAATTTTCCCGTTACAGTTAGTTTTACTTATTGTTCTAGTGCTCTCTCTTCTGAACAAGATGTATTGAAATGTCATATGGCTTTTAGTACCAAAAGTGTCCGAGGACAAGTTCGGCTTGCCAGATGCAAGTCTTTGATTTGACTCCCGTAGGCGACCTGCGCGTCGTGATGAGGATGAAATGATGATGAAGACGACACATACATCCAGCCCCCATGCCAGTGAAATTAACCAATGATGGTTAAAATTCCCGACCCTGACAGGAATCGAACCCGGGACCCCTGTGACCAAAGGCCAGCATGCTAACCATTTAGCCATGGAGACAGACAGAAAATATATTGATACCACATGTATCCAATAATATTCTTCATTTATTATACATCCAAGGTAAACTTCCCTTTTTATTTTTAAAAGCGTTGTTTTCTGTGGTTGGGTCCTTATGGTACCACTTCTTACAGTTTCTGTCATAACCAATAGCGCTGCTATCGTTCTCCTTGTCAAAGGGTTTCTCATACTGAGGACAGTTTTCTGAATTAAAATTGATTGGCATACTTGCAGTTTGTATTTTATAGTTGCTTGTAGTTACACGTTCACTTAATGATCCACTAGGCTCACTGTAGTATACGTATTATCATTGTTAAATCAGTAAATATAGATTGGTCATAATTGTTTATGAAAACTGCAAAAAATTGGACGGATGGTCATATTCTCTTTATGATCGGTAGATGCTGTTGTCCATCCGAGGTTATGAACTTCAAACTGACTAGTGGAGTTGTATATTTTGCTTTGACAAATGGTACCCTTTGGCAATAATATTAGTATATCTAAGTAACTCCTGTAAGGCTCTAATTTAACAACTAACTATTAAATTTAGCCTGGATAACACTATCAACAATAGAAGAAACTAATAGCACTGCATTTAACAATGAAGCAATTGTATTTATCGCAAAAATACCACTAATCATACGCTGAAAGTGTACACACACTTCACTTCCAAAGGTTTGAAGTAAATTCCCTTTCAACACTGCATTTACTTTTAACACTGCAGAATATGATTCCTTTCACACTTCCATATCACAAAAATGCCTTCACTAGCAGATTTTTGAATGTGGGGTCCGATAACGATGTATACCTACAGTTGCCGTTACTTTCTGTACTTAAGCCTACTCATTCGTGTACTTATTGCTGCATACAATGCCAGAATGCATATGCATATCCTTTAAAATTAGGTACAGTATGTTATACTGCATAAAAATAGACCTCGGTAGAAATGGAAGCAATGAATGCCCTAGTCGCTTGTTGACATGTATTTACGGAATGGAGAAGGCGCGTGGTTCGCTATTCACATACTCGGCACAAATAACATTCAGCTCCATTTATCTGTATTCTATGACACGCAGCTCGCTATGCAATGCGGGGACAATGCTCTCAAAATTTACCGCAAGAAACAGTGCTTGCGCAAGTCTAGAGAAATCTCGAGATCCCCTTCACTAATTAGAAGCTTGGAAATCGACCAAACCCAGCTTAAGCGTGATTTCTCGATCTCTTTGTTTTAGTATGCTTGTCAATTGGAGTGTTCTCTCCCTTCTCCCTCAGACCATTTCATCAAAATGGTTTCAAGTTCCTTATATGGTGAAGAACGAAAATTCTTCAGTATATTTACTCCAGAACAATACTCCATTTCCTCGGTCAGAATAGCGTCCTCCTTTCCCATAATGCCAATCTGTGTTCCTTTCCCATAATGCCAATCTGTGTAGAGGGTGCAGAGTCATTATTTCTTGTCATCACTGATAAATGAACTTGGCTATTCTTCTCAATATCAGTAATGATGTCAGTCTTTTTTTGAAGAGTTTTCGTCGTATTTTTAGCAGCTATAACAGAAGCAGTCCACCGTAACTTGCAGCACATCTAACATAGACACAAAAGTAACTCACTGCACAACTTCTAACAAAGGAACAAAACAAATAGTGAATGAGGTTAGAGACACTCTTCAGTCTGCGCCCTTCGCTTGATCACTAAGCAGTGATTGGCGCTGTGAGACGAAACGCCTAGCCAGTGTAACAACTCTGTGGCTATAGACTAAGGCAGCTGCTCTCAATGGAGAATGGACCAATGAACAGCAAGTAGCATGACCTACAGTGACTATATTAATAGTGTGGCCAAGTCTGTGTGGCTGTCATATTCCTCCCAACCACTTTTAACAGCTGATTGTATCACAGCGCGGTTAGGGGAAAAGAAAGCAAAGAAAATAGGAATTAAAAAGAAACACACTGGATCTCATAATTATAATTTATGTTACATATTTATTACTTGACAAAACACAAACATTATGGCACTAGCAGACTCATTCAATAACGTCCAAGTTCTCTATTAAGTTGCCAGCATATTGTTAACACACATTGCACGAGCTTGTAACTGATTCTACTGTACACTGCGTACAAACTGCACAATATATATATATACACGAGTAATATGCAAAAATGTTTTATTTACACTAGATGATAGCACTAGCTTGCAAGTTATTTGATGCCAGATAACACTGAAAGCAAGTAAGTCTTTCAGATGTCTGGCTTTTTGATCATGAGGTGGTGAGTTGACGATATGGAGATGATTCACAGTGGCGATGGGCAGTCTGAGACGGCCTCTCGAGATATCTTGAGACTAGCGCAAGTACTGTTTTTGGCGAGAAATTTCCAGAGATCTCGAGAGAGTTGTTTCCACGTTCATTGGCAAGCAGCGCGTCATAGGCCTACATTTAGACGGGAGTTGAATGTTTTTTGTGCCGAGTATGTGATTAGCCAACCACCAGCCTTCTCCTTTGCATGAAAACATGTCAACAAACAAGTAGGGCATTCATTTCTTTAATTTCTACCGAGATGTGTTATGACTCAGTGTAACATAATTATAAAGAATAGGCTTATGCATTCTGGCATTGTATGCAGCGGTAAGTACACGAATGAGTAGGCTAAGTACAGAAACTGACGGCTAATGTATGTGTACATGCGTGCATAGAAATAGTGTCCCGGCATAAACAATCTATACTGCCCCACTCCAATGCTGAAGAGGACGGAAGGGAGTGAAGGGGTAGTGCCGAAGGCACAGTGACCCACTAAAGCGTTGCTGCAGGTAGACAGTACGCTACAAGAGTTTGTTGTGATTGAAATGGCACAGGGGCAGATGTATTGAGGAGTGGGAAACCCACTCTGATAATTACACTATCAAGAGGTAAATGAGGCTTTTAATTGAAAAGTACCAGGCGAGTTGGCCGTGCGCGTAGAGGCGTGCGGCTGTGAGCTTGCATCCGGGAGATAGTAGGTTCGAATCCCACTATCGGCAGCCCTGAAGATGGTTTTCCGTGGTTTCCCATTTTCACACCAGGCAAATACCCATTTCATAATTAAGTTTTTTGTTAATTTCCATTTTTCTTTTCTTGAAATTATGTAACTATCGAAATGCATTATATTTATTATTGACCTTAATTAAGGCCACGGCCGCTTCCTTCCAACTCCTAGGCCTTGCCTATCCCATCGTCGCCATAAGACCTATCTGTGTCGGTGTGACATAAAGCCCCTAGCAAAAAAAATTAATTGAAAAGTACTTGATACTATTTAGTAGTATTTTGTAGCTGCGTTGTATCGGGTCATAATTTGAAAACATCATTTACTAGTTCGTAACTTGGATCTGGACATTACTGAAGTTATATAATCATAATTTACCACCTCAGATATTATAAATAGAACATTAATATGTTAAAATAAGATGTTGATGTATAAAGTATTATAACTGTGTAATTATTTCTTTACAAGAAAAAGTAAAAATAAATTTTACTTCTTGAACAATAAGAAAATAAATCTAATATGCATTGTTATTTTATTCTAAAATATACAGCAAAAATGCTATTATTACAACATACATAATTATTATAAAATTTTACATTTTTCCAGAAATGTTTTATCAAAAATATAAACGTATTACAACTTTCTAGAAAATAAACGTAGTGTAAAATAATAAATATAATGCATTTCGATAGTTACATAATTTCAAGAAAAGAAAAATGGAAATTAACAAAAAACTTAATTATGAAATGGGTATTAAATAATTAAAGAGTTGTGTCAAACATTGACTTTACAACAAGTGTAAGTGATGAGTTCCTCCTCCCTACCAGAACATTAATAATCAGTCCGTGTCCCACTCCTGTTTATTACTTGTTCTAGCCACTTGGGAATGGAGCCTGTTAGATGTTGTAAAAAGTCTGGTTCATTACTCAGATTCACCCAAACTCGATGGCAGTGCATTAACAGAGCCGCTCTTGTCCTCTCCTGACCTAGATCCCACGTGTTTACCATTCTTGTACAAACATGTTTTATTATGTTCAAGTCAGCCGACTTGGGAAGCCAGTGAAGCACGTGAACATCAGGATGCCGTTCAAAGAAAGCTTTGGATACCTGGGCAGTGTGAAGAGGGCAGCTATCTTGCAGAAACCTGATAGCGGGAGCTTCTACAGGGTAAAATGAAATGGCGTATGGCTTTTAGTGCCGGGAGTGTCAGAGGACAAGTTCGGCTTGCCAGATGCAGGTCTTTTGATTTGACCTCCCGTAGGCGACCTGCGCATCGTGATGAGGATGAAATGATGATGAAGACAAGACCCAGCCCCCGTGCCAGTGAAATTAACCAATTAAGATTAAAATTCCCGACCCTGCCGGGAATCGAACACGGGACCCCTGTGACCAAAGGCCAGCACGCTAACCATTCAGCCACGGAGGGTAAATAGCTCAAACACTAGGAAGAACCTTCTAAAATGTCCACATATTTGCAGGCAGTCATATGTAGACGGACCTCTATCAACTTTCCTGGACCGGCACCACTTATCTATCACAATAGGCCACATGTTATGCGACCTGACTGGTAGTTACCTGGACAAAAGGCTCTTCATAGCATTTTCCATGTGGACGCCAGCACTTCAGCTGTTTACCTGGATTGGAGCAAATTACCTTTTCATCCAACCAGACAGTGTTGCCAACTTATATTTTCAAGATCCGCTAATTAGTACTAAAAATTCGCTAAACTTCCGCCAAGAAATCCGATCTCAAATAATAAGCAATAAAAATGTGCAATAATAATAATAATAATAATAATAATAATAATAATAATAATAATAATAATAATAATAATAATAATAAGTAAATATCTGCACTCACCTGATCTGTGAGCTTCACTGAAATTAACCCCCTGCCGGCGAGCTAAAACTTGTAGGCGTTTTAGTGCCGGGTGCAAACTAGGTGAATCCCCTACCTCAAGGGCCACACACAGAACGGTCTTCCATCATAGCTATATACTTTAAATGCTACTCTCTGTTTCATTATCTGTCGTCATTCGTCAACGAAGAGATAAGTACCCTTTCCCCACGCATTACAAATTTATGATACCATGATCTCATAACATCAAATCCAAATAATGCGTTTTCCTCATGTGACTGCTAGCTCCTGACAGGAAATATGCAATAGCTCGGTGACAGACTGGAGTACAATTTTTTTTTAAAACGTAAAATGGATAAAACACGGAATTCCGCTATAATAAATCTAGAATTCCGCCAAAAATTCCGCTGTCCGCTAAATGATATATTTCTTCGCTGACGTTCTTCTGATTCCGCCAAATTTAGCGGAAATTCCGCTAAGTTGGCAACACTGCAACCAAATTTTAATTTTCTATTTATGTCGTTGAGTAACACTTTCTTGTAGTGCAAAGCCTACGCGGAGTTCTCTGTGGATAGGAAGAAAAATGGAAGGGTATGTATAGGTATTTTAAGGCAGAAACAGGTTCCAAGAAGGACATTCCAGGAATAATTAATGAACAAGGGGAGTGTGTATGTGAGGATCTTCAAAAGGCAGAAGTATTCAGTCAGCAGTATGTAAAGATTGTTGGTTACAAGGATAATGTCGAGATAGAGGAGGAGACTAAGGCCAAAGAAGTAATAAAATTTACATATGATAACAATGACATTTACAATAAGATACAAAAGTTAAAAACTAGAAAAGCGACTGGAATTGATCAGATTTCTGGGGATATACTAAAGACAATGGGTTGGGATATAGTACCATATCTGAAGTACTTATTTGATTATTGTTTGGTCAGAGGAGCTATACCAGATGAATGGAGAGTTGCTATAGTAGCCCCTGTGTATAAAGGAAAGGGTGATAGACATAAAGCTGAAAATTACAGGCCAGTAAGTTTGACATGCATTGTATGTAAGCTTTGGGAAGGCATTCTTTCTGATTATATTAGACATGTTTGTGAAATTAATAACTGGTTCGATAGAAGGCAATTCGGTTTTAGGAAAGGTTATTCCACTGAAGCTCAACTTGTAGGATTCCAGCAAGATATAGCAGATATCTTGGATTCAGGAGGTCAAATGGACTGTATCGCGATTGACCTGTCTAAAGCATTTGATAGGGTGGATCATGGGAGACTACTGGCAAAAATGAGTGCAATTGGACTAGACAAAAGAGTGACTGAATGGGTTGCTATATTTCTAGAAAATAGATCTCAGAGAATTAGAGTAGGTGAAGCTTTATCTGACCCTGTAATAATTAAGAGGGGAATTCCTCAAGGCAGTATTATCGGACCTTTATGTTTTCTTATATATATAAATGATATGAGTAAAGGAGTGGAATCGGAGGTAAGGCTTTTTGCGGATGATGTTATTCTCTATAGAGTGATAAATAAGTTACAAGATTGTGAGCAACTGCAATGTGACCTCGAAAATGTTGTGAGATGGACAGCAGGCAATGGTATGTTGATAAACGGGGTTAAAAGTCAGGTTGTGAGTTTTACAAGTAGGAAAAGTCCTCTGAGTTTTAATTACTGCATTGATGGGGTGAAAGTTCCTTTTGGGGATCATTGTAAGTATCTAGGTGTTAATATAAGGAAAGATCTTCATTGGGGTAATCACATAAATGGGATTGTAAATAAAGGGTACAGATCTCTGCACATGGTTATGAGGGTGTTTAGGGGTTGTAGTAAGGATGTAAAGGAGAGGGCATATAAGTCCCTGGTAAGACCCCAACTAGAGTATGGTTCCAGTGTATGGGACCCTCACCAGGATTACCTGATTCAAGAACTGGAAAAAATCCAAAGAAAAGCAGCTCGATTTGTTCTGGGCGATTTCCGACAAAAGAGTAGCGTTACAAAAATGTTGCAATGTTTGGGTTGGGAAGAATTGAGAGAAAGAAGAAGAGCTGCTCGACTAAGTGGTATGTTCCGGGCTGTCAGCGGAGAGATGGCGTGGAATGACATTAGTAGACGAATAAGTTTGAATGGCGTTTATAAAAGTAGGAAAGATCACAATATGAAGATAAAGTTGGAATTCAAGAGGACAAACTGGGGCAAATATTCATTTATAGGAAGAGGAGTTAGGGATTGGAATAACTTACCAAGAGAGATGTTCAATAAATTTCCAATTTCTTTGAAATCATTTAGGAAAAGGCTAGGAAAACAACAAATAGGGAATCTGCCACCTGGGCGACTGCCCTAAATGCAGATCAATATTGATTGATTGATTGAATCCGCCCCCTTTTCGCAGCTTGGCGACTGTGAACACCTGCAGCATGGAGCCGGCGACTCACGAGTCCGGCTTCTGGCAGTTCCAATACTGTTACGGTATCTATAGTCACAAACGGAGAATTATTCAAAATTCGAACGATTCCAACATCCTGTTCCGTAGTAGTTCTTCTAGCAGCCTTGTTATGTGTCCTATGATCTACCAATCCCTCTTCACCTCGTTCTTGCCACACACATCTCAAACCGGTTTTAGGAATGCATGGTATTGTTTGAGCTATTGCTTGTGGTTGGGGGGTATGTACACCTCCCACATGCCATTAATATGGCCTCGATTCATTTGTGATAAGATAGGATCCATTTTACAGTAGTATTACTTATTTAGCGTATGATGCTACAGTTGACAATCGACTCTATGTACATGTTCTTGACACACACACACACACACACACACACACACACGCACACACACAAAACTATACAATCTACTCTATATACGCATTTAAAAATATATACAAAGTCAACATTAAAAAGGTTTATGTGGAGGGCTTTCAGTCTCTTATAGACGAATGTCCGTCCACCTCTTTCAACCAAGAGAGTGCCTTAGGGCTCACGCGATGTATGTCCTCGATGGAAACAGCAAAAGCTTGCAGAGGGCAGACCTTCAGAATGTGCACTTCAGCACCACAGTCACAAGCTGGAGAGTCTTTCCAGCCCCACTGTTGCAGAACAGAAGCACTTCTTCCGACTCCGCCGCGTATCCTGTCAAGTGTGGTCCGGCTGGAACTAGGAAGGTTGAACCCAGGTAACTTTGTAGTTGGATCCCTGATGTTGACAATCCCAAGAGGGTGTGATTGAGACCATTCATGTTTCCATGTTTCATCAGGTTTAAAATATGAATTAACCAATTCCTTTGCCGTCTTCCAGGCAGGTTCCCGTGATTTCTATCTCGTTACGGCATTTTAATCTGATATATTGCCATCTTACAGTATTACAGTACGACGAAATCTAGGCCGCCCCGGAATACACACACTACCCGTTCACTCCCTTCCCCTCCTTATCAGTACTGGAGTGGCCTTCATCATTACTCCTTCGCTCCCTTCCCTCCTTTTCAGTACTGGAGTGGGGCAGTGTTTATGTCGGGACACTAAATATCTGCACGCGTGTACATCATTACCACTCATAATTTATCAGACACCACATTCAATATACCTTTGACCAGTGCTTGTGTTTACTGACATTATGGCAACGAAGGAAATAATTCCTTACTATGTTATAGAGTATTCACGTCATTATTAGCTACTTCGGTATGTGACGGTGCAATGAGTGATTGTGTCTAATTGTTCGTGACAGCCTTAAGACTATGTCCGAAACGTAAGTCGTGGATGTGGGATTATTTTGAAGAGATGCCACATAACACAGTCTGCTGTGTAGTTTGTTCAAAAGAAGAAAAAATAAGTCAGGTCGAGCCAGGAGAGCATGTGGGCAGGCGGGGAAACGAATACGGTACCTTTCTCTCTGTGCGCGTTTGGCTCATGTTAGATCTCCCGTCATTCGTTCTCTCCATCTCCCCTCGCTCATCAGGTGTGTCCATGTGTTATGCTTCAGTATGGACCTGACCAATAAAAACTGTACAATCATGTATAATACATATTTACATAAACAACGACATTAACAAAGGGAAATACATTTCCAGTAAATACAGAAACGGAACAGGAAAGAACAAGAGGAAAAATAAGGTATATGAGAAATATCATGACAGAAGGTAGGAAACGTTACGTAGATGTCTAAGTTCTCGTTGATAGATCAGGTATTAAACATTACTGGAATAGTACAGGAAAGGACCTTTGGGTGAGAGAAAGTCGGGAGTAAGGAATATGGAATAGGGTCTTTATTCTGGTACTACGGGATGGGATGTGGAGGATGAACAAGGAAAGTAAATCTGGAGACCTAAATAGACCATTAGCTGCTCCTTATAGCAGCTTTAGGTCGGCTACTTTCCTCGGAGCTGAAAGAGTCTTGAGTTTCAGTTTCCCAAGCACTTGGATAGTGCTTATGTTGCGACATGCGGGGACCCTGGCTCTGACGATAGCACAGAAAAAAGATTGTACACGGTCAAAGTGGCTGAGATTTGAAGAAGCAGAAATGGACCAGACTGGAGAGGCGTATTCAACAATCGGTAAGATACTGGGAACGTAGAATGCTCTAAGGGCATTTACGTCAACAATTGCAATCTGTTTGTTCAGTAGGTGATATTCTTGTAGAACGGGGATTTACGAAGTGTGAACGAAACGATGGAACACTTGGAGGGATGAGGTTTAATACGCTATGTAGTACACCAACATGACAGTGAATCAAGTGAATTTTGCAATTCGATTGTATCTGTGGGAGAATCGACCAGCTTGAAGATTTTACAATCATCTGCAAAGAGAAGGATTTCACATGAATGGTGGGAAACAGTGTCGATAAAGTCATCAATAACCGGGCGAGTTGGCCGTGCGCGTTAAGGCGCGCGGCTGAAAGCTTGCATCCGGGAGATAGCAGGTTCGAATCCCACTATCGGCAGCCCTGAAGATGGTTTTCCGTGGTTTCCCATTTTCACACCAGGCAAATGCTGGGGCTGTACCTTAATTAAGGCCACGGCCGCTTCCTTCCAACTCCTAGGCCTTTCCCATCCCATCGTCGCCATAAGACCTATCTGTGTCGGAGCGACGTAAAGCCCCTAGCAAAAAAAAGTCATCAATAAACAGGGCAAAAAGAAGGGGACCTAGGACACTACCCTGGGGGACACCAGAGAGGGTGGTGGTGGGAGAAGAACTTCATCCATCAAGGACCACACGCTGTAGTCTTTCACTCAGAAAGCTAATAATTAGAGCTGGGAGTCTCCCATGCACGTTCAACCGTTCAGAAAGTTTGTGTGCAAGAAGCGTGTGATCCACGGTATCGAAGGCTTTCGTGATGTCGATATAGCATACATCAAGTTGAGAGCCCGCGTGGATGACAGACGTGGCATGATGGAGGAGGATAGCCAAGTTAAGCAGGAGCTTCCAGGGAGGAAACCATGCTGCCGGGGGGATATGTGTGGAATTGAAACGCAAGCAAACGCTGGTGGATGATCCTTTCACAAATGATTAATAAAGAGGTAGTATAGAGACCGGGCGATAATTTGCGATATCCGTCCTCTTTCCACCTTTAAGAACGAGTGTGATATAAGCAAGTTTCCAGGAGCTCGGAAAGTAGCCGACTGAGAAGCACCGATTGAATATCACGCTAATAGGGTATGAAAGATTTACTGCTGTATTCTTAAAGAAGATAGGACTGAGACCATCAGGACCAGTGGGTTTGTTTTCTGACAAAGACGAGAGTAGGGAGTACACTTCAGATTCAATGGTAGAAATATTACTGGGGCTATGGGAAGTAACAGGTTTGATTTCAGGAAAATCTCCATACTGAACAGGTTTAACAAAATTGGAGGTAAAATATTCATTGAAAAATTCACGTCTATCTGCTCCACTGGGTACAGAATGGTCCCAGGTTACTACTTCGGGTAGTCGTTTGTTGTCTCTTCTGATATTTATAAGAGCAGTACAAAGAGACAATAATAATTTATATGATATTTGAGAACATCAAAACACTCAGCCCTAAATAATCTCTGATATTGGATAAGAAATGGTGTCAAAACAATGATAGCATCCTGACTCATAGATGGAACTCAGCTGCATAAACACACCATCTCCCAAATGTAACTCTGTAATTATGCATTAACACAGAAATGTACCAACAAGTCCTGATTCCATCAAATAGAGGAACTCTTGACATATTTTCAAACTAACTAAATTTTTTATCACATTCCTTCAAACTTTAAGATAGTGCAGAATTTACAACAGACATTTCTAGAATAAAATTTAAAAACACCGATTTCACAGAGCTCTCATGCATTCACATGTCAGTAGGAGTGAGTAGCTCTTGTACTCACATGCGATTATTAGTAGATAAAACTTTTCATAATCTTTTAAAGAAATAGGGTCGCTTTTCCCCTTAATTAAGTCGATGTAAAATTGGTATCTCATTTCTATATATGAAATACTAAGGTTTCATTAATTTTCTCATAACAGCAGATCAAAGGACCACACTTCAATCCACTTTTATGTCTCGAGGCAATATAGCTACAGTAATATGTCAAGAGAGGTTTTTCATATGAACAAAAGATCATACTACACAGCCACCCACCTGTTTCTGACACCTATGAACTCTGATCAGTTCTGACATAAGTTTGAGTTCTGAAGATATGTGTCGTATTTCGGCAACTACCGATGTGTGGTGAGAAGTTCAGCTGATTCTAAGGCCGTTATGCAGTTCTGTACGAAACTTAAAGAACTTGTGAAAAAATAAGAACCTTAGCACTCACCCGCTTTATAATTGTGATGAAATGTGTTACAACTTCAAAATGTAACACTTGATTCGCGTAAAGGACTCCTGGTCCATAAACCAAAAACAAATGGGTGGGGGCAAAGTACAGCTCTCAGTTCTTGATGCTTCCAATGCTTTGTGAAGCCATAAGCTTAAACTTGTTTTTATTGGGAAGTCTGCCAAGCCTATAACATTTTAACACGTTTCCATGGTAGCTCTGCCTGTCGCCTACGCACATCAGAAAGGCACATGGGCCACGAAATGCCAAGAAAGTTTTTTAAAATGAAAAAGATGAAAAAGGTTTCTTAAAGAGAGAGTTATGCCATGCAAAGCAATTTTATTACAGTGCAGGCTTTCACCCAAGTGAAGATGAACTGCAGAATGATGGTTTCCATGTCCTATTTTTGCCACCTAATATTACTGGTTTAATTCAGCCTACAGATCAGGAATTTCCGGAATGCCTCGAGGACAATTATAGACACCGGTTGTTACAATCGCTTGTACGAGCCACTGAAGTTGAGGATATCATTGTTGGAGCTTTGAAAAGATAACAGCGAAGGACGTTATGTACTGGGTGGCTGAGTTATGGAGAGAAATAAAGTCAGAAACATTAGTTAAGTCGTGGAACAAAATTTTGAAAAAAGAGTGCATAAAGTGAGGAGTAGAACAAAGATGAAAATGACCGACTAGTGATGGGCAGTCTGAGAGGGGTCCCGAGATTTCTCGAGACTAGCGCAGGCACCGTTTCTCGCGAGAAATTTTGAGAGATCTCAAGAGACTTGTCCCCGCATTATGTGGCGATCAGCGTGTTGTATGCCTACGGGTAGACGGAGCTGAATGTTGTTTTTGCCGAATATGCGAATAGCCAACCACGGGCCTTCTCCATGCCGTAAATACGTGTCAACAAGCGAATACGGCGTTCATTTTTGTCATTTCTACCGAGGTCTATTTTGACGCAGTAAAACATAATTATAAAGGATACGCATTCTCGTATTGTATGCAGTGATAAGTACCCGAATGACTAGGCTAAGTACAGGAACTGACGGCTACTGTAGGTGCACCTACCTGCATACTAGAGGCGTGAATTATTCGAACTCGAGACGGGGGAAGATGCGCCTTGCTGCATATGCAACCACCATTACGCATGAGTAAGACGTTTAATTTAAAATGCCTGAATTTGCTACAATTCTTTCGGCAGATAGGTGTACATCGTTACCAGACCCCAGATTCAATATCATATGACCACTGCTTGTGCTTACCGATATTTTGTTGACTAACGAAATAATTCCTTACAACGTTATAGATTATTTGTGTCATAATTAGGTACTTCGGTATATGAATGTATATAATTCTATGCGACAACTTGAAGACGGTGTCCGAAATGCAACGTAAGTCGTGGTAGTCGGTTATTTTGAAGAGATGCTCACTGTGTTGTTCGTTCAAAAGAAGTAAAATATGTCAGCAGAAATAATTCTGAGATGATCCAGCACTTAAAAATGCATAATATCAATGAAAGGCAATCGTCACAGAGAACACCTATGGCCTGATCTAAATCACACGAATCTACCCTGTGGACAACAAATGCGAGGTATCCAGGTAGATGTACATCCTATCTACAGTTATTAAAACATTATAAGGGTTATTCAGCTAAGATGTCCACCCCGAATAAGTCGTCCACTGTTTAAGATACATCCTGTTTTCGCTTTTGCTAATGGTATCAAGGGGTTCATAGATGAGAAAGCAGTACTTTTTCAAGCTTTTGACAAAATTTATCGACTCTCGCCTTTGCTGGCGAGATGTAGTGTTTACAGTGCACTATGTCTTCTGGTATGGGCTATATCAAATTTGTTACTTTCATTGACCTGTCTCAGTCTCATCCTTGGCTTTGACAATATGAAAGTGGCTGAGGTATGAGTGATACTAGTAATACCATTCCTTATGCAGCCAGTCCCTGTTATGAATGGTGTGAAAATTTCGCTCATAGGGTCGGTTGGTGCATGCATTTCAGTGGGCTTGGCAGACTGATATGTAATAGCAACTTCTGGCTCGGTGAGGAAAGCAACGGGAAACTACTTCACTCCTCATTTCCTTAGTACGCCTCTTCAGTGACGCCTAGGCTATTTATGACAGCTGTTGGCGGAGCTGCAGAGGATCAAACTAGCCTTCGGGCTGAATACCCAACACACGTTTTCATATGAGAACGTTTCTTCACGTAGTAACTGCTTATGGTATACTATCAAGCTTGTACTCCTAGTTACTGGGACGTCGCACAGCTCGCAGCACGGGAGAAATATCCAAACAGATATGCTGGTCCATTCATCCATCTAGAAACACTAGGTCCCAAACACCTGAAGCTGCCATGTACTCCCACACCATAGCACCTCCACCACCGTGTTTAACTGTAGCCTAGAGGCTAGGTGTTTCAAACACTGTAGTCATTTTCCTCCACACCAATATTCTTCCACCATGGCAAAATAATGTTCAATTTGCTTTCATCTGAAAAAATAACTTTTTCCAGAAAACGTTATCCTTCATTATGCACTCTTGAGCAAATGCCAATCTCTTCTTTTTGATTAAATGGAACTGAAACGAACAGCCAATGAAAGAAAAGAGTGGTTGCATCGACAAGGCATTAGCCTTTAGAATATTGATTGAATATTGATTGATTGGGTTTATAAATGGCTTCCTCCTGGGACTTCGGGCATGATATCCAGCTCTATGAAGAGTTCTACGAATGGTCTCAGGATGGACCTGTTTACCATTGTACTCCTGAAGTTCTGCTGCAATTTCGGAAGATGATATTTTTGGAGTCTTTTGTACTGTCCTAATAAAACACCGTACGCAGGTTGCTACCTTGTGTATTTTATACTGACTAATGGGTCAAGGGTTGTGATGGACAGTCTGAGACGGGTTCTCGAGATTTCTCGAGACTTGCGCAGGCACTGTTTCTCGCGAGAAATTTCGAGGGATCTCAAGAGTGCTGTCCCCGCAGTGTGTGGCGAGCCGAGTATCGTAGGCCTACATGTAGACGGAGCTGAATGTTGTTTGTGCCAAGTATGCGAATAGCCGACCACGGGCCTTCTCCATTCCATAAATACGTGTCCACAAGTGACTAGGGCGTTCATTTCTACCGAGGTCTATTTTGACGCAGTATAACATAATTATAAAATATACGTATTCTGGCATTGCATACAGCGATAAGTACACGAATGTGTACGCTAAGCACAGAAACTGGGGGCTACTGTAGGTGTACATCGTTATCAGACCCCACATTCGATATCCATATGACCAGTGCTTGTGTTTGCCGATATTCTGATGACGAAGAAAATAATTCTTTACAATGTTATCGAGCATTTGCGTCATAATTAGGTACTTCGGTATATGACGGTGCAATATGTAATTGAGTCTAATTGTACTCGACAGCTTTAAGACGTTGTACTAAACGCAACGTAAGTCGTGGATATAAGTTACACATTTCAAAAGAATAGGGGAGCATGTTTTTTGAACGTATGCCATGCTCCACAAAACAGTACCTCACACCCAGGTATATTACCAACTAAACCTTTATTCTTTTCCGTAGAAGTATACAAAAGAACATCGACGGATTCGTGTTCATTTTCAGAACACAAACGGATATGTCCAAAGTGGGGCGAAAACAAAGTGACAACAGTCCTCCAGGGTGGATTTTATCACAGTTGGAGAGCTTCAGTATGGTGTATGTCCTCGACGACCTCCGTATAAGTCGACGGAGGTCACGTTGCGATATCAGGTCCCATTCTTCAATGAGAGCCTGTTCGAGGTCTTGGAGAGTCTGTGGTGGAACAGGACACCCATGAACACTTCTGTCAAGCCTATCTCACACATGCTCGATGGGATTAAGGACGGGGCTCACTGCTGGCCATTCCATCTCTTGAATGTCGAGTTCTCGCAAGACAGCTATGGTGATGCGCCCTATATGAGCCCTGGCATTGTCGTGCATGAGTAAGAATTCAGGGTCAACACGCATGCTGCAACCAACACATGCTGTAGCAGTATCTGCTCGTTATATCCCGAAGCGATAAGATTACCACGGACGACGACAAGATCCGTACGGCCATCAATACTGATTCCACCCCATATCATCACAGAACCTCGTCCGAATCGGTCGCCTTCTTGGACAACATTTGACATGTACTGCTCACCACGGCGTCTCCATATACGTTGATGTAAGTCATGCTGTGTCAGGGGAAATCTGGACTAGTCTGTGAACAACACAGGTCTCCAATTTCCAGTTGACGTGGGTAGGGACAAACGGAAGGCGGGCTGCGCGATGTTGCTGCGTTAAACGGGGCATTCAAACAGGACATCTGGGTCGTAAGGACATTTCTCTTAACCTGTTCCTTACTGTCTGGTCAGACACCGTGACTCCAGTGACATTCCTGGGGTCATGTTGAAGTTCTCTGGCAGTTGCTGAACAACGCCCCAACGAACAGATGGTCATATATCGGTCATCTTGTGGGGCTGTCATGCGTCCACGGCCTTGCCCAACCCTCCTTGTGAACTGGCCTGTCTCATTGTAACGATTCCACAAGCGTTGAATAACTGACGGAGAGACATTGAGATCCACAGCAACACGACGAAAGGTCCATCCTTCCTGGATCAAAGTGACGGCCCTTGCGACTTGAACCTCGTTAAGATGTCTCATGGGATGTGCTGGTTGACGTGCAACGTGCTCAGATGACCGCAGTAGTCTGTGTACCTCACTACGACACACGGACGCAGCGCTATTCACTGTGTTTTGAGGGGTCACTTGACAGTTTAATTCATGGCTACGCCTACAGATGGAGTATAACTTCGATTTTGACATAACCTAAGTAGTTAAGGTCTCAAGGTATGCTATACGACCATAGGAACCCTATCTACCAAATTAACGTTCACATTACCAGACGTTACAAAATATGTTCCCCTAATTTTTTTGAACTGTGTATTTTGAAGAGATGCCGCATAGCACAGTCCGCTGTGTTGTTTATTCAAAAGGAGTAAAATACGTCAGTAGAAATACTTCTGGGCTGATCCTGCCTTTAAAAACTCGTAATATCGCTGAAGGGAAATCGGTGCAGAGAGCACCTCCTGCCAGGCCTGCATCGCAAGAAGCTATCCTGTTGACAAGAATTGCGAGGTATCGAGTTAGGTGTACATTTTATCTACAGATATTCACAGATTATGCAGGGTTATTCAGCTACGATATCAACCTCAAATAACTCGTGACCGGGCGAGTTGGCCGTGCGCGTAGAGGCGCGCTGCTGTCAGCTTGCATCCGGAAGATAGTGGGTTCGAATCCCACTGTCGGCAGCCCTGAAGTTGGTTTTTCGTGGTTTCCCATTTTCACACCAGGCAAATGCTGGGGCTGTATCTTAATTAAGGCCACGGCCGCTTCCTTCCAACTCCCTAGGCCTTTCCTATCCCATCGTCGCCATATGACGTATCTGTGTCAGTGCGACGTAAAGCCCCTAGCAAAAAACCTCGTGAACCGTTTAAGGTACTGAAATTCTGTTTCCACTTTCGTTAATGGCATTGAGGTGCTAGTTGAACATGAAATACTTCTATTGTCTTTTGACAAAATTTGTCGGTATACATGTTTCCATATGAGAACTGCTGATCTTATACTGTCAAGCTTACGATCGTAGTTACTGGGACTCCGAACACATCGTAGCAGAGGAGAATCTGTCTCGAGAGCATTGCCCATCCCCCCTGTCGAACGCAAACGCAGGCATTTTAGATTTCACGTTCCACTCATGTCTAATGGTGGTTGGATATGCAGCAAGACACATCTTCCCCCTTCTGAAGTTCGAATAATGCACTCCTCTAGTATCCAGGTAGGTGTATATCCTATCTACAATTATTCACAAATTATGCAGTGTTATTCAGCTGAGATGTCTATCTCACATAAGTCTTGGAACAGTTTAAGATATTGACATTCTGTTTTCACTTTCGTTAATGGTATCAAGGGGTTCGTAGTTGAACATGCAGTAGTTTTCGAGGCCTTTGACAAAATTGATCTGCGCACATGTTTCCATATGGGAACATTATTTCCCGTAATAACCCCTTATGATATGCTATCAAGCTTACACTCTTATTTGCTGAGAAGTCACACAGATCGCTTCACAGGAAAATTGGTCTCGATATTCCCGCGGTAGTCTCGAGAATTGTGACGTCCATGGGCCTGTGTGTGAACACTTATGTCCGTCTTTGTAACAAGAATCAATGATTTAACAGTGCTTGATTTAATACATAGAGGCAAGCATATGAACAATGGAATGAGTTTGGGAAATGCGCCGAATCCGTCACACGCAGAGCTCAGGAATGGAGCTTGAAGAATTCGTATAAAGGGCATAATGTGTCGGGGGTCCCGTCACAGTTCGGAATCGGCCTCAGGGTCGGACACCACCTAAGGTTGGGGAAAGGGAGCGGTATAGGTTAATGGGGGTTTGGATGGAGCGTGGGGAGGGAAGGGGTGGGCCTTGATGGAACTGAAGATGGGAGGGTCGATCCCGGGTGAGAGCACGGATGATGCCGCGCTGAAAATGGACGAGGACGTAGGAATCGAATTTTAGGAAGCGATGATATCGTAGGGTTCTGAACTGGTGAAGGTGAAAGGAAGGCGGAGGGCATGGTAGACGATGTGTCTTTCAAGGGATAGGAGTGGAGGGTACCGATTGAGATTGGAATGGGCAATGGCTGCTTATGTGGTGAGGCCATAGGTGATGGAAGGACGGATGAAGGTCTTATAGATAATGATGTGTAGGGAGGAATTCAGACCCCAGGGACTGTCGGTTAGGCGGTGGGCCAGTTAATCACGGGTGGCGTTCTTGGATTAGGAAGTGGGGATGGAAGGTCAGGTGTTGGTCAAGGTGAATGCCCAGCTTTTCAGGTTGGGTTGCATGCGGATGGGAGCGTTAAGAATACGGGGGCGTAGTTGGAAGGGATCACGGGTGTTGCTGAATTTGTGGCGTTTGCGGCGGAAAGGGATAAATTGGTTCTTGGTGGGGTTTAATTGAAGTTACCAGCGTACACCCCAGGAGATGAAGGAGTCTAGAAAGGGTTGGGCGGTGCGGTTCATGGCATGTACGGATTGGAGACGAGCAAAGATGGCGGTATCGCCGGCAGACTGTAATGGTTGGTCGGGAGGAGTGGGTTTGGGTTTGTCTACCTTAAAATGCAAAAAGGGAAAACTGGGGAGTCTTGAGGGACATAAAGAGTGATCGGGAAGGGGGAGGAGAGTTGATGGTTAATGGATAACTGTGTTGTTCGGTAAGAAAGGATGAGATAACCCGGAGATAGGAAAGGCAAAAATGTGTGGTTTAAAGAGTGTGGTATGCCAGACGAAGTCGAAAGCTAGGATGAGGTCGAAAGTGATTACATATCGATTGTAATTGTTGGGTGTGGTTTGGACAATGCGGAGGATTTGGTCAGATGCGGAAAGTCCTGGACGGAAGCCAACTGTGAGGTTGGGAGTAAGTGGTTTTATTTTAGGAAGGGGTGAAGGCGACGGACGAGGATTTCGGTTGGGGCAGAGATGAGGATTATAGGGCGGTAGGAAACTAGGTCGGATGGAGGTTTACTGGATTTGGGAAACAGGAGTCTGGTAGTGTTTCCAGGAAGCAGGTTAGAACCCGCTTCGGAGGATAAAGGTATAGAGGGTGGCCAAGATGGTTAGGAAAGTAGAGGAACAGTGGGCGTTCTGAACCACCTCGTCAGCATTTTTTTGCTGAGTCAGCACCGAGGTCATTGACCCCGGCCAAGGTCATTGATCGCGTGACGTCATCACCACGTGCTATTGTTTGTAAACAAAGCCACGTGCTTTTTCACATCCACGTGCTTTTTGACATCTTTCATCGACAACGCATCGCTAACCTCACTGCAACCATCTTGACGGGCCTAAACTTCAATGCTGCCAACTAAACCTCACCAGCGCGAGATTTGAATTGGTAAACAAAGCCACGTGCCTTTTGACAGCTGACATCGACAACAACGCATCGCTAACCTCAGTGCTCCCCTCTTTACGGCACTAAACCTTACTAGCGCGAGATTTGAATTTGGGAAACAAAGCCACATGCTTTTTTGACAGCTGTCATCCGCGATCTTGCATTGCAAACCTTAGTGCTGCCTTCTTTAACTACTACCTTTGAAATGTGGTGGCGGGTAATTTGAAAAATTCTCTTTGACAGCAGCCATTTTTAGCACCGTGCCATCATCTTTAGCTACCGCCATCTTACGTCGCTTACCTCGGTGCTGCTATCTTTAGCTACTTACATTTGAAATGTGGTGGCGGCATTTTGAAAAATTCTATTTGACAGCAGCCATCTTTAATCAACAGAGCATCGTACTGCTATACCATTGAAATGTGGTGGCGGGCAATTCTACGTGACAGCTGTCATCCGCCATCTTGCATCGCTAACCTTAGTGCTGTCCTCTTTACGGCACTGCTAGTAATTTAAAATCGACGTGCTTTTTGAAAGCTGCCATCCGCCATCTTGCAGCGCAAACCTTAGTGCTGCCCTCTTTAACTACTACCTTTGAAATGTGGTGGCGGGTAATTTGAAACATTACTTTTGACAGCAGCCATTTTAGCACCGTGCCATCATCTTTAGTTACCGCCATCTTACATCGCTTACCTCGGTGCTGCTATCTTTAGCTACTTACCTTTGTAATGTGGTGGCGGCAATTTAAAAAATTCCACGTGCTCTTGTTTCGGAAACAAACCCATGTGCTTTTTTGGCTCCTGTCATCCGTCATCTTTAATCAACAGAGCACCATGCTGCTATGTTTATCGTAGTAGCGGGCAATTTAAAAAAATCCGTCAGGTGTCATCCGCCATCTTTAATCAACAGAGCACCGTACTGCTATCTTTATCGTAGTAGCGGGCATTTCTACATGCAGCTGCGATCATCTTTAATCAACAAAGCATCGTGCTGCTATCTTAGCTGTGCATGTTTAAACCTGTTCTTTAACTAAAAGCTTTAGTCTTCGAGATACAGTGATAGAGAGTGGAGCGCAAACATGACAAAAACAGTAATAGTTATACAAGGCTTTAAAGTAAACGGCAACAAATTTGTGTTTAAAGAGGTGGCTGTGTTAGATTGCAGTGTGTTGTGGGCACCAAAACTTGTTAGTTTAGTATTTAGCCCACCTTTCCCTTACTGTTTGCAAACAGATGAAGATAAAAAGCAGACTCAATGGATCGAAAACAATTTAGGTTTGAAGTGGGAAGAAAAAGGAATACCTTATCGTTTTCTATCTTTAATGATGAACGCACATTTGTCAAGAGCAGATCTTGTTCTTTTAAAGGGTTCCGAAAAGAAAGAATGGTTGCGTGAGTATCTACCATCATCGTGTAAAATTATCGACATGCATGAATTAGGGTGTCCATCATTTAAAACTCTTCCGAAGGAGCATAGTAGAGAAACAAGTAAACAGTCTTTACAACATGTATGCATGCTCTTTAATTGGTTGTGTTGCAATGCATGCCGGGAGGTGAACAACATATGTAAACTGCATTGCTGAAATAACCTTAGTGTAAAAGAAACATTTTTAGAGTAAAGACACCATGTCATTTCTAACAGATACTAAGTGTAACGCAGTTGAAAAGTCAATCTTAAAGTTTTATGCATGCAAAAAGAAACTAAACACTTTTACTGAAGAAGAGTTAAATGCATTACCAAAGGCATTTTTGGTTAATGTAGCTGCGAATGCTGTAAAGAAGATTTGGGATAAGGTGCCTCGTGAGTGGACTCAAGACCCTGTTTTGTTAGAGCTTCAAACGAGTAGTTTACATCATGAACACGTGAGTTTAGGTAGAAGACCTTCTGTAAGACAGTGCCGTACATGTCAACTAATTAAACTGTATCACGGGCCTAAAACTAACGAGTTGTCTTCGCTTATAAACACTTATCATGGCTGCGAAGAGAGTAAACAAGGAAACGGTGAAGAAACGTGCTAGGAGAAAGATGAGGAAGCATATTGGGCATGGGCTCATCAATAAAGTGATTGATCTTCTTTTCTTTGAGCATTATCTTCCCTGCGGCCCTAGAGCACGTTCGCCTGACACTTGGCTAGATGCTGCCTGCAAAGAGTATGCCGACGACACAATCCTAAACTAAGACGTGTAGCTGATAAAAATCTGCTTCGTAAAGTTATGCTGTGGGTGTGTTATTACCTAGTGCTTCAGCTGCTCAGAAGATAGCAGCACTTGCTGTCGTTGGTGCAATAAAACGAAAACTGAGTGGCAAAGACAGTAAAATAAATAAAGGATAAATATATATATTCTAAAATAAATATGAATTATCAAACCATATTACAGATGTTGTTTAATCCTACAGCATGTCCTAGTGACTTAGAAGAAAGGAGAGGTAGAGGATTAAAGAACACACACATGATTTAAAGTACATCCTCTGTATTAATCCATGAATCAAAGCTGTTATTAAAACCAAGCCATTTAACGTACAGTTTATTCCCACGACGTCGAATAACACGTTCAACTAAGTAGTGATCAGGATATTTTGTTTTCTGCAGTTCTTCGATGTAGAATCCTCCTTCAATAGGCTGCCCTCTGAGATCGCGAAGTAAATACGTAACTGGATTAGTAAGCTTAACACTTCTGATTTGAAAAATTTCAGTGCTCCAGTTAGGTGTATCCTTTTGCAAAGATAGACTTGTGTTTGCTGATGTGAACAAAATCACCTTCAAAGCGACGGTGACGTGGATCAGCTGTTTTAATTACAAGATGAATAGCATCTAGACGAGGTGTATTCCTTGTAACAAGATGTGGCTTTGTTCCGATAGTGCGATGAGGTGTATCGTTGTAGGTAGATAAAAGTCTAGGTAGCAGATCAATCCAACGATATGAACCTTGTGCTGTAAATTCTCGCTACATCATTGTTTTGAGTGTACGATTAAAACGTTCTACAACACTTGCCCTGCGATTGCTGAACGTAGAGTAGTGTAAAATGCCAAGTAACTTGAGGTAAGAAGAAAATCCTTGTTGTAAAACTCTTTACCTTGATCAGTTTGAAGAAGCCTTGGGCAGCGTTTCGACTTTTCAACAATATGTTTAAATGCTTCTTTAACTTGAGCTGCTGTTTTAGAACGCACGGGTTGTGCAAACTTCGAGTACACATCGATAACATTAAGTAGATACTTATACCCCTTATTACTAGAGGCATATGGAATCACTTTTAGTAAGTCTACTTGCCAGAGATCACATTTTCCTCGTGTAATAACGCGTCTGCGACAGTAGGTGCGACGGGCTGGTTTATGTAACTCATGTGCGATGTTCACCTTTACAGGTGAGATCTTCTCTTGACGAGCCATTACAAAATAATACCGACATAAAGTAATTCTCGTTCTATTTCTAGAATTTCTGATTCGTGACCTGTGTGACCAGCATCTTGCGATGCACTTAAATGTTGTAATCGTTCAACGAGTAAGTTTGGGTAATTCCAGTATCTTACGTCCACATACTGCAACAACGGCTTGTAGATAACATCAAGGCCACGTGCTGTCGGAAACAGCTTAGAAATAAACTCACGATACTTGTAACTCTTATTTGCATTTACAGCTTCTGTTCTCTTGTAATTACGTCGTGTTTCGTCAGTAGCAAAAAACATTGCTTTATATTTTTTAAGATCATCTTGTAAAATTATATCCTTGTCAGGTATTCGTGAGAAAAGAAGTTCTAAGAGTCCTTTCGTAGGTTTATAGGCAACACCTTTTACAATAAGTTCGTTATTATTAATCTTAACATTTGAATTTCCTATCCAGAAACAGTCATCTTCGTAGCGAATACCGTAGGTAGTGCCAGTTTGTCCTGTAAAATGTTTTTTTCTATATAAGGCGCAAAGAGAGATCCATAGGTATCTTGAATAAAAGTTCTAAACTGATTGCGATACTTTGGCGTAATCATAACCTCAGACAAAGATGGTAGATCTTGCGTCGATGTAGTAGGTGTTTCAGCAATAACATCTGTAGTTAAAAACTCAACACGCTTAGATGGTGATATATTATTAAGTTTTTCTTCCCTATCCTCCTCTTCCTCTTCTTGATCTACATCTTGCTTCTTCTCTTCCTTATCTTGTTCATGCTTTTCTTCTTCTTCATGCTTTTCTTTATGATATGATGTTTGCATAGAAGGAAAACTTGAAGTAGACTGCCGTAATGAAGTAGAATTAAAAATTTCGTAGAGTGGTGTACTTAGTTGTGTTTTTAAAAATAAATTAAAGATCATAAGAGAATTAGGAAGCACATCGTCTGGTGATGGTACTTGCTCATGCAAATTAAATTTAAAATATCTTATTCCATCTTTAACTAGATCATGCATTCCAGTTTGTAGAATAGTATATAGCGGTTGATAGAGTGGCTTTGCAAAAACGTAAATATTCTCGAAACGTATACCATTTACAGAAGTAATCAGTGTAAGTAAAAGATTTGTTTTCCCGCATCCCGATGGGCCTGATATAATACATCGAACAGTAATAGGAAACAACGTTCCATGACGTTTTCTTGTAGTTGTACTAGAACTGGGTAAGGGATGTGGTACAATGTCGGTAACAGGTAGTGTGTCTTGCTGCTTTAAAATCTTCATGATAACTGAATCATAAAGTACGTAATATATATATATATATATATATATATATATATATATATATATATATATATATTAAACGAAACAAGAGGTAACGGTTAGTTTATGATTTGCTCTTGACCAGTAAAGTCGTATACAGCATGGTAAAACAACGATATCCAAACGGCATGAAGAAGAAAAAGCAAAAACTGTTGGATGGAAATATGTTATAAAGGCTGCACAAAAAGCTATTCGAGGGGAATACAATCCTCGTGTAGCTATTACTACGGCATTACGCGCAGCAAGAGCGAGAATTTCTCCAAAGTGCAGAGCAATATTTAGTAAACGTGCACGAATTATTCCTGTACCAAAACGAGGAGGATTTCTTCCTGCGCTGTTTGCTGGCCTAGCAGGCTTGGGGTCATTGCTGGGTGGTGCTAGTGCTGTAGCGAGAACTGTTAAAGCTGTAGAAGAAGCGAAACAACAGTTGAAAGAGAGTGAACGTCATAACAAGACGATGGAGGCAATTGCATTACGACGCAAAAGTGTGCACATGAAGCTAGCACCATACAAGAAAGGGCTTGGTATTTACATTTCTCCAAAAAAAGTCTACTGAATGCACTGCCACATCGAGCTCTAACGCATGATGTTTTTACGTTTTGCTAAACAACTAGGAGTTCATTATTTTCGAGGTATGTATTGTCCCCTTCAAAATTGGCAAAATCATTTATTGGAAAGCATTTATTTCTACTGTGTGTTAAAATATTATTTTATGAACCAGGAAGGGAGTTTTATCACGTCGAGTTGACTGAGCGAGATACGCCAGGTGGCTGGGAATTCCACTCAAGGCCAGGCGAGGGGAGAACGCAGAGACAGCTAGCCAAATAACCTTGAAATCAGCCGTGAATGACACGTGACCAGGCTGAATGTGTGTCAAGTGCTCGATCGATAATTGTGAAGGTGCATGGCGTCTGACTATGGCAGCCAATCAAGCGATTAATTTGGTGCTAAGTTAATGAATTAACCAATCGCTTATGAGGAAGAGACGCACCCCTGTCTTAAGACAGTGAATAATGGATTTTCCTAAGGAAAATTTACACAGAAATTTCTACCTCTGAACACGTCTTGTGGAGGATTACTCTAGCTTCAACAACGGACGGAAGAAGACGTATTTCGCTTACTGGGAAGAATTACTCTAGCTTCGACTACGGGCAGAAGAAGACGCACTTCGCTTGCCAGGGAACTTCGTCATTCAGAGCCTACAACTGGTTACAACTGCAGTTCAGATGTTTGCGGATTCCACCTATAATTCAGCAGATTTTAAAAGTTAAGTTTCCTTGTCATCTTATCAGACATCGGTGTGAGTTTTGGACCTTGTCTTAGACGTGATTTTTAGTTTCAGCTTCACAAGATTTCCACTGAAGAGGTCACCGGTTCGAGTCCGAGTCAGGATGTCAGTCTTCTTTCTTCGTGAACGGTGTGATTTCCAGCGCGCCAGCATGTCTCCAATGCACGAGTAAAATGTAAGGCAGTCCAGACGGGCGTGACGAGGATCGATGGTGCGTAAGGTGATAATGCACTAGGTCATCAGCCCGAGTTCTACAACCGACAGTCACCACCAAGTAATATTTAAACTTTGTTATTCTTTCTTTCCTTTTGTAAAGTAATTGTAATGACATAGCCTCTACTTATTTGTTTAGACATTTTCTATTAGTTAGAATTTTTCCATCTCTTCTTTCTTGGTGATGGTAGATTGAGAATGAGTGAGTATTTGAACCTATTAGTTTGTTTTGAGTGGATGTCTTCGAGAAGTGTTTCAACTGTCCCGAGTTCATTGTGGCAGGAGAAATAAGTGTAAATTGACCCCAACGTTAAACTTGGACTATTTGAATATTTTTGACTTTTAATAAGATCAAATGGGACAGAAATTCCGTGGATACTATCATGTCAGAGTTCATTCTTCAATTATGCGACATATGGTTGAGTTTTGTGTGCAATAGAGTCATCTGAAATATTATTGTGTAGTAGCTTCCGCACGTATGATCTTGCGTGGCCAGTAGTAATAATAATAATAATAATATTAAAAATAATTTAACTAAATTACCGCGTAAAAGAACACCTAAGGTCATGAGCATAATATTAGTTATTATTGAAAATGGTTGATGTGCGCTCATTATTGTAATTTAGGCCTGGGAAATGGCAGTATCTGACCGATACAATTTGTTATATATTTGCTGTGCTGTGATGATTAGTTGATTGATTGATGGATATTATTGAATTCAGCAGTCGAGCTGTGCATCCATTAATGAGTCGATGATGGAATAAATATGTTACTTGATGTAATGTCTTCGTTATGAGTGCAGATTAATCGAGAATCACAATTATAGTGGAGAAGTAAAAATAAATGTCGTAGCTCATGAACCGCGTGCGCGGAATGTTTGTTCTGGCCTATGTTCAAGCGATTTATCGATGATTTTTTGGATGATTTTGTGTTCGTAAATTTTCTCTAGACGTTGTCGTATAACTGTGTTCTATAATTAAGTGATAATCCTTGCTCTGTCACATTTCCCAGTTGATGAGAGGAGGTCACCACGATAGTGTCATCGTGAGAATAATTTTCCTAACTTTGTCTAATCATAAAAATTAATAATCAAGGGCTAGCGTCCGTGTAAATATGTATATAATATTTTCGTGTATCCTTGTGTGAGTGTAGTATGTGTGATTTGACTGTGTTTTGCTTAATGTAAGTTTATAATCCATATTTGTGATGATGCTCTTCATTATTTTGTGGAATTTTCGGCCTAATTTACGCCAACTTTAGTGGTTCACCATTTGAATGAATTCAAACCTTTAGTAAATTTTATTCGTTTTTAAGGAGGAATAGGATCTTATTTAACGAATACACATGAATAAGTATAGGCCATGTCAGTGGATTGAACTCACAAAGTCGAAAATTGTAAGAATAATTTAATCAATTGTTTCGAGTAACGGATAAATGTAAATTGACATGAGGTCAAGTTCCGAGCTATTATGTGAGAAGCAACTACTAAATAATTATAAAGTTGAGTTTATCAATTAATTTAAAGGTCAAGGAAGACGACTTAACTATAATTTTATAAGAGAAAAATTTTTATTTAATTTTCAAAGAGAAATGAAAATGATCATTTTCAAATTTGTTTAAAATCAAATCCATGAAGGAAGGAAGTTTATTTCCAAATTATTAAATTATCAAAGAGAGAGATCATCTCAAATTAATTATTATTAATTATTGAATTAATTTTTCACTAAAAATATGAATATTATATTTGCAGATACAGGCATTTCCTGTTTCGTTTACCGATGAAGTATCTATGTGACTACGTCGTAAAAGAAGACAATCATATAAACAGAATACCTAGATTTTGTTAATTATTGTATAATTTATGAAGAGCAGTAGTTGTAATAAATGTCTAAAACCTATTTAGCTTTCTCTCATTTGCCACTAGTTCATCATCTATCCCTGCACTTTAAAATTTTCGCACAGCCGATAAGCGAACGATCTACACCCTGGAGATCTTCGCTCACCGGCCGAGCTGAGCCCGGCATGACGGGTGCAGTATATGCGCGATCAACTACCAGCGCGCCCACGTGAACGTGAAAGTGCCGTAATTAACTTGGACAACAGTCGTGGACCTGGAACTCATTACGTTGCTTATGTAAAACGTAAATCTAAAGTATGGTATTTCGATAGCTATGGAGACTTACCTCCTCCCTTTGAGCTTATACGTTATTTCGGAAGCAGTGCAGACATTGTTTACAATAAAAACCCTGTGCAAAACTTTAATGCACGCATGTGCGGACGATTATGTCTTATGTTCTTATATCAAACCCAGACAGTAGAGAAAGAGCATTAGGGTCTACGTGATGACTAACAGTGAAAGAACGTTTGCTGTACGTGGAGACGGACTTGAAACAACCGTCTACTCACAACCGTCTACTTTAATCCGCCGATCGAACTTGGCTATCAGCCGCACAGTCTTGGACTAGTATCGTTTGAAAGCTACAATAAAGTCTATAATGTGCGTGATGGTATAAACAAGTTCTATTACGATGAGTATGTGCTAACGCTACCCTCAGGTAGTTATTCAGTAGACGATATTCATGACTATATTGAAAGTACGTTAATTGATCAGTTTGGAGAAGATAGTTTTAGTAATCATAATTATAAGTTCTCAATCACTGTAAGCAACATTACACATAAATGTGTTATTGAATCATCATTTAAGATTGACTTCAAATCACAACCTGATTCGATTGGACCATTGCTTGGATTTTCATCAAGGAAGCCCCTACCGAACGCACGTCACGAGTCTGATCAGCCTATAACACTCTTCGATGATTATCATGTGAACATTACTTGTAATATTATTACAGACTTGAATAGTAATCTACAACCTTAGCACGTCCTGCACGACCTTATTGTTACAGAGGAGCGTGGATATACTATTTGTGAGACACCAACAGTAGTTCTTTATCATCCTGTGTCTGTAAAACACATTAGTAACATCCCTCTTAGGCTTGTAAATAAACTTAATCAGCTTATTCATTTAGATCGGCACGCGTACGTAGCTTACAAACTTCATCTCAAACCAGTATGAAAAAATCTATAAAACACGGTGTACATTCCGAAGACATACTACATGTGTGCAGAGACTCATCGAGTCAACAGATACCCATAAGCAGATACTCTAAGATTTAGGTTATACGCTACTACAAGAGAATGGAAGAAATGCTGGACATTACGATTATAGTAGAAACTCGTGAAGGTGTAGTACGAAGTGAGCTTCATTCCTATCAACCTTTTACGTTTGGATTAAATAACAATGATGAAATTCCTTTTTATTATTAATCAAGATGTTTACACCTTACCACACGAAAGCTACCTCTATATTGAAGGACGACTAGAAAAGTCTGATGGAAGTGGACCAAGCACTTCACAACTAAACAACCATGCTCTAGCTTTTCTCTTTTCTGAAGCGCGATATGAAGTAAATAATGTTGAAATAGATCGAACGAAGAATGTTGGTATTACAAGTGCAATGAAACTCTACCCTTCTTTCTGTGATGAAGAAAGTAATCTTTTGCGGATGGCTGGATGTGTCCAAAAGCTACTAACAACTGGATGATTAATGAGGATGGAACTTTTACGGGTATGTTATCACTGAAACATATTTTTGGCTTTGTAGAAGACTGTACACTTATTATAATCAACGCAAAACAAGAGCTTATTCTAATCCGTGATCGAAGTGATTAAAATTCTCTTAAAGCAGCAGAAACACCAGTTGAATCGAAAATTACACTTCATCGTAAACTGTGGAGGATTCCTCATGTGACCTTATCTGATCGTGAAAAACTTCGATTGCTCAAGATTGTAGAAAATGATACACCATTACCTATACGTTTTCGAAGTTGCGAACTGCATGAATATCCTGTTACCACCTACAAACAAGCATAGCTGGGCTGTTAAAACATCACGTTTTACTGAGAAGCCCTTGTATATTACTTTTGATTTCAAACCAATCGTAAATTCAATCACGAAAATGATAGCTCACTGTTTGATCACTGTAAATTAAGACACGTTAGACTATATCTCAACGGAATTACGTATCCCTACGAAAACATAGACATTAACTCTGAGAAAAATAAATTTGGGATGCTCTATGACATGTTTTGTAAATTTCAATCATCGTATTATCAGAAAGAAGATCGTCCGCTATTTACACCTCTAGAATTTAAAAATAAAGCACCGATTGTAGTTATAGACTGCTCTTATCATGAAGAATCTATAAAAGAATCGCCAGTTGATTTTCGTTTAGATTTTGAAACATCTGTAAACATTCCTGCTAACACAGCAGCCTATTGTCTTATTATTCATATAAGTGATGTTACTTACCATCCGCTAACGAATATTGTTACCAGACTATAAATAAAGATAGCTCTTTATCATCAACATTAGTGTGTGCTTCGACATCGTACGCTGTGGAACAAAACTGTAAATGTGCGTGCTGTTTGCATGCTCATACGCAACATCTTATTTATCTTACACGAGTAAGTGAGGCTATTAAGATGTTCAATAAACATAGAACCTCGATGCCAAAACATCTTATTCAATACTTACCGTCAGGATTTTTATCTACGTACGCTGCCTCTTACGTACATAATTTTTGGGACATCCTTCCTCTACCCAGTAAGATGTCGAACGATGTAGCTTTATGCAGAACCTGTCAACGACATTACAAGCTCCGAGGGGAAAATGGTGGTGATGATTGGGATGGACCAAATCCGAGGATTGAACACTGTACACAATGTATGAATGAACTTTTTCTAGTACCTCATAGTGATGATGATTCAGAAAAGGAATAACAACAAGGTAAGAAGTGTATGATCTTCTCTGTAAAGCATAACGTACTTAGTATAGTATATTTCTAAATGTTTTATTTAATGTGAATGTTGCTGGAGGCATTTCAGAAGCATACTGCAAAACGTTGTTAAGAAGCATACCAACCTTGTCAGCAGCAAAACGAACACTGTTGTAGCACATTGTAAATAAATATTTGATCGCATTCAAAATGTTGTACTTATTGCATTCCTTACACCTACTTACTCTTAAGAAAACGATCGAGTCTAAACATGCACAATGATGTCATCACTGTAGCACGTGCTTACTCCAGCTATCGCGATCATGTTTAATCTTGTTCGATAAAGCTATGCCTTAACAGATGAGGAGGAGGAGGTAGAGGAGGAGGAGGCTATAATAGCCACCGCTATCTTGTGTAGTAGCCTCTAAGTGTTAATTAGCGAGGTAGTAGCTAAAGATAGCAGCACGATGCTCTGTTGATTAAAGATGGCTGCTGTCAAAAAAGCATGTAGGTTTGTAAAGCACGTAGAATATTTTAAATTGTCCGCCACCACAATTCAAAGGTAAGTAGCTAAAGATAGCACCGAGGTAAGCGATGTAAGATGGCGTTAGCTAAAGATGACAGCACGCTGCTAAATACGGCTGCTGTCAAAAAGGATTTTTAAATTACCCGCCACCACATTTCAAAAGGCAGTACTTGAAGAGGGCAGCACTAAGGTTTGCGATGCAAGATGGCGGATGGCAGCTTTCAAAAAGCACGTAGATTTTAAATTACTAGCCGTGCCGTAAAGAGGACAGCACTAAAGTTAGCGCTGCAAGATGGCGGATGACAGCTGTCACGTGGAATAGCCCGCCACCGCATTTCAAAGGTATAGCAGCACGATGCTCTGTTCATTAAGGATGGCTGCTGCCAAATAAAATTTTTCAAATTGCCGCCACCACACTTCAAAAGTAAGTAGCTAATGAGTGCAGCACTGAGGTTTGCGTTGCGAGATGGCGGATAACAGCTGTCACGTAGAAATTGCCTGCCACCACATTTCAAAGGTAAGTAGCTAAAGAGTGCAGCACTGAGGTTTGCGATGCAAGATGGCGGATGACAGCTGACAAAAAAGCACGTGGATTTTAAATTACCAGCAGTGCCGTAAAGAGGGTAGCACTAAGGTTAGCGAAGCAAGATGGCGGATGACAGCTGTCAAAAACGCACGAGGCTTTGTTTACCGATTCAGATCTCGCGCTAGTAAGAATTACTGCCGTAAAGAGGGCAGCACTGAGGTTTGCGATGCAAGATGGCAGTGTAATGCAAGTGCTGTGTATGTAAATATGAGAATGCGGTAACGCAAAAAAAGCACGTGGCTTTGTTTGCCAATTCAAATCTTGCGCTGGTAAGAATTAGTGCCAAAAGATGGCAGCACTAAGGTTAGCGATGCAAGATGGGGGATGACAGCTGTCAAAAAAGCACGTGGCTTTGTTTACCAATTCAAAATCTCGTGCTAGTAAGGATTAGTGCGGTAAAAAGGGGAGTATTGAGGTTAGCGATGCGTTGTTGTCGATGTCAGCTGTCAAAAAGCACGTGGCTGTCAAAAAAGCTCGTTGCTTTGTTTACAATTCAAAGCTCGCGCTAGTGAGGTTTAGTTGGCAGCATTGAGGTTTAGGCCCGTCAAGTTGTTAGCAGTGAGGTTAGCGATGCGAGGTTAGCGATGCGTTGTTGTCGATGATAGCTGTCAAAAAGCACGTGGATGTCAAAAAAGCACGTGGCTTTGTTTACAAACAATAGCATGTGGTGATGACGTCACGGTCACGTGGTCTATGACCTTGGCCGGGGTCAATGATCTCGGGTGCTGACTCAGCAAGAAAATGCTGACGAGGTGGTTTAGAACGCCCACTGTTCCTCTACTTAGGAAGTTTGGCGGACCCTGTCGGATGTTGAGGTCACGGATTTTATTGGGTCCTGGAGCTGTGTTACGGGACTTGGAGAGGAGGGATTGAATTTCGGATCCAGTGATGGGAGCGTCAAGGGGATGGGTTGAAAGTGTATGTGTGTGTGGTTGAGCGTGAGATGGAGGGGGAGGAAGCCAGGTTAAGGGAAATTTGGGTATCGGAGTGGTCCAAATGGGGGCGTCTATGGGTATTTTAAAGATGGTGAAAATGTTGGATGAAAATCTCCATTGTTTCCATGGTGTTTGTTGGAACAGCGCCATGGTGGATGATTGGGTAGTGCAGAGTGGGTTTCGTTTCTAGGAGTCTGTTATGTTTTCAGCAGATCTTAGTGGAATGGGCGTGGAGGGAGTTGATGGTACGTATTTGGGCCGCTGTCGTGACAGGGGTGGGCTTTGAGGTAGTTCTCGACAGTGTGAAGTGTTTGGGATGCTTGATCGGAGAGTGGGAGGGGTAGTTTCTAGAGATTGGGAGAGTTGGGCATGGTAGGATGGCCTGTCCGCTTTGGAGAATTTGGGGATGGGAAGAGGTGGTGGGGAAGGAATGCGGAGGTTAGTGGAAAGTATTTAGAGGAGGGCAGGAAAGTGGCCACTACCTATGCTAGGGTGCAATGAAATTTTTTTGAGGTGTTTGAAGGAATCGTGGGCTGTGATGCGTCGGGAGTTTTGTTGGAGGCGGGTCTGGTGTGGCCAGGATTTCGTACATAGGAGTCTATTTTGTTTGCACCGGAACTTAGTGGAATGAATGTGGAGGGAGCAGTCCCTGTCCTTGTTGAGTGAATGGAGGTTGCTCATCTGTCAACCGGAGCGGAATGCAATGTTCAAGTCGGCTAGGGGGAGAAAGTAAGGAAAGGTGTGTGCCAGATGTGAAAACTGAAGTCCGTCTTCAGTGGCCTTTTATAGCGCGCTCATAGGCGAGGGGTGTTCTTGGCGAGATGAGAGGAATATGTGTGCAGACCTATAACTAGTGCACACTGACGGCTAGTTCGTGAGTGAATTGACTACGTTGTGGAGTTGACTAACAGATCAGGTGGCGGTTATTAGTTTTGTGTCCTCCGCTATATGGTGCTAGTTTATAAGGTGGTTGCAAGCTAGCACCGCATAAACGCTGACGGCACGCTTCGAGCATCTTTCGCCGTCCAACGGTTTTCATCACCGCAAGTCAGACACGTAGTGCATTCCCTATTGAAAAAGTGGACTGAACAGGTGGACAAACCAAAACTCGGGAGGTTTTACCTCAGGACGAGCCCATCGCCAGGGAGTACCCCACCAGCCAGGTTGCCTACATCGTCCTGACAGCGTACTGGAACATACCGTCAGCACTATGTTTCCATATTTACCTTACTGTCTGGCCGCCACCACGGCTATAACTAGTACCACCATCACGGATCTCAGCCGCAGTATCCTACCACTCGGCGGTAATGTCCAGTATTCAGCGCCAGATGACCAGGATAGATACATCCCTACGCCGCCAGCTCCACACTGGAACGCCTCCAACTTCCAGTTTCAATTTACGAGTTTGACGCCACGTTCTCCGGCAGCAGAGGAACGAGCTCAACAGCACCCATCGGCACCTCCCGCAGCGACGACAACTGACTCATCGCTACCCATGAATACCTCACAGGCTATTCCTCCTACAACCACCACCGCCACCCCTACCTCAACTCCTCCCCAGCTTGCATTTTCCGCTGTGCCCGGTACTCGACGCCCTATTACTCGCTCCCGTTTCCTCCAACCCGCTCCAGCAGGAACTCATTAATTCTTACTTTCGAGTCCCTCCCACGACTTCCACTCCCCCAACACCATTTTCTCCATCCTACTACGATAAAACATGCACCGAGAAGACATAGCAGATGTTCGACGAACTACCAATGGAGTCATCATCCAGGTCAACGGGGACAATGCTGCCAACCTTCTCACCAAGGCCATCGGTTCTTAACGTCTCGGATCCAGCACCCCCTTCATCCCCTCTCACTGCCTCTTATAAAAACTCCACCTCCCCCTCCGCGCTACCGCCTTCTCATTTGCCTCATTCGCGGATGGTCATTGCTGAAGACACCATCCTCTCCGAGCCCCACGCAGAAGGCATCCAGGCAAGAAAGGCATTTCGTATCAAGAACTCAACGGGTCCAACATACTTGGTACGGATTTTTCTCCCTTCACCAGAAGACGTCAGTCGGATACTGGCCAACGGAGTCTCCATTCTCCGCACCACCATAATGAGTAGCAATCGCGTGCACCACCTCCCCAATCCATCAGGTGTGAGAGGTGCCTCGCCTACAACCATCATCCCACCACACACTGCACCGTTCAACGGCCATCATGTGGACACTGCAATGAAGACCACGCTACGCCCAGATGTCCCAACACCCAACAACCACCTCAGCGTCATACCTGTGGAGGCACACACCCCGTTTACTCCCGCCGTTGCAGAAGCCGCCCTCCACCTCCCCACTGTAGACCCGACCTTGTGGCCCCTATTAGAACCTTAGACCCACCCACATCGCCCAACCGTTCCCGTTTCTCACCGCCCACAGTTGAAGATCTTGCCCGTTTCATCACACTCTCCGTGATCAATATTCACCTCTACAATAGATCCTTAGTCCTCCATCACTTACAGGCCGCAGCCAACCAAACCTTAAATCTCCACTTCTCCACCACCCATTCTGGCTTAATTTCTCATCTTAATTTTATCCCTCTGGAAAGTTTCCCATGCTCTCTCGTGTATTTAATATATCTAATAGTTCTGTAAGTGTATTACAAGAACAATTGTCACACGGTTACCTACCTCCACCATTCGCAGTCTGTTTTTCATACCTGGCATCCAAGGCGTTGGATACAATGTACAATCACCTAAGTTTTGTTAAAGCTGTAAACTTATAATATTTCAAAAAACCTGTACAAATAACTTCAACTTTTTATGTATATCCTTGTTTTGTCCTATCATGTCTCTGTATGTATGCGTTTCTTGTATGTAATTGATCTAATAAAGATCTACCCCCAAGAATGCACACACCCTTTGCCAAGAGGCCACATCACTCTCCTCCTCTTTTCCCTTCACACATCTTTACCCCTCTCCCTCTTCCATCAAATAACCTCAATCCCGTTCAATCTCTTGACCAGAGGGAGGGCGTTACCCTTTATGTGGTCCTCCCCACCCCTTCAGGGTCGGGAATGAAAGGTTATCCCACTCCCCTCTAAAATATAATGCATAATTGGTTACTGATCTGCCTGTGCATGAGTTAATATACAATATAGTGCATCCACGCACACATTATACTCAGAGTAAGATTTACACCAAGATTCTGGCAAAAAGAAGAATGAAAAGGGCAAAGGATTATTCAATACTCTCAGTGTACCAGCCAGGATTTACGAGAGGAATGAGAACCACAGATAATATATTTCTTAATTAAAACAATAATAGATAAATATTTAAAGAGAAAAAGGGGTAATTATATATTGCCACAATACAGTAGTTCTTTAAAAATCTTTTGGTTCAGTGAGCAGACAGGCTGTCGTTGCGAAGCTGCCTAGGATAAAGACGTGAAATAAAATGATTACGGCCATAGAAGAACTATATGCAGAAGTGATATGCTAGATGAAAGTTAAGGAAGACTTAATGTTGGAAAGATACATTCGAATATTGGACTTAAGCAGGGATGTGTATAATCATCGATACAGTTCGTAATTTTTATCAATAATGTAATGGATTTTTCAAGGGAAGGAGGATATGATAAGCCCATGCTTAAAGAATAAAGAAATTCCTGACATGGTTTTCGCAGACGGCATCCTTCTACTCTGACTAACACCAGACGGTATACAAAGCAGTCTCAGAAAAACTACTGCATATTGCAGAATAGGGAATTTTGAAAGTTAATATCAAGAAATAAGTAATGGTTTGTAAAAGAGGAAATAAATTAAGGAAAAACAAAGGCGCTGGTGGCTAGAAAGTATAGAACTAGAAGGTGTCCATAAATTAGAATATTTAGGAATTATGATAACATCGAATGGGACGTGGAATGAACGCTTAAATAAAAGGGTTCGACGCTTCTTCCAGCACAATGTCTCTTGAGAGAAAGATGCCAATATTGAATACAAGCTACGTAAAAGTATCTTAAATGTGTTTGTGATACTAAGAGCACAGCATGCAACAGAAATATGGGGTATTGAATTAGACAGAAAATAATTAAATGTAATAATTCTGTAAAATACTAATTAGTCTTCCCGAATGTACAGCAAACAGTGGAGTCGTACGAATATGTGAAGACATCAGCATCCCAACAGATATAG
Organism: Anabrus simplex; assembly: GCF_040414725.1. Lineage (NCBI taxonomy): Eukaryota > Metazoa > Arthropoda > Insecta > Orthoptera > Tettigoniidae > Anabrus > Anabrus simplex. Next base: position 553,741,052 of record NC_090266.1, on the reverse strand, counting down.
CTAGGAAAATAGTAATATATTGATTAAGATTAGGAAGGGGAGATGGGAGGGAACTATTGAATTTAGGATACCAGCACCAGATGAAATATTTCGATGAGAATTATTGGCTGACGAAAGTGAAAAAAACATGTTAGATGAAGTAGGAATGGGAGAAAACTGGGATAGGAAATTCAGAAAAACGAGAGGAGATTCACCAAGAAAGTAATGATTATAGTGAATGAGAAGCAGATGATTACGGCAGAATTTAAGACAAGGAGATTTGCACGAGATGGACGAAAAATATAAATTTTCAATTTATTTTTATTCACTAGTAGAACTCATTGACTATATGTTCACAAAGTTTCACTGATGGAATCTCATCCGAAGTGTCATGAAGGAAATAAATATTCGGCGCGATCATCCTGACTAATTCTTGTGTTTACCAACATTATGGTGACGAAGAGAATTATTCCGTAGGATGTTATAGAGTATTCGCGTTGTAATAAGGTACTTCGGGATATGACGGTGCAATGTGTAATTATTGTGTCTAATTGCACGCGACAACTTTAAGACGATGTCAGAAACGCAACGTAAGTCGTGGATGTAGGTTATTTTGAACAGATGCCACATAGCACAGCCCACTGTGTTGTTCATACAAAAGAAATAAAACACATCAGCAGAAATACTTCTGGTATGATCCTGCATTTAAAACTCATAAAATCGCTGAAGGGGAATCGTCACAGAGAACACCACCGGCCCGGCTTGCATCACAAGAAGATACGCTGTCGACAACAACTGTAAGGTATCCTGATAGGTGTACATCCTATCTACAGTTATTCACACATTATGCAGTGTTATTCAGCTAAGATATCCACATCAAATAACTCGTGAACCGTTTACGATTACTGACATTCTGTTTTCACTTTCGTGAATGGTATTAAGGGGCTCATAGTTGAGCATACAGTACTTTTGTAGCGTATTGACAACATTTATCGTCACTCATATTCCCATATGGGAACCGCTATCGATATATTATCAAGCTTACGCTCGTAGTTATTGGACGTCGCACAGATCGCAGCACATTGGTATCGGTCTCGAGCTTTGTGACTCCAGTCTCGACCAAGATCATTGCCCATCATTAGCAAACTGTGATTCCGTCTATTTCCTTCATGGAAAATTACACAGGATAGGTCTAGAAGGCTGTGATGTATACTCCTGAATCATGGAGCACCCTTTGGTTTGGAAGTCATCAGTGACTTGGTTTCATACCTTAGAAACGATAACGGACCAACTTCACTGTTCATAAAGTAAGAATTCTGGTTTTGCCTTGTGGTAGTGGTAAATATTTTCATGAGTGTTTGATTATTTCGTTATCTAATAATGCCATGCTCACTAAGAATGTATAGAAACTGAACAAGCTGCGTGTGTAGAAGTTGGTGAATGGAAGACGTAACACATATTGGAGTGATGTTGGGTCGGAAGTAAGAACAACTTCCGAAACTGTAAACTCGACTCCCGGTAGCTGTGGACGAAAAATTGGTCGCATGAATAGTAATTTTAATACCGACGAATGAAAGCAAGTATTTACAATTCTTGTTCTTATTATCCACTCAATTCAATACATTAAATGATTATTGTCTCTAAAGGGACATTACAATACAAACGTTAATTGGGACATGTTTCGCTCGCTGTATCGATCATCTTCAGCCATCTTATTATACAATTTTCTCAAGGTTGAGTCATACATTAAACCTTATTTACAATAATGTTGTTCAGTGAAAGTGTTTTATACAATAAATTTTCGTCAATACATAAAAAGTAATCAAGTAAAATTGACAATTAAACTGTATCGTTAATAGATTAGACGTTACTTACATAATATTCATAAAATGCCATCACTACTTAAAAAGTAAACAAAAACATTTTTGACAATTGAAACGTATCATTAATGGACTAGACGTTAGTGTCATAATATTGATGTCCAACTCATATTAAATATGCCAATTAAATTGAAAGATTTGGCTAATTCTTGTTTGTTTCTTGAGTTTTCAAATACTGTTAGTGTATTTATCAGAGTTTCAGATGAAATTGGTGAAAGTTGAAGAATTAAACTTGCAGTATTTTTCCGTTGTTTTTTGAGAACTATATCAGTATTAATGTACCATTGAAGGTTTATACTCTGTTGTGTGCATTATACTTGTGTTCTTCACAATCTTCAACTGATTTAAGTCGGCCTATATTTAGTGGTCAGATTGTTGATAAGCGTGGTTTAATTGTTATATAGATGTAATGAGTTGTATACTTGCACCTGTATAAGGTACATTTAAATGTCGTTCACTTAACAACCCCATTAGAATGGAATTCCACCCAACAGCACACTAACGAGAAATTAGTCAACATCTTAGAAAAGAGGAAAAATACGCTAGTAAACAACCTACAACTAAAAGAAACAAATAATAGGTCAAATAAACATGTAATCAAAAAAGAAAAAAGAACAAATTTCACCAATATTCAACAATCCCAACACAATGAATTTATCAAACACTAAATTTTCTGATCAAGAAATGAATATATTGAACAAAGGAGCGAAGTTTAATTGGTCCAACCCATACAAAACAGAAGACCTAACAAATACAATAGCAGAAACCGTATTTAATATAGGGAAACTGCCGATAGAAATACAGAACGACGTTAAATTTGAAATGAAAAACAAACTCCCAAATTTAATAGAATAAATGAAAACAGATTATAAACAGACCCTATCAAAGCAAACAAAGGATTAAAAACCAAAATAAAAGTTAATAAAGTAATTGTCACTAAGGCAGATAAAAGTAAAACAATAGTTTTTGTAAATAAAAACGACTACATTAAGAAACCGGAAGAAATTTTCTCGGATAATTCCTATACCGTTGTGAACAAAGACCCAATCCCGAGAATCCAAAGATATTGAAAATCTACCCTTAAAAATTCGAATTTTTATTCAAAGAACAAGAACAACAGAAATTGATAAACATGAACCCGAGAAAACCAAACGCAAGAGCTTTACCTAAAATACACAAAAACAACATACCCATTCGACCAATCATAAATAGCATGAATAGCCCCACATATAACATATCAAAATTTATACAGCAGTTTCTAAAAACATTACAAATTCAATAATACTCCTTCAGTCAAAAACTCGATAGAATTCTGTTAAAAAATTAAACTTCAACTTGCAACGCCATCACAAAATTATTTCCTTTGGTATCACTAACTTGTACTCTAACATACCTACTAACGAAACAGTCAAAATAATTGAGTCCATTTATCCAAACATAGCAATCTAAGTAAATTAGAAATGGACGAATTTATTAAACTACTTAAATTTGTATTGAACAACAACTAATTCTCCGCCTATAACAAGATTTATCACCAATTAAGCTTGGCTATGGGGACCCCAGCTCAGGGATATTAGCCGATATCTGTATGGATAACTTGGAAGAATCTAAAATTAAACCGAATAAAGGAGAACTATGCCTTTGGTTGAGGTATGTTGACGACACGTTCGTGATTATAGACCACCGAAAAAATAATAGTATAAAATTCTAGAATTTTTAAACGAGGTAGATAGTTGCATAAAATTTACCAAAGAGGATGAAAACAACGGTTCATTAATTTTCCTGGATAGAAACGTAACACGTAAAGATTTTCGATTTGACTTTCAGATATAGAGAAAACCGACACATACTCCGATTACAATAAAAACGATTCCCTTAATCCGAAATAACTTAAACAAGCTTCTTTTATCAGCTTAGTATACAGAGCTTTCAAAATACCTTTATCACCACTTAACCTAAAGAATGAACTTAGATTTATAAAAGAACTAGCACTAATTAATGGTTACAAAATATAGAAAATTAATGGAATCATTAACAAAGTGAAGCTTAAACTGTCCACAAATCTTACTCTAGAGAAGACTAAAAAAATCAAACTATGCTACTTTCACCTACACCAATAATGCGATTCACCAAATCACAAATTCCTTGAAAAAAACGAGATCTACAAATAGCATTTAGGACAAATAACACTAATAGAAACATCTTCTTTAATCATAATACAGTTAATGTAAATAAAGATGATTATCAGGGATCCAGAATATATAGATTAACATGCACTCAGTGCAATTTCTCATATGTTGCCAGACTGGGCACAGTTTTATCACAAGGTATAGGGAACACTATAACGCATTAAAGATAATACGTATTCCGCAATGGCTAACCATATGAAAGAAACCGACTATCATTTCAGCACAACAGATAAGGACCTCACGGTAATAAAAAGAATTTAGAAAGGAAAGTTAATGACTGAGTACGAAAATACTTATATTTATTTAGATCGACATTTCAATAGGGAAGAAACCTAAACGAGCAATCGAAATAAAAAAGCCCATTAATAGAACAATTGCCAAAATTGCTACAAGCTTTTAAATCAGATCACACTAAAATTTCATTTAATTTTCAACCGTAAACCTTCCAATACGTTAACAAATACAACTCCCACCGCAATTCCTTCCCCTACGCCCTCTACTCGCTCTCCTCACGTCACGCCAATGCCCAACACTCCGCCCATAGCCCTTTCTCTTCCCCCTTCACAAACTAAGCTAGTATCCAATACCCGGCCCACAATTCCCTCCCCTACGCCCCTACTTGCCTTCCTCACGTTACGCCAATGCCCAGTGCTCCGCCTATAGCCCCGTCTTCTCCACCCATTCGCCCTCCACCACACCCGCCTCATTCATATAACACAAGAAGTAAAAGCAGGACTACAAATAGCCTTCGTACTGCAACAAGCACAACTAAACAAAAGAGCGTGAAACAAAGGGGTAAGAGATATTCCAGCTTCAATGTACTCATAACAACATTTACAACTATTATAATCATAATAATCTTTTGTTACAGACACAATCATCCATAGCGTTGCAGTATACAACACATCACATCTGTGTAACAATTATTGGTGTCCCTTTAAATTACGTTTTTCAACAATCTGACCAGTAAATATAGGCCGACTTAAATTAGTTGAATATTGTGAAGATTACAAGTATAATGTACGCAACAGAGTATAAACCTTCAATGATACATTAATACTGATGTAGTTCTCAAAACACAACGGAAAATGCTGCAAGTTTAATTCTTCATCTTTCAATAATTTTATTTGAAACTCCGATAAATACACTAACAGTATTTGAAAACTCAAGAAACAAATGAGAATTAGCCAAATCTTTCAATTTAATTGACATATTTAATATGACTTGGACATCAATATTATGTCACTAACGTCTAGTACATTAATGATATATTTTAATTGTCGAAAAAATTTAAATACTTTTTAAGTAGTGATGAGATTTTATCAATATTATGTAACTAACGTCTAATCTATTAATGATACAGTTTAATTGTCAATTTTACTTAATTACTTCTTAAGTACTGACGAAAATGTATTGTGTAAAACACTTTCAATGAACAAAATTATTGTAAATAAGGCTTAATGTATGACTCAACCTTGAGAAAATTGTATGATAAGATGGCTGTAGATACTCGATACAGCGAGTGAAGTGTGTCCCAATTAACGTTTGTATTTAAATGTCCCTTTAGAGACAATAATCATTTAATGTATTGAATTGAGTGGATAATACAAACAAGAATGTAAATACTAGTAGTAAGTTCAATACGGTAAAAACATGAAATTGGTTTTATGCAGAATGACAACAATTCAAAATATTTAGATTAATTCGCATTCAACTGTTAATTACAACAATGTAATTTACTTGTACTTTCAAGAAGTATCGCAGTGTATGATGCAGTTTATATTTTGTAGACATGGCTTAGTGGCCAATCTGTACATTGTATAGAATGTCCAAAAACCCGATTTCTATCAGCTACATTTGTCGAAATTATAAGTTATGGCACAGTCCTTGTTTTGAGCAATGAGAACGTAGGGATGATGAAAATATGGGAGAAAATGGGCTTCAGAATAGGAGTATTCACTCAAGACTTCTTGAGAAAAATTGACTCTCAGTGCCTCGCTGTGGCTGAAAAATCAGACGAAGAAATGATATTGGATTAAAAGCAGATTGGAAAAGCCAAAAGGGAAGCCTTGGAGGGAAATAGGATAGTAAATTCAGTTCTGGGGTATTCTGAAGAGGGACCATGAAAGAACAAGAACAAGCATAGTTTAATTTTAGATTCCATTTCCTGAAAATTTCATTTTTAAAACTGTACTGTATGTACCGGTTTCTCAGAATCTGTTAAGGATAGAGCTAAGAAATTTTTCACTATTCCTATAAACACACTTACATTGCCACAAGAGCAAATTTTAAAATTCGATGTATATGCTGAGATATGGCGCTGAGTACTTTAAATTTCGCATTCACAGAATTATTATTAAAACAATTGTGCGGCATCAGGAAGAATGAACTCGCCCCACATACAGAACGCACCCTTGTGCACGATGCAACATTGCATCAGGGTATAGCTTGCAGAACTAGCGTCATTCGGCTGCGTGGAGTGAGCATGAGCATCACGCTTGTTTGTGTCTTGTTGGTGTAATCAGTGTAACCTATCTCACATGCAAAGGTGTACTAAAACTGTGTGTGGTGTAAATAACTCTTATTATCCATGAGGGCTGGTTTATTTATGAACGATGTGGAGCCGCCTACAACCAAGACTCCATAAATGGTGACCCCGAGTATGGAAAACACGCTAATACCATAACCTATCTTGGACCACGTGCTTCACCACAGATCACGGTATGTTACCACACTTTATTTCAGAGAGGCATTAGACTGTTTACTTCATTGGAACTACCACGTCTTGCGAGTATGAAACCAATTCGACAAACGACAAAAACAGTCGCCAGAATCCTAACGGTCGTCGGTGATACTCATCGCTTCAGTCCGCACGCGGCAACTTTACGCCGTTCCTCTTTGTTACGCCGCATCTGCTACTCTTCAAGAACGCAACATTTCATCTAAAAACTTGTATGTATATAACCTACGTTTTACTTGTTCCGGAATATTGCAAATTATTCACAACATAAATTAGTTGTGAAGTTGTACGAACATCACAAAGAAATGTATAGGCCTACAATGGACAGTACCTAGTTTTCTAACCATAGTTACAATCTTGGTGTTAAATTGATGTACGTAATCCAGCAATCTTCTGTGCTATTTTCTTTCTCTATTCGCTAATTAAGGCCTAAGATACAGACTACTCCACAATATAGGCCTACCTTATTTGCTGTTCAAACAAGTAAAATTACTTTAAAATAACCTACTTCTCATGCATTACAACTGCTTGAATTGTTGTACTATATATATATATAAATCGTAATCGTGCCTTTTAGTGGTTTCTAAGTTGTTACATTACGGGCATAACATACAGTTGCATTATATGGACATTCCTCAAGACTTAAAATGGACATTGGAACCCATGGTTTATGCTTAATATTTTCATATATAACCAAAATCAGTGTGTAACATCTGCAAGATTATTTTGTTAACTTATAGTTTATATGTTTGTGAATCTCTTATCATATGCTAGGCCTACCTGCATAATATTTAGTTTCCAGCTAACCTATAAGATTGTTTCAAACTATTTGTAAATTTGTGCTTGTGTTGCTCATCCTCACATCTTCATTACACTTACGCAACTACACATCGTACCTCTGACTACTTCTTTGTCATCTTGTTCGGTATTTTCAGGATTCTTTTTCTCTTTACCCCTGTGTTGTGTACCTACCCATCTTGATTATGGCGGAGGATAGATTGAAAGCGTTAGAGGAACAATATAACAATTTACAAGACCAACTTCAACAACTTATTGCTTTGACGAAGCCTTTGCAAGAGCAGAACGAAGCATTACTAGCCCGGCTCTAGGAGCATGAGTCTGCTGGTACCGTTGCTACATCTAGCAACGTTGGCCAAGTTGCCAAAATCTCTGCAAAGCTACCACCATTTTGGTATGACAGACCAACTGTTTGGTTCGCCCAGGTTGAGACTCAATTCAGGCTCGCAGGCATCACGGCCGACCAGACTAAATTTGATAATGTAATTTCACAGCTTGACACCAAGGTCATAGCCGAGGTAGAAGACATTGTCATTAACCCCCCTACCACAGGACGTTACGAAAAACTAAAATCTGAACTAGTCCGTCGTTTTTCCGTATCCGAAGAGCAACGAATTCGCCAACTTCTTGGTGACGAAGAACTCGGTGATAGGAAACCATCACAATTTTACGCCACTTAAAGTCATTAGCCGGTAGCTCACTTCATGACGAAAGTATATTAAAACAACTTTTCATGCGTCGACTACCCCAGCACTTGCAGGCTATATTGGCGGCCCAGTTAATGCCTCTAGCTGATATAGCAGAGCTTGCAGACAAGATCTTGGAACTTTCACCTACTGTCACACCACCATATAGCCACTTGGCCGTACATGCTACAGCTGCGCCGAACACCTTAGCTGCCCAGATGGAGGAATTGACACGTAATGTCGATGCCCTGGCCCGTAACCAGCCCCGAGGCAGGAGTCACAGTAAAAGGAGATCTAAAATCCGTGACCGTTCCCTTACGCCACAGAGCCGGCTTTGTCGGTACCACAAAAAGTTTCAAGATAAAGCTGTAAAATGTACTAGTCCCTGTTCCTGGCAGGCGGAAAACGGAACGAACAGCCAGTGAAGACGGCAACTGTCTATTCTACATCGGGCCGCCGTCTATTTATTTTTGATCAGAATACCAAAGCAAAATTTCTGATTGACACCGGATCTGACCTTTGCTGTTTCCCGCGTAAGCTTCTGGGAAGCACTTGCAAAGCTTCTGGGTATGAGCTGAGCGCTGCAAACGGTAGTACAATCAGGACATATGGTAGCCTTCCCATGAACCTCAACCTTGGTTTACGTCGTGACTTTCGTTGGCAATTTGTCATTGCTGATGTTAGCACAGCCATCATTGGTTCTGATTTTCTGGCTTACTATAACTTACTCCCTGACTGCCGTAACAGATGCCGCCTCGACGGAACCACCGGCCTACACGTTAAGGCAATTGTAGCCTCTATCGAACAGGCCAGCGTAAAGACTGCTGCAGTATCCACCGACTCACCTTTCAGCATGTTGCTCGCTGAGTTTCAGTCCATTACTCGCCCACCTGGGATCCAACGTGATATTAAACACAATACTGTACATCACATTAGGACAACCGAAGGCCCACCAGTCTCTTGTCGACCTCGTCGTCTAGGACCCCAAAAATTGCAGATAGCGAAGAAAGAATTCGAGGACATGGTAAGGTGTGGTACAGCGAGACCTTCTAATAGTCCCTGGTCCTCACCCTTGCACCTTGCACCTAAACGGGACAACTCATGCCGTCCATGTGGCGATTACCGGGCATTGAATGCAAGAACAATACCCGACCGCTACCCGGTACGACACAGGAGATTTTTGCCATAACATTGCTGGGTCAACCATTTTCAGTACATTTGACCTTATCAGGGCCTACCAACAGATTCCAATTCACCCCAGTGACATTTGCAAAACAGGCATAACAACCCCTTTTAGGTTGTTTGATTTTCCCTATATGTCGTTTGGGTTACGAAATGCTGGACAAACCTTCCAGCGTCTTATGGATGAGGTCACTAGAGATTTAAACTTCTGTTTCCCGTATATCGATGATATCCTGGTGTTCTCACGGGATGCTGAAAAGCATATGCACCATCTCCGCATACTTTTCCAGAGACTAGCTGATTACCGTGTAGTCATAAATCCATCCAAGTGCGTATTAGGTGCAAATGAGGTAACCTTCTTGGGCTATCGGCTCTCAAAGGACGGTACAAAACCCCCACCAGAGAGAATCCAGTCTCTCTTGGAATACCCTCTACCGAAGACTGTCCAGTGCCTCCGCCGGTTCCTGGGCATGGTCAACTTCTACAGACGTTTCCTACCACATGCAGCTGAATTTCAGGCGCCGTTGGTGAACGTCCTAGCCAATTCTAAGCTTAAGGGTTCTAAACCTGTCCCCTGGACTCCAGAATTGGAACGTGCTTTCCACGAATGCAAAGAAAGCCTAGCGCAAACCACTCAACTCGCTCATCCATTGCCAGATGCGCCTCTAGGTCTCTTTACCGATGCATCAAATACTGAAGTTGGAGCATGTTTGCGACCGAAAGTTGGACACTATTGGCAGTCCCAAGCATTTTTCAGTAAGAAGCTTTCAGCGCGTCAAACAACGTTGCCGGCCTATTACATGGAACTGTTAGCTGTGTACGAGGCTGTCCAGCATTTCCGCTATATACTGGAAGCACAACACTGCACCATATATACGGACCACAAGCCTCTGCTTTATGCATTTTCTCAACGCAGAGAAAAACTACCCCCAGCCCAACTTAATCAGCTGTCCTTCATATCCCAGTTCACAACTGATATTCAGCATATAAAGGGAGCAGATAACGTTGTCGCCGATACAATGCCTCGTGTTGAAGCCATCTCACTAGAAGATGACTATGCTGCGCTGGCTCGATCCCAGGCGGACGATCACGAACTCAAAGCCTTATTGCATGGTGGTACGTCGCTGACATTAGAAAAAGTAACCCTTCCGGGCACCACGACTACCATCGTATGCGATACATCAACAGGAAAACCTCGTCCGTTCCTGACACTTCCTTTTCGACGCAAGTTCTTTGACAAGCTCTATAACTTAAGCCACCCAGGTATTCGAGCCACCTCTCGTCTAGTCTCAGATAGATTTGTTTGGCCATCTATTCAGAAAGACACTCGTGCCTGGACTCGTGCTTGTTTGTCGTGTCAACGCAATAAAGTGACGAGGCATAGTATATCTCCTTTGGGGAATTTCGATGCACCCACAGGCCGTTTCAGCCACATTCACTTGGATATTGTTGGTCCACTGCCTGTCTGCGAAGGCTATAATTATATCCTCACTGCTGTTGACAGATTTACTCGCTGGCCAGAGGCATAGCCGATGCGCAGCATCACTGCCGAAGAAACAGCCGATACGCTAATAAGTGGTTGGATCTCCCGATTTGGTCTCCCAACTCGTATAACTACTGACCAAGGAAGACAATTCGAGTCTACACTCTTTCGCAGACTTATGACACAATTTGGTACAACAAAAATCCGTACAACCAGCTACCACCCATCCGCTAACGGTATGGTGGAGCGTCTTCATAGACAGCTAAAAGCTTCTCTGATGTGTCATAGTGCAACGTGGATAAAAGCCTTACCCCTGGTGTTACTTGGCATGCGTGCGGTTCTAAAGGAAGATCTGAAAGCTTCCCCCGCCGAACTAGTTTTTGGGGAGCCTCTACGCCTCCCTGGAGAAATGGTTACTTCTTCGCCCAATTCTCCTACTCCACTTGACCCTGCTGATTTTGTAAATCACCTGAGGAAGGTAATGGCCGAACTAAGACCTGTTCCTGCCTCCCGCCATAGTCAAGAGAAAGTATTCGTCTTCGAAGAGTTGGCAACTGCCTCCCATGTTTTCCTGAGAGTTGATCATGTGAAGCCTCCCTTGCAACCCCCATACTCTGGTCCTTACCCTGTAGTCAGCCATAATGAGAAGACTTTGACGATAATGATCGGAAACAAGGAAGTAGTAGTGAGTGCAGACCGTGTGAAACCTGCATACATAGAAACAAACCTTGCTGTTCCTACCCGCGCCAACACACCTGACACATCTGCTACCCCTATTTCATCCGGTCAACCTAGCACTTCTTTTACACCTGACTTACCTGATGCGTCATCACCACCCAGAAAGTACACAACACGATCAGGACGAAGAGTTCGCTTTGCCCGTCCATTCGATTTGTGAACTTTCCTTCTCCGTGGGGGGGGGGGGGGTGATGTGGCGGCATCAGGAAGAATGAACTCGCCCCACATACAGAACGCACCCTTGTGCACGATGCAACATTACAACAGGGTATAGCTTGCAAAACTAGCGTCATTCGGCTGCGTGGAGTGAGCATGAGCATCACGCTTGTTTGTGTCTTGTTGGTGTAATCAGTGTAACCTATCTCACATGCAAAGGTGTACTAAAACTGTGTGTGGTGTAAATAACTCTTATTATCCATGAGGGCTGGTTTATTTATGAACGATGTGGAGCCGCCTAAAACCAAGACTCCATACAATATTAAGATTCTCCTATATATTATAAAATTTGTTGTGAGAACCTTAACATGTATATGGTGATTACACATAGAAAATTGTGCAAAAATCTTTTGAGTAGTTTATGAGAAAAAGGTACATTTATGAATTATAAAAATGGCATTTAAAATTGGATGAAAATGTTACATTTATGCCTAAAATCCTGAAAACATTACAGCAAGTTTGTCAATATAGTGTCAAGCGTATAACAAACTTTCATTTTCCTATCATAACAATTGTGGGCTTGGTACCTCTTTATATAAGTGTCTCAGCGGCGTATTCTGGGATCAAGACGTGGGCTTTCGTTACCCCTTATCGATAGTTGGTTTAGTGAACGTCATGCCTTCAGCGTTTTGAGCTGCAGCCAATAGCCAACGGTGAAGGCTGCTGTGTTGTCAAGGCTGCTTTACAAGCTACTGCCCTGGCCTCTGCCACTGCCAACACTCAACACCTGGTCAGTGGAGATGATAGCCTAAGGTTTAGCAAATTTAAGTCCAGCTTTGTGGCTAAATGGATAAAATGCTTGCCTTTGGTCCGATGGCCCCGGTTCAATTTTCAGAATCAACCCCTTCATGCTGTTAATTATCCTGGCTTGGGGACTGGGTATTTATGACATCTTCGCCATTAATTTTATCCTCATTGGGACACCACCAAGCCTATACAGACGTCATGCATCATTATTATTATTGTTCCGAGGTATCTGTGGAACAGCAGAGGTGAAAGAAGGTGCTGGGATGAATAGGTCTTAACTTACGAAATTAAAGTTAATTTAAAATTTAACAAAGGTTATATTTTCTTTTCAAGATCAAAAAATAACAAGAATGACAGGTACTCAGTAGCATATCAACAAATTAAGAATGTACAATTGCAATTTGTTAATGGATTTGGGCTTCGAGCCCCCAGACACGCAATCCTTGAGCAATGAGCCCAACTTTACATATGAACAAGGTTCAACAAAGGGGCAGAAAACCCCAATCATGCCAAGGAGCACTAGCTCCCAATTACCCAGTTAAGCCTGCTCGAGGCACACAGAAACCAAATTTAAGAAAGAGCAACCTGCTCACAAAGTTCAAGCCTATTCAAAGGCCACACCAAACTCAACCTTCAAGCTGCCCTCCAGGCACACAAGAACAGGGGTAAAAATACCCAACCTACTGAGGCCTATTCAGTAAAGAAACAGGACAATTACTTGGCCCCAAAATACCAACTTGAGTGGAGGCGTAACTTGCACTCCTAATACACCTTTTTAAAACCTATTTGACCGGGCGAGTTGGCCGTGCGCGTTGAGGCGCGCGGCTGTGAGCTTGCATCCGGGAGATAGTAGGTTCGAATCCCACTATCGGCATCCCTGAAAATGGTTTTCCGTGGTTTCCCATTTTCACACCAGGCAAATGCTGGGGCTGTACCTTAATTAAGGCCACGGCTGCTTCCTTCCAACTCCTAGACCTTTCCTATCCCATCGTCGCCATAAGACCTATCTGTGTCGGTGCGACGTAAAGCCCCTAGCAAAAAAAAACTATTTGGCACTAGGCCGCTTATGCAAGGGCTAATCCCATTCTACGGAGGTGACACGATAGGAAAAATGTATTACATTACGAAGAGAAGGGAAACTGTTATGAAAACGTAGTCACCTCAAAACAATATGAGTGGGAGCTCGAGAGGGTTAGGCACTCTCTATCCCAATTTGTAGTTAAAGAGACAGAATTTATACCGAGTGTCTTTTACATTTTAAAGGGAAGTTACATGATAAAAGTTTCGAACCTGCCCCGAGGGTTAAACTGCTGAGCTAGCGAGCAAAGAAGTTATTAAAAGGCCATTACCTGATGGATGAACTGCTGCCCGAAGAAAGAGGCGCTTCCCGCCCCCTGCTACATAATCACACTAGGATAGATGTTACTGAAGTGGCCCCGTGACAAGAAAATCAGCAGTTTATATACCCTCGTGGAACATTCGAGACCTTTCATGAATGATAACAACCCGCCCATAAATTTTTATTGGTCGGCTAAAGATTACAAGTCAAAACTGAAGAAGACATCTAGGATTGGTGCAAAATTAATTACAGAAATTACTCATCGGTCAAATTCAAAACTGGCGGAAAGAGAAGGGTTATACTGCCAACCCAAAAAATGAATGAAAGAAATTTAACAAAGAACAAACTTATGAATACCTAATTTCTTCAAAAAACAGTTCCTTCACTTCACACTAGGGTGCACAATTATCGTTCTTAAGTAGTGCCATCTAGAAGAGAATGTCCACACTACTTGCTACAGAGCAAACAAATACAAATCGAAATAGACATAGTTCAAAACACTTCAAAATTTACAGTAGAGATATCTTCCGAGAAACTTTTGAATTAACATGGTTGTTAAAGTTCAGGCTTCCTCCAGTAGAGGAGTTTCAACTGGCGCAATGTTTGAATTAGCGGCGTGGAGGTGTACCGCCCGGTACAATTATTATTATTATTATTGTTATTATTATTATTATTATTATTATTATTATTATTATTATTATTATTATTATTATTATTATTATTATTATTATTACATAATAATGTTGAATTTTACAGCGGTCGTACCCACCGTTCACTGGTTAATTGGCTTCCTCAGGAGATCAGTGGTGGTGTCCGACCTATGATCATGGGTTCGATTCCAACCAACAAAAGAGAACACTAAACCGAAAGATTGCATTTCATTTTAGAAGATCTATTTTTAGACTATATTACTCCTATACCGGCAGCCTTGCAGTGTCTTCCTACAAGGATGTAGAAGTAAATGGGAGTGAAATACTAGCACTCTTATCCATGTAATTTAGTCAGAAGTATGAGGTGAGGAAGTATATACGATGAGTAACGCATGGTTGATAGTTAGCAATGGCGATATGACGGACCGAAGCCTAGCACACCTATCCTCCCCTGTCCCCGCGCCTATCAGACATACAGCAGCGAGCCGCGTGCGTGAGTCGAGGGGTATGGACGCGAGTCTGGGCTGCAATATCAGTCTCCGAAGCCTTGTTCTCAGAAAGACGCACGGCGTTTTTTCTCATTGCTTTCAAGGTTTGTAAATGGAACAATGTGTCAGATGCTTACATTATAATGTGCTTTAGATTTCCATCGTTCGCATTTGAGGTTTGGGCTTCACTGATAGCCTTGGTAGCCCTCAGTATACGCCATTGAAGTGTCTATATTTCATGTACGTCCCCCCTTAAAGAATATTATCGGAATTCTGAGGAATTATCCAAAATATGTCAACGAGGAAAGAAAGGCTTTCAAATTGAGAACTAAGTGGTGTGGTGTGGTGGATAATGGGGATATGTACATTGGTGAAAAAGTTTTGCATGTTTAAAGGTTCTGTATTTCTGGATCAAGTATAATACAACGTTGTTTATCCTATAATATGGGTAGTGTACAGTACAAAGAAACATAAAACCTTTTCATCTTAAAGATAACACATGAGCAATTGTGCAAATAAAAATATTTCGTCATACAGCAATGCAAACAAAAACACTCGTAATCCTTAAACCACAAATAAAGTCAAATGTCTGTGTAATCAATAATGCGCGTGGCCTCCACGAACTCTGCGACATTCTTGGAGGCGGTGCGGCATGCTCAATACCAGGGTATCCAGTATATCGTGCGGAAGATTGTCCCATTCCTCTGTGGCAGCAGGGATAAAGTATTGTGGAGCTCGTGGTGTTTGGGGACGGTTGGAACTTGCTGTTTTCAGTAATCTCCAAACATGCTCCACGCAATTCAAATCAGGAGACGATGGTGGCCAGACCATTCTTTGAATACCATGTCTTTCCTAAAACCTATTCACAGACTCTGGTGGGTGGGCACGAGTATTATCGTCCATTAAAGTGAAACCGGCTTCACCGTCAGCTCTAAATCCACGAACAGTGGGTTCAAGGGTGTTGTCCTCGTATTTTTGTGACGTCATACTGCCCTTGATGTAGACTAGTGGTGTACGACGGCCCATCATTATTCCTCCCCATAAGAGTGCTGAGCCACCACCTTTATTGGCGACGATGGGACAGGAAAAGGCTAGGACTGAGAAGGAAGCGTCCGTGGCCTTAATTAAGGTAGAGCCGCAGCATTTTCCTGGTGTGAAAATGGGAAACCACGTAAAACTATCTTCAGGGCTGCCGTCAATGGGGTTCGAACACACTATTTCCCGAATACTGGATACTGGCTGCACTTAAGCGACTGCAGCTATTGAGCTCGGTGAGCCACCTTCTTGCTGGTAGCGTTCAACAATGAAATCTTGATTTGAAGGTTGGCCATTTGCCTTGCAGATATGAATACTTTTGTCATCTGGATGCATCGAAGTGCGTAGTTCATCTGTAAATAACGTTTGGGTCTATTGTTCCCGGGTCCTATTTTCGTATCTTCTTACCCACTTTACACGCTGACGTCTGTGGTGATATTCGAGGCGTGGTCCCCTGAATGGCCTTCGAGAACGTAGTCCTGCATTGTAGAGTCGATTTCGAACAGTTTGTGTAGACACATTGGCCCGGTTTATTCGACCTCATTTAACATTTAACTGCCTATTTACATAATTTAACAGTGAGCTTAACCAAATTAGCATTTAATCAACATTGGTTAAGACTAACAATCTGTTAAACTATCATTTAACTTAACTGCCCAGGTTCAGGCAGTTTAATTCTCTGTTAGCTCAAAATATGGCAGGTGTATTAGATGCAGATCTTCTGTACCTTTAATATTTCGAACATTGTAGGCCTTTTTCAGAAAGAATTTCAAACGGAAGAGATGATTTTCATACCGTTGTTTCAGTTGCTTGATCGTACTTTGACTAACGTCAGTATGTAGATTGAATTCACTACAAATTTTCTGCCAAGCGTCACTTTGAGCACCGATCCAATGATGTGCTTACTTTCTATAACAGGTAATTCGGTGTTCTCCCCAGAAATTTTCACCAGCCGGGTGACAGGAATGTGCAGCTGGGCGGGAAATACTACCGGTACGTAAAAAATTAACATGATCAAATTTCAGTTTATTCCCCTTAGTGCCTTAACAACAATATCAGACAGGTAAAGATTAACTGCAAAATCGAACTATTTTAGTGTTATCACGAACGAGATATAAGAGTACGGTATTTTGAACTTCTCGTGTTCTACTGCTCGTTCATCATCATGAATCTTGAATATTAGAATATTTCTGCTTACCGCTCGGTTGTTGTAGAGTGTCGCGCGGAATCTAGTGCTCACATGCTAGTCCGGTTTGACTCAAATATGAAATGGCGTATGGCTTTTAGTGCCAGGAGTGTCCGAGGACATGTTCGGTTCGCCAGGTGCAGGTCTTTTGATTTGACAACCGTAGGCGACCTGCGCGTTGTGATGAAGATGAAATGATTATGAAGACGATATATACACCCAGCCCCTGAGCCAGCGAAATTAACAATGATGGTTAAAATTTCTGACCCTGCCGGGAATCGAACGCCTCTGACCAAAGGCCAGCATGCGAACCATTTACCCATGGAGCCGGACAATTCAAATATGTTTTAATGTTATGAAACTAATCGTCGTTGCCGGGACAAAACCTCCGATGTGATAATAATTTTCGAGATATACTGACCCGCAGCTCATATATCATGAAGAGCGAGAATGCCTTGACAATATTCACACAATATTGTACCTTAGATGACAGAACTTTACCGGCCAAAGTTCTAAGCTAAAATATTTCACATAGGAGGTTTTGTCCCGGCAGCGACGTAATACATATCTATGTTATGTTAGCCGGGTGGTCTGTTAAAACGTCAGGGTGGTTTGCTTATTAAAAATGTCCTAGGGAGAACACTTTGTGTATACTTGGACATAATTTCCAAAATAAGAGAAATCTGAACCACACATCCTCTTTTGGGCTTTATTTTTCATGTTGGTCTATAGAGCAACAGAAAATTCACGGTCAAGACAAAAAGTTCGAATGAACTTTGACTTCACGCGCCTTTGTTTACAGTTGTATTCAAACAAAAGCGCATCGAAGCGCGCTCATAAACTGTATGGTTCTGCCACTGCCTTCTTAATTCTCACTTATCGTGACTCTTGTGAGAGTTAACACCGTGTTAGCTAAGAGATCCCATGAATTGTTTGGATAAACTCAAGAAGCTTAAGATGCTGCTAAATTTTTAACTCTATGTTAACAATCAATGTGTTAGTGTTCTTTTAACTGATGTTCAATAAACCGGGCCTAAGACTCCTGTAGTCTCACGAAGCTCCCTCCATAAGGTGATTGCTGTGTCCTTAGGTTGTCCCCTAGCATAAATACTGATGTGTCGGTCTTGAGCAGCGATTGTTTTGCATGGGCGACCTGTCCTAGGCTTATCAGCTATGGATTGTGTCTGTTGGAATTTCCGCCACAGTCTGGAAACGTCACTTTGATTGCATCACACCTCTGCTTGTGTCATTTGACCATGTTCCATTAAAGTCACTATTCAGACTCTATCTGTTGCTGATATCGTGTGTTGTGGCATTGCTGTTACGGTGGTGCATACATTTACACGGTAAAACAATATTTGTCACTTCCTTTTCAACTGCACTCTATGAGCTCAACTTCTCAACTGAACCGAATCTCTACCATGTAGTGAATGTATGAGCATATTATCAGGAAAACAAATGTAACGCGTTTCAAAGATCGTACAAAACAAAGACATGACACATAATTTACCAAACGTCTTCATAAATACAAAATCTTGCAATATGCAAAACGTGTTTTGACCAGTGTCAAAATAAGGGCCTGAGAGAGAATCATAACGGAAATCATTGTCTGTTCTGTGAAGGAATAATGGAAGAGGCTCATCTATTGAGAGTATGTTGGGGGAACTGATGCACTTAGAATCATATATTTGTTTGGTGAATTTAAATAAAAATAGAAAGAGAGGAGGAATTCTTCACAATTGTTAAATTATTAAAGACAGAAGGAATGAATCCAGAGAGAACATAATTTTTTCTGTACTTTGAAAAATATGTGGCCAAGGGAAATGAAAAAGAAAAGCACTAACTAAAAGAATGAAAAGAAACCGAGCACAAAGTCTACTTTTAGTATTATGGTTGTATTATTGTTGTCATTGTTATTTTCCTCAAGGTAAATATGTTTTAAAATGCATGCGAATTTGCTTGCGTTACAAAAGATTAAATGTTCCTTCCTCAGCTGTTGGAGTTCCGTTATCTTAGGCTTAGAACATTCAGTCACTGATTCATTCAGTAATAGGGCTCTCCTCCAGTTGGTGTTATCCGTGATGGGAGAGGGAGACACTTTTTTCATGCATGCATTAATTCAATTGATTCGTTCATTCATCCACAATGGAGTGATCTCGCCTTATCTGCTGGATTTCCGCAGGTGTAGACTGAGAGCATTCATTCATTGATTCATCTATTCATTCACTCATTCAGTCAATAATAAGGGCTCTCTCCTCAGTTGGTGGTTATCCGTGACTGGGAGAGAGATCGTCTTTCTTTATTTTCCATGCATCAAATCAGCTCATTCATACATTCATTTATTCACACTTGAATGTTCTCAACTTATCTGTTGGAATTCTGTACATATAGGCTGAGAGTATTCAATTCATCCAATCATTCAATCAATGGTGGAGCTATTAGTTAATGAAATCTTACCTTCAAGTTTCTTTTAGAGTAGTTTCAAACGTCGAGTTTTCTTGGTTGTAAAATGGTAAATCACACGGTCCTTCAATAGTTGATCACTCATCAATTCCTTCAGAAGCTTTTTCTCGATAGAAATAGTACTAAGATTTCTGAGTTTTTCATTTTCATTGTATTACGCAAGTATTTTTTATCCTCTTCATAGTACTTATAATCCTTTCAGAGGAAGCCGTGTTCACAGGAAATATTAATATTAAGAGAACCAACTTTGACACTTATATGTATAGGTTTGGGTCATTGAGTTCAATATAATACAAACGGTTTTGAGGGGACAAATGTTTTTCTATATCGGAATATATGCTTAACAATTCATTTTCCAATCTTTCTCTGTTACAAAATGGGTAAATGTTCATAAGACTGTTCAGTCTAATAGCAGGGAAGCTCTCTTTTTAAACTATGAAGTGAGGTTGGTCAAAAAATTCAACAAACCGGATGCTTTCTAAATCGTCTAACCGTATGTTCGTTTGCATAATTAAGGTGTCAAAAACTTCATATGTTAAGATGTTGAGCTTTTGGAATGTCCTGTCGTCTACATTTATATCCCTATATATTTTACGCCTTTTTTCACCGCAAGAGGATACCGCATTTTCTGATCGCATGTCCTTGAGGTTACCAGTGGTTTTTCTAATTTCAGTATTGCACAGAATTACATTAAATGTTGTTTTATGTTGCATTAGAGCAAGGAGATGGTCGGTATAAATAAAAATAGTTCTTCATAGGGACGGACCAAATAAATTAATTGGGCCTTCTTGAGTAAATTAAGCAACCCATAAGCAGAAGTGCAATTATTTAAGAAAAGGCTAGGAAAACAACAGATAGGGAATCTGCCACCCGGGCAACTGTCCTAAATGCAGATCAGTAGTGATTTATTGATTGAATTGTACGACTCACTGTCCCAACCATCATCATTCTCTGCAATGTCTTTACAACCTCGTAGATCATCATAGTGTGAAAATATTGTGTGGGCTGCTCTGGAATGAAAGCTCCAACGGGTAGTGCATGCCTTTGGAGCTCTAAATACTGCGGATTCCAGAAGATGAGCTCTCTTTGAGGATCTAATAAAAATGAGTGAAACGCTGTCAGATTATGAATGGAGATTCTGAGTGATTTTATTGTTTTGGAGCAACAGAGAAGAACAAAGTTTAACTTTTGGGCATAACAGTGTAGAAATATAGCCCTTGGGCAAAATTGTTTAACATAATGCTGAACAACACCATGCTTTCCTGCCATTGTGGAGCACTTGTCATATGTTTGACATACGACTTTATCAATTATGCCCCACTTTCGCAGAATATCGACAACTAATTCTGTATAGCCTGATGCAGTATTATCCATTGAAACATCATAAAATCCTATGAATTTTTCTGTGGGACCCTGTTTTGAGCAGAACGGGAATATTACACTGATTTGAGATCTATTTGATACATACCGGTACAAGTTCCCATCCGACTGAATAAATCACAAAAATCTAACCCTTTTTTGATTGTCTCCTGAATTATGGCATTTGCAGACTCAATTAACTCATTCTGTATTTTGCTTGATGTTCCTTTAAAGCCTGACGTAGACTGGAGGTGATCACGAATGTACTGTTACTGTTTTTAAAGAAGGTCTAACAACTCTTAGGTAATTGCCCATGTTGATCGAGTCTGCCCCTTCAAAATGACCTCGAAATTCAAGCTCCTGTTTCTCAAGGAAACACACGATGTCAACAAGTCTTTCAACAAGCCGATTTTGATTCATGACTTCGCTATGTTTAACGGCTCGAATTCTTGCACCTTCAGATAAAGAATAGGGACGGAGCAAATAAATGAATTGGGCCTTCTTGAATATATTATGCAACCTAACAGCAGAACTGCAATTATTTAAGAAAAGGATAGGAAAACAACAGATAGGGAGTCTGCCGCCTGGGCGACTGTCCTAAATGAAGATCAGTATTGATTGATTGATTGATTGATTGATTGATTGATTGATTGATTGATTGATTGATTGATTGATTGATTGATTGAATTGTCTGACTCACTGTCCCACCCATCACCATTCCCTGCAATACCTTCAAAACCTCGTAGATCATCATAGTGTGAAAATATTGTGTGGGCGGCTCTGAAATGAGAGCTCCAACGGGTAGTGCATGCTTTTGGAGCTCTAAATACTGCGATTTCCAGAAGATGAGCTCTCTTTGAGGATCTAATAAAAATGAATGAAACGCTGTCAGATCATGAATGGAAAGTCTGGCTGATTTTATTGTTGTGGAGCAATAGAGAAGAACAAAGTTTAACTTGTGGGCATAACAGTGTAGAAATATTGCCCTTGGGCAAACTTGTTTAACATAATGCTGAACAACACCATGCTTTCCTGCCATTGTGGAGCACTTGTCATATGTTTGACATAAGACTTTATCAATTATGCCCCACTTTCGCAGAATATCGACAACTAATTCTGTATAGCCTGATGCAGTATTATCCATCGAAAAATCATAAAATCCTATGAATTTTTCTGTGGGACCCTGTTTTGAGCAGAACGGGAATATTATACTGATTTGCGATCTATTTGATACATACAAGATCTCATCCGACTGAATAAATCACAAAATCTAACCATGCTTTGATTGTCTACTGAATTATGGCATTTGCAGACTCAATTAACTCATTCTGTATTTTGCTTGATGTTCCTTTAAAGCCTGACGTAGACTGGAGGTGATCACGAATGTACTGTTACTGTTTTGAAAGAAGATCTAACAACTCTTAGGTAATTGTCCATGTTGATCGAGTCTGCCCTTTCGAAATGACCTCGAAATTCAGGCTCCAGTTTCTCAAGGAAACACACGATGTCAACAAGTCTCTCAACAACAAGCCGATTTTGATTCATGACTTCGTTATGTTTAACGGCTTGAATTCTCGCACCTTCAGATAAAGAATATTCTATCCTCCCGCGTCCCAGTAAATGGAATCTCTCTTCATTTTGAATGTCGCTCATTTGAATTTTGATGCTTCTGTGCTTTTCTAAAAAAGTTGTTTAGCAATTACCCAATTTAAAATCCATTCCTTTTCACCACCAAACAAAAAACGTATAACAAAAAGCTTCTTGCTTTCGGCTGTTAACCACGAATATCGTGGATACTAAGAACACTGAAATTTTATCGCTACTTTACCGTCAAAATACGTTGGGCATACTTCTTTTGATTTTGACTTCACATTTTTCTTCGCAAGTCCAAGAAGAGAACGGTTTACATTTTAAAGAGTTCAAAAGACTTGGAAAGTTCCCGAAGGGGCTTACTTCATTCATTTTTTGAACGCGAATTCCAACTAGATGATGTCAGTCTTATTTTACACAACTAACAGATACTCAGAATTTTAATTGGTTGTTTGCAGATCTGAATTGTCACAAATAATACCACTAATGAACTGATTGCCTACTAATTAAAAGGAATGGCATACCATTAACAGTACGGTACTTCATTGTCACCTGTGCGCTGCGAGTTTCTACACACTCAAATAGCAGGGGAGGCAAGCCTCACTAGGGCCTAGATATTGCGGAGAGAGGAGCGCGGGTGGTAACGTAACTTTCCTCCGCCGCCCCGTTCGCAATCCCGAAGCTGGTGGAACGCAAACAGAACGAAAAGTCCTAGATGAGTCAAGTTATATCTTGCCTCCTTGTCAGAACAAGTAATCTGATGTTGCCATCTACCGGGCAATCAGCGAAGCACATCGTCCCCTCTTATCATGTAGAACATATCATATAGAGATTATTCTAGTTTTAGCACAATACCAACAGCAGATCAATTTGTTACGATATTTATATATTTTAATCGTATTTCCTGGGGTAGGCATTGCCTCAAATGACTCAAAGCAGTTTCGCTACTGCATTCAATCACTCATTCATTAATTAATGCTCTCTTCCCAGTTTTAAGCTAACCGTGACTGGAAGAGAGAAATGTTTATTAGTTCATTCATGCATGAATGTAATCAGGCAATTCATTCATTCAGTTAATTCATAACGTCTATTGTAAGCTAAGGATAAATCTGTTCAGACTTATAACAAAAATAAATACTTGCACTAATACAAATTAATAAGTGTAAGATTCATGTTGTTTTAGACTATATAACACTGTTAACGTCTAAGACAAAAATAAATAACATTTTACAATCTGAAATTTAGAGTCTGGGTGTACCTAGTGATTAGGCGTAATTGTAAAATTTGTTGCAGTAATAGCAAATTAATTGTAATAAAAATATCTTGCATGTATGAAAAATAATTTTAATTGCAATAAATTATTACTCTCTCCGCTGTTCCAGGTGGTCCGGAACTAGGGGGTGGGAGTATTCTGCTCTATTCTTTTCAATATAGTGACTCACATGACTAATTGTAAGAAAATGACAGAGTTACTTCCGGGACTCGGAGCTGAGCTGAGGTTACCTCCGGGACTTAGAACTGGCTGTTCGTTCATAGTTTTATGACTGGATTTCCTTATCCCATTCGTTGTTAGTGACTCGAGGAGCACAAGTTTAACTCCCAGGCATCGTCGCCATAAGACATATCTGTGTCGGTGCGACGTAAAGCAAATAAAAAAAACTCCCAGGCAAAGCTGTTGGATTCGTGCACGACTCTGAGATCATAGATAACGTTTACAGTTTTACGGTCAGATGCACTTCTCTGTTTGTGTTTATTAACTTAAAATGCCTACATTTGGCCTTCTCCAGCTGAGGGTACCTCTGGATCTTATAGCTGCTCTTAGGAACTTGCACAGCATTACTTCAGGATCTCGGAACTGATTGTTCATAGTTTCATAACGTGTCCTTCTCTGTTTCATGTTTAATAACTCGAGAAGTATAAGTTTAACACTCCGGATATCCTGATGGATTCCTGTTCGACTCTGGAATCATAGATACATTTTACAGTTTCACGGATATAGATCATTCCATGTTAAGAAAATAGTACTGCTCTTATGGACCTACAAAGGGCGAACACACTCCCTCTTAGACACCCATAATTACTCGTGATTAAGGATAGTTAAAATCTACTTTATGGTGTATTATGAAACAAAGAAAAAGGACGGGGCATTTTTCGCCCATGAGTTATTAAAGTAACTGTTTACCATTTTCTGTTTCGTAAGTATATTCAGATCAAATATCAAATATCAAATATTTTTATTGAACATAACAGGTTTTCACCCAATTAAAATGTTCTCCTATTACAAATTCGAAATAAACAGAGAAATGAAAATTTATAAACAAATAAAATCAAACTAAATCTACTATGTGGCCTCTTACATGGGCGGATAGCCAGTCCACATGCAAGACGCCGCCCCTACATACAGAATTTTATTAGCTAAACACTAACTACTTATTACTTAACTACCACTAAATCTACTATCTAGTATCTCACACATGGGCGGCTAGCCAGCTCCACATGCAACACGCTACCTCTACATCTAACTAAACTAACTACTTAACTGCATTAAATCTATACTAATTCTATCCTAAATCTGTCTAGTCGCGACATCGCCCCTGGTGAGGAACTGCTACCACCGTTCACTGGGATGTCACGACCAGACATATCTCATGAGGCCGGAAACCGATACCTCATAGACCCCTTAAGGTGTCAATGTTATTTCCTCACCACTCCTTTATGCAACAGCCCACATGTGAGCGGATTGCCAGCTCTACATGTAGCCTGCCACGCCTGCATTCTTCTGCCGAGGCGGATACCATAACTCGGCTCATCTTTCACTGTCTCATTGAAAACATACTTCCTCTAACCAATACTATTCACTGCCTTTCTCTACTCTACACGTGCAGACGTACTGAATCAACAATTTAGCTTGAGATAGTTCTGACTTGACTCACCCTTTCCCAGCTCTATGTCACCAGCCAAAACAAACTAACAAATAAATAAACAGGCAGACAAACAAACAAACAAACAAACAAACAAACAAACAAACAAACAAACAAACAAACAAACAAACAAACAAACAAACAACAAAACAACCTAATTAGAAGGAATGCAGTACGGCTTACATATCAATGAACTGAAATACTACTAATTAGGAAATATACAATACCCGTACGTAAGGAACGAATAAAAACTGAGCAAATATAAAAAGGAACATAATACTAAAATTATAATTATTGTCACCACTACCTATTACAGACTTGAACTCTATAATGTTCCATATATGTGTGTCAAAAGATATGTTATGTACATACAGTACATGGTTACAAAACTTCGTTATTATTACCCCATACAGAGATGATACTTCAGAGATTAATAATTTTCTGTACGTTTTCTTCTACTCAGTATAATCAATTTTAACCTGATTATTTAGTGTACGGATAAATGATCAGTTTTTGTGTCTCTGTCTTCCGACTTTGGTTGTCAGAGGTAGGAGAGCCGAGACTCGGTCCATCCTGAAATATTAGCATGCATTCCTGGATGTGTAGTTTAAATGTCATTTAATATCATTTTAACCATGTGTACTCGTGTTGATTTCATTGTTTTCACTTTCTTCAGCAGCATGTACCATTCCCTCTTTCACCACTTTCATTTTTTTCTCACCTTCATCAGCATGAACCCTTCCGTCATTCAACACTTTCATTGGTTTTTCCACAAGCTTTTTACAATTATTAATAATTTCGATAGTCTCCCTGGCCTTCTCCATATCCTGTTCATTAATCTGACAAAAGTATTCAGATTCTCTTTCCATTTTATTTATCTCTTCCGCTTCCAAGTATTTCACCCGTAATGCTCTTGTATTTTCACACTGTCTCAAGAAATGTGCATTTCCTAACTTCTCACACAGTAAACATATATTTGCAACTTCTGTAAATTCCTGATTTTTATAAACTCCCATCAGCCACCATATCATTCCCCTGTATTCTCTTTTGGTTAATTTATCACGTATTATTTTCATACCTGCATATATATTTTCATAAATTCCTTCAGTGTTCTCTTATTATTACCCTTAGCTCTTAGCATTTGTATTTCTCTATCTGCTACTCCGCCACTTTCCTGCAGACTTTTCCTTCTTCTAAATCTTTGTCCCAATAATTCCCCATCCTAATATCTTCTACTACTTTCTTTAAGTAGCCCGCCCAGTACCCATCCTTGTACCTCATTTAGTGCCGGTAAGCTATACCTAGAATTTCTCCCCTCCTTCCCTTTTTAACCTAAACCAATATTTAGTACTCTCTTAATTACATCCACCTTTATATTAATGTCCGAACACAGTAATCTTGCTCCACTACTCGCTGTAATATTGGTAAGCCTGCAATTATTTTAATAAATCCCCTAGTGACTGAATCAAGCATTGCGATTTCATTTTCTGTGCCGTATACCATTTTAGATTTAATCACAGCATTGAATACATTTCTTTCTACCCTAAAATCAATATTAGGCATCCTGTTATATAATATTCATATACTAGCTAGGGCTGCTGCACCAATCATTTTTGCCTTCTTGACGTGTTCAGACCATTTTCCATTTCCTTATATTATAATTCCTAAATATTCTAACTTGTTAACTACTTCCAGATTTACTCCTTCAAGGTACCATTTTTCCTAATTTGTTCCCTTTATTGCACACCATTACTATAGTTTTCTGGGCGTTCATTTTCATATTCCATTCTTTACAGTACTTTTCGGTACCATCAATACTTTTTTGCTTTGCAGCTGGCGTTAGTGTGAACAGGAGTCAGTCGTCAGCAAAGACAAGACCAGAAATATCCTGATTTTCTAGACATGGCAGTGCAAATCTCTCCTTATCTTCAAATTCTAGTATATCGTTAATGAACAATAAAAATAAAATCGGTGACAATTTACACCCCTGTTTCTGGCCCATTTTAGAGATAAGCCGTCCTACTACTACTACTCCTTCTTTCACTCTCATAGTACACTTTACAAACTTCAGGATACATATTTTCTCTAGCTCTTACCATTTTACATGACACTCCAACTTGTCTCAATCTAGTAACGACTGACCTCCTGTTCACAGTATCAAATGCTTTTTCTACATTTATTGATGTAATATAGAGCTTACCTCCTTTTTTGTTTATATTTGTCAATAAGAGTTCTCACAAGAAAACATTATCTGGTGTTCTTTTCGCTCTTCTGAAACCACTTCGAAATTTCGACAGGATTGAATGTCCCTCTGTACAGTTCCCTAGTCCATTTGCTAGTATACCAGTATATACTTTCCCCAATGTATCTAATAAGGTAATTCCCCTATAGTTTTCGCTATTTGCTTTACGTCGCACTGACACAGATAGGTCTTACGGCGACGATGGGAAAGGAAAGACTTAGGAATGGGAAGGAAGCGGCCGTGGCCTCAATTAAGGTACAGCCCCAGCATTTTGCCTGGTGTGAAAATTATAAACCACGGAAAACCATATTTAGGGCTGCCGACAGTGGGATTCGAACCCACTATCTTCCGGATGCAAGCTAACAGCTGTGCGCGCCTATCCGCACGGCCAACTCGCCCGGTCCTATAGTTTTCTGGATTTAACCGTTCCCCTTTATTTTTGTATATAGAGCATGTTATCCCCTCTTTCAAATCTTTCAAGAATACCCCTTTCTGGAAGATTTTATTGAATATCCTTGTCAAAATTTCCAACATGCCGTTTCGCTCTCCCACCTCTTTCCAAAATGTATTGTGATACCCGAAATAGCTCCTGATTTTCCCTTTTTGGCCCCTTGTAACAGATTCCTTATTTTCTGAGTCGAAATAGCCTCATCTAATTCAGGCAGAGTGACACTCAAACCCCCGAAAAAATAATCCCCTCATGATGAGCTCTCCATTTGTCTTCTTTGTTCAATAATTTCTCGAAATACTGGACCCATGTACTATGACTTGTATTGGTTTCCCCAAAACCCGACTTCTTCTTTGTTACCTAATTCGTCTTTCTTAACAATTCTCTGTATTCTTTTCTTTTTCTTTTACAAAATTCGTTACTAGCTACTTGACCACCATCCCCCCTGTATCTCGTAAGTGCCTTCATAACTAGTGGCTTTTTCTTTGCACATTCTGTATTATACCATCCACATTTTATCTGGGTTTTACCTAGATTTTGCCTCATACATTTTCCTGCCGTTACTATTAAATTTTCTATCCTAGTTAGGGCCTCTTCAACTCTATTCTCTTCCATCAATTTTACAATACATATTTTCCAAATCTCAGAATTCTCCCCATTAAAGTACTCTCTGAATTAAATCCCTAATTCTTCTCTCCAACGATATCTAGGTATTTTCCTCTCCTTTACGCTATCGTAAATGATCTGCACTCTTATATCTTGAATCATTAATTTTATAGATACTGGCATATGGTTTTCCTCCGCCCAATTCCTAATGTGTAGCTCTTTGATAAATTGCAGACTAACCTTACAGCATACAACTAGGTCAATTGTACTTCCCCCATTTTCTATTATATAGGTTAATTTTCCACCCTCCTTTCCGAACCACCATCCATTCAATATATAAAGCTACTCTACCGCGCATAATTCTAGTAATTTTTTCTTCATTTCTGTTACATTCTTTATCCTGGCTATTGATATTAACTACGAATACCTCGTCCTCATGTTGACTGTAAACTGGCTTCTTGTCCCCTATCCTCGCGTTATGATCACCCATAGTTATAATGCTTGCCTGATCATACGTACTTCTCATTCGTCTAATTTCTGTCGCTAAATTCTCAAATACTCATTCTGCGCAAATGGGGAGCTCAAAGGTGGATTATATATAAAAGCTATACATATTTCATTTCTCCATTTGATCCTATCTAATATTCTTATCCAGATGAATCCATTAAAATCCGATTCTAAGAGCTGTATCCCATCTATTAAGTTGTTTTTGATTACCACCGAAATTCCGCCCGATATCCTTCCTCTATTGGATCTCCTTGATCCATATTTACTCCATACAATACAACCTTCTATCTTTAAGTCTTCCTTGTAATCAGACCAAGTTTCTACAAGCCCAAGGATGTCCATTTCTTCCAGTAGCTCTTTAAAGTCTTTGTTACCTATTGTTCCATATTCCTTCAGTATTAGCACATGATATCATTAACTCTAGTTGCTTTTTACTTCTGTTCTACTAAGCTCCCTGACTTACTTCTAGTCATTCTAGATATTTCGACTTCCATTATACTCCCTTCCGGAGAGCAAATAACGTCCTTCTCAGATAGTTCTTCTGTGATTTTTACTCTACTACACGAACCTATCCCCTTCTTCTGAAGAAAGTCTTTTAGACTCACTGACCTACGCCTGGAAGTATCCTCAGCTCCTCCACGCGGCGCCGCTGTTGACATCCGGCTCGCCTCGTCGTTCCTCCCACTGTTATTTAACTCAACTGGAAGATCTGACGTAGATCGTTGAATCACCTGGCCAGGGTTATCAACACCTGCACTGCAGGTACACTCTGGAGTCCCTTCTGTCATCACTCCTACACCATGCAATTCCCTCGCCTTTTTACACACTTTAATCTTACTTGCCGCTGTCTAAACGGTATTGAGAATAACCAAAATGTGTTACTTTAATAGTTGATGGAGGCAGATTCCATCTAACTGAAGTAAATATGCGGCTTTGTTCGCATAACCTTTTGATAAACGTCGGTTCATTTGCATAAATTTTCTTGTAGTGGCATTTAATTTTATTTATTTACGGTGCCTTCATGTTTACGTAAAGAACCTGTTGTAATTGATTTTGACTATGAATACTAGGTGGTCCTATTAAACTAACCCTTGAAAATTTTATATTACAAAATATACACGGCACTGAGAAACATAGTGCTCAAAACAAAAGGAAAATGAAAATAGAAAACAACCTAACTACACCTACACTCAATTTACAACAATACAACCAATATCCACGTACGTTTGGCCTTTACGCTTAGAAAACACAGTAAAATCAAAACATAAAAAATCCAAAATAATGAAAGGGAACAAAATCTCAAAAATAACTTGATCAATGCCTACGTCGAAAATAAATCAAAATTCAAAAAAATGCCAAAACTTCGCTGTCAAGAAACAAGCTTCCTAAACGCTGAGGTGCATTTGGCGGCAATCCCATAACACAAGACGTACTGGTAATGCCTGAAACTACTATTCACGAATTCAAAGGAAAGTGAAAAGGGAAATGTGCATCACAATGATCACAATATACCTTTCAACATTATTCATTGCCAGTCCGCTCTGCTTCATGCCTCAACTCGGCCCATGTAGAAGTATCTCCGAGCGTTACGTCATCTCTGGTAACATTTTGCGTACTTAAACCTTCCGCCTATAATTGTCATATGGATACTGTCGTATACTTAAACTCAATATTTGTTGAACTGATAAAAATTCAATTCCCATTTCATCACATTATTTTCCTTTTCAACGTAGTATATTATATCAACATAGCCTCGTTCTGTTCCATACGGGCACAGCAACTTCATTAATTCATTCTGTCGTTCTCATAATCACAAATACGACATATGTACGACGTGGTCCTCAAGATTCTACTTTCCTTCTCATAGCTATTACCATCAGGGATACGATTGCATATTTATTCTCATACTTCGATCTTTGATTCCTATTTCACAAATTGCCATGCATTTCAGGGCTGGACGGCAACGATTCCACACTTTAACACTGAATATGACAAAACAAGATATCCTGCCAAACGTACTCACAAAAAAAATCGTGCATTTGAAAACATACACCATCACAACAAGAAAAAGAAAATCCAAAACGTCATCTAAACTGCGATCACGCGAAGTAAAAATAAATAAATAAATGAATAAATAAATAAATAAATAAATAAATAAATAAATAAATAAATAAATAAATAAATAAATAAATAAATAAATAAATAAATAAATAAATAAATAAATAAATAAATAAATAAATAAATCGGATACGCTACAATTACACGTCACGATACATGACGGCTCTCCGAAAGAAAATCACCTCGGCTGACTTGAAAATGACTTGACAACAAATCCACAAAACAAAACAAAAATCTTATTATCGTTATTATTATTATTATTATTATTATTATTGAAGTAAAAATAATCTGAACATGAAATACGTAATGTAACGTAAAATGATCCACAAATCTACATAAAACTCACGTCATGAGCATGATTCAAAAATAAAATTGACAAGAAACTTCAAAAAGTTTATAATTATAATTTTTATTATATTGATTTATCGAGCCCCTGACATTTACATCCCGAATCGTTAGATGTAATTGCCCTGGCCTCGCACATGTGTCTCGAAAAATTAACAGCAAAACGCAAATAAACTTCGCCTCAGATACGTGAATTATTCCTATATACAAAAGTACATGAAATCACTAGCCTAAAACGGACCACGAATTATTCATTGTCATTATTAATTACATACTACATAAATACAACATGCTCCTTACCTTTTATGCGCCGACAAGTAGGCTGCATCCTCATTAGCCCCCGCTACATCGTGTTTACTCCATCTTGCACATCTTGCTGAGGTTACATAACATTTCACACACACGAGTTGGAATCATTTTAATTATGTAGCACTCGCAAATCAGTTGAAACACACGCACTCTTGAAGCTTATACAATAATATAATTTACACAATATAAAAGAATCAGCAAACATAGAGTTGGTTTTCCTTTGCCAGAAACAGAACTACCTCGCTACCTGCGTTCATCCACCTGGCCTGCAAAGCTTGCTCCCTGCGCTATTTGTACTAGCGATTAAAAGTCATTCACCTAGCTCGGAAATAGAAAGTACACGTCCAGTCCTTTTGTACCGTTGCATTCCGTAGTAAGCAAGTCTCTCCCTCAATTAGCACGACTAGTACTGGCTCCAAATGTCCTAAATGAACAGTAAATTTTATACAATGCAAAATTTAATTGCGATGTTTTACTGGTCATGCACAGAGGAAAACTATAAAAAAACGTTGTCCTTCAGAAATGTAATAACTTATCCGCTCAATTACTAATGCATAGGTTACGTGTGAGTTAGGAAAATGCTACGAGCCTAAACATTCCTTCGTTAGCTTAACACGTTAAAATGTCCATTTCTTAAACATCATGGTAGGAAAAATGTGTCAGAATGTACTAAGTGTTCACAACATTTTACATAACCTGGTCTCGTAATATTAAAAGAGTTTTTCAAAGTCTATCAGCTGATACAACTCACCGATCACACACTAACTGATGACTGAACAATAGTGGGTTTAGTTACCCTCTGCGCTGTCTGTCTTGGAGACTAGACCGTAAGCTATCAAAATTCAACCAAGACTGGGTGTTCGGCAAAGTGTCACCAACGGTTTTGTAAATTCAGTAAGCTCCACCTTCCAAGTGCTCCAATTGGAGGGGTATGGCGTAGTGATATGACACCTTGGATTAATTTTCCAAATGTCCTTAGATTTAACATTCAGTAAATACACTCAGGTGATTCTAAAAATTAGTGTGCTTTTTACGTACCATTCAAATACCAAAAATGATCGTTCATTTTTATACACGCTCCCCCGCGTCACTGGGATTATTTGTGATCGCGCTATGGTGTCTTCCCGCCATGAGGTTGAGTTCTCTGGGTGAAACCATTCTTCCAAGCAACAGACTTTAATGCTGATAACTTATTATTTATGAGATAATTAGTCACATATTCACACAAACAATTCCTCAAATTTTATTCCCAGTTTGGAACACAGTATATTTCTACTTCTCTCGTCACCAAATCATGAAAAACTAGATAAATATTCCCGCTGGAACAGGGCGGTTTAATTTTGGAATTTTCTGATTGGCTGAAATTTGGCGCCGTGTTCACACTCGGATTCAACCATTTTTCGCAGAGGGGTGACAGGTATTCTCTATGTCTCTCTCACACAATAAGGAGTGGCGCTTTCCGATGTTTCATTTCCTGTGGGAAGGCTTTCTAGAGAGTTTCGCATCAAGCGGCACCATAAAGTTTATTGGAGAATGCTCTTAGCCAAACCTATTTCCGGTACGTGATTTTAAAGAATTTCTGGGAATATATTTCCGGCCTGTGTGGTCGCTGTGTGGAACTTTGTGAAATTACGGACTCTGGCTGGCTATCAGTAGTATTCATATACATGGGTTTAATAATTTAATTAATTCCTCCATACGGCTATTCGGCTTATGGGTGCAATATATATACATTGTTCAACGGACTAACTACAAATTGTGGCTTAGCTCTCGCTTTCGTTTTCCCACTTTTGTCTTCGTTGTTGTTGTAAATATGGAGTCCTTCGGTAATATTTTGCGTGTCTATTGTGGTGTGTTGATGAGGTGCTCACGCACAGATTTTATTGAGAATGTAGTTAGTTATTTTAGAATCAGCGGAGTTATTGATGAACCTAGGTGCAGTTCCTAACTATTTAGTCGTCTTCAGAAGGTTAGGTGAGGCCTGAAGCAGATGTACCAGTACGCAGCATTATGTACACGCCCTGGAAGACAAAGAATTATCATGCTCAATCTGAATTCGGGGATCCATTCTGGTGAACTCTGGCGCCCATACTACGGACATTTCGATTAATTATCTTTATTAATTTAATTAATTTCAATTATTTTATTAAGTTTTGAGTATTTTTATTTGTTCAGTTATTTGTGATTATTTTATTATTATTGACAGGAAAGTGACAAACTTCCGTGTAGAACAAGGCATGCCTAAACTCTAATTCCCAAATCAAATGGTCCTGTTGACCTAGCTGCTTTATCTCCAGGTCATTCTCTCCGTCGAGGAACTTAACCGTCCTTCCCGAGCCAGCCCTGTATAATGTGCATTGCAGTCCCCTGCATACAGCAGCTGATACAGCTACAAGCTCAAGAATTTTGGAAGATCTTGTCAACATTTTACCTTTTTATCCTGCAAAGTTGGAGACTCGCTGTGGATGATTAGGTGTGCCCTAGAACCTCATCTTGTGACTGCCAGTATTCTCACCAGTCTAGCCAAAGGATCCGCCATTAATCCTTGCCACGTTCTAGGGCGAAGGGATACGACATCTGAAAATTTCTTGTGTTTTGTTTTGTAATTATTCATTGTGTGCGAGTGATTATTTTGTAGAAGTGAGCGTTGACCTCTTTTTGGAGGGCATATTTCAACGTGTAACTTACTGAACCCTTTAAGGTCCATAAAGGATACCTACCTTCCTTACCTATTAGCAATCGACATGAGATTTGTCTCTTGGGTCGTTTACGGGTTATTCGTCACTTGCTTAGGTAAGAGGCGTGTTTCAGTAATTTTTATCTGTCTACTAAATGATACGAATCAAATCTATGAAAATCGATCGTTTATTCAAAAAAGATGTGAATGAATGAAGTTAAAACAAACATTTAAACCGAACTCCAGCTTATTCGATAACACAATCGACAATGACAATTATAACGCTGATGAGAGGTACTGGTTTGAGAGACTTTAACTTAACTGTCTGAGGGGCATCCTTACTAGAAACCTCTGTCATAAGTTAAGAGTGAAATAAAGAAAGTCTGGAAATCCTTAAAATCGGCTTCCATGTGAGCCTGCATGTACCATCATAATGATTCGTGATGATCCAGCCCTCGTAGCACGAACTCTGGACACTTGGTATAATTAAGGCCGTCCAATCGGTATGTACCACACCATGGTTGCACTTCATGGACCCTTAATTGAATCGATGTGACCTGCGACTATGTCATGGACCGACATGTAACTTTGTAATTTACGTTAAAGTCATCGTGGACGATGACCGCAAGTTACAGTAGTTGATGACCAAAATTTCCACTTTAATAATCCCAGAACATTTAATGCTCAACTAACCAAAGTCAAATGATACAACAAAAACACCGCTTACAACACTAGTGGCAGTAAAATCCTTAAAATGGCAGATGGCCCTAAACTAAGTCACTGAGGTTGATGACCCCATGGGGAGATCCGAATTTCTAACTATGTAACCGGCCTTTTCTAAAATGTAAATTTTCGTTCAGCTAATGTAAAATCCTTAAAATGGCAGATGGCCCTAAACTAAGTCACTGAGGTTGATGACCCCATGTCCATCCAAATTTCTAAGCTGAAGGATAAACACAATTAAGTTACAGTAGTTGATGACCAAAGTTTCCACTTTAATAATCCCAGAATATTTAATGCCCAACTAACCAAAGTCAAATGATACAACAACACCTCTAACAACACTAGTGGCAGTAAAATCCTTAAAATCGGACAGGTCCCCTTAATCGTTACATTAACAATTGAAATTTCCCAGCAAAAATAAACTAAGATTTCCATAATACATTTCAAGTTAGTCACTTGGTTTTAAGTTATTTCTCAAATACGATTTTCACTGAAATTAATAATTTAATAAATTGCAATTATTTTTGTACTGGGAGGTACACCTCAACTCCACACATTTAAAAGATGCGCCTTAAAGAACTCTATCTATCTAACCAAACGTGAAAATGCTACTACATGAAGTTGGAACTTTAATCAGAAGTTGTCACTACTGAAGTATTAAGTAATTGTGTTATTGTGAAGTTGCCTAAACTGACATGATTTATTTGCTTTGTGTTTGTTTACTTCAAGAAGATTAAACTTTCCTCCATAGATGTCATTTCAAAAACTCTGGTCATGCACTTTGGTGCAAGGTGGAAGAACTTATAATTTAAAGAAGTTTTATGTTTCTAGGTTTTGCTGTATCCGCAAATTTATCCGAGGGGAAGATCCGAATTTCTAACTATGTAACCGGCCTTTTCTAAAATGTAAATTTTCGTTCAGCTAATGTAAAAATTTCATAAAATCTTTAACAGTAATTCGGGGATAGAGAGTGCGTTACCCTCTCGAGTTCCCCTTTAACTTGGTTCGAGGTGACTACGATTTTGTGACAGTTTTTCTTCTTTTCTGTAATGCATTAAAGTAACTTTCATTCGAGTCACCTCAGTAGCTTGGGATTAGCCCCTGTATCTCTGGGCCGAGAGCCCCGTTAGAATTTTATTTTTCATTTAGGAGTGCAAGTATATGCCTCCATTCATTTTGTGTTCGGGCCATTAATTCAACCTGTTATTCCTTTTCTACGAATGCCCAGTAGGTTGGGTACTAGATACCCCTGTGTAAAACTATTTCCATTGGAAATCGTGCCTTGAGAGGCCAGAGATCTTAAAATTTTGCGTAATGTTGTCTTAAGTAGGCTGTTAGAAATTGAGAGCATGTAAGCTCTTTTCTGTGTTTTGTTATAGTGAGGGGTGCCTCTGGATGGCTAAATATTGTAAATTTTGGAGCAAGTGCTCCTAAATGGGGATATTTCCGTCCTTGTCTAAACATTGGGATTTCGCGAGTTTGCGAACTGGATCCAGTATCTCAGAATTTGTAAACTAAGGGCTTGAAGATCCAAATCTGTAAAAATTCACTAATCTTGGATTTTCCAAGTCTTGTTTCAAGATTGCTGTTTGTACCTGTAACCTCATTATTTCACTGAGTGAAAGATTTTTAATTTTTTGATTTAAAGAAAAATATAACCTTTGTTGAAGATTTAATTCAATTTCTGATATCGTAGGTAGACCCATATAACATCCGCACCTTATTTCACCTCTTTCTGCTCAACGGATATCTCCGTAACAATTTTATAATCCTAATTAACAACAAATTATATCAACCAGGGCGATTGGTTTCTTTAAAAGTTCCAAATTATTTTACTGATATTTTTAATTGTGTAATTAATCGTTCACTTGCTTCGTGGAGGCTGGAAACATATAATACATTTATTTATTTATTTCATGACGTCACACCATAAGTTTACTTTAACACTAACAATTTCTAATACTTGCTTGGATAACCCTAATATTAAGTACTCAATCTGCACAAATATACTGAATGCAAATAAATCATCTCCATGTCACATCACCCCGTGACATTTAAAATAATGCTTTCTGTATGCCTCAAAAAAAGGTCAAACAAATTACTACCAACGCTCTAATTTGGAAATCCCTGGAAAAGGTTAAATCCGAACATTATTGTCTCATTACCGTCATTTCAATAATAATTTCAAATCTTGGTTAAACAAGTCTATTCTGGAGAATGCAATCTAATTCCAAACCTTTTTACTCCTTGACAGAATTTCCAATTAGTATCCTTCAAAGTGGCGAGCTCCATTCTAAAGAATACCATCTGATTTCCAACACGTTTTACTCAGTGACAAAATACAGGTTACCGCTATCTTTTCTAACCAGCGAGCTCCCCGACGACCAGCTGTCCTAACGAAACAATTCTCCTCTCTGTCATCGCTTGAAACGAAACACATGTGTGCTAGGCGCGTTTTAACTGGCATTTAATAAAATGACACCTACGGTCTCGCCGATAAACACAAAATATAACATTCCTGACTCACATAGATTATGCGAAGAGATTTACTTTAAGATGTCACTCAATATTCATATGCATCAAGATCGTACAATTTTACGTGGAATCCGAATTGTGGTCGGACCCTATTTCCATCTCAAAACATTACACAGATAATTCCTCGGGTTTCCAACAGAACATCTCGGCATCATCGCTACAGGCTTTCACAAACTTCACAAATCTACATTAACTCACATTTTGCAATATCTTGACCACTTGCTTCAACAAAACAAAAATCTTGACGACATAAAAATGGAATATAACTCTCAGGACCCACGATGCTATGACACAAACACTCTGACAACAAAGCATCTCCCGCATACCGTGATCTCATATTTCTGAGCCGGACTTCGCAACTGGACTTACTATTATTATTATCGTCAATTATACGCAATTATACGGGGATAGAGAGTGCGTTACCCTCTCGAGTTTCCCTTCAACTTGGTTCGAGGTGACTACGATTTTGTGACAGTTTTTCTTCCTTTCTGTAATGCCTTAAAGTAACTTTCATTCGAGTCACCTCACTGAAATAGCCATCCCCTGTAACAGATATTTATCGAATATCGCCTCGTAACTGGAGTTGAAATAAATTTTCTTTGCTCAACACGACAGCTTGCCTTCACTTCAACTTTAAAAATATTAACCACGGATTTCTTACACAAATTTCGTCATTACGTAAAACAGACACCTTTCACGATAGATTAAAATCTTAATTTGACTCACCACAAAATACAGGGAAATAAACGCACGGAAATGACAATCTACTGTAGACATTATAGCGTTTCATAACCATAAATTTACTATTCTACAACACTTCACATGGTATTTCGCGACTTTCCTAGCATTATCCAAGAACTAAAACAAATGACCTTTCGTCATATTTTCTGACATTTCAAGAAAATGAATGGGTGGCCAAAATGCGTCACAAATTCACGTACAATAAACGGTGACGTCATGAAATAAATACAAACTATTATAATGGTGACCATTCTCCTACCTTGGGATGTACGTCTCCTGCCATCAGGACAAATTCACCAGTAACTCTCCGACATTTTATTTAGCCATTCCGATACGTTTTGGCTTTCAATCATTTTTATTTATATATTCATTCACATGAAAATTATGACATAGAAGAAAACAATACCCTTCACACGATAGTTTCGCGGATCAAACACGTCTGTTGAAATACCGACCGCACACGCAATACTGTACAACATGATAACATTTATGAATGCTTAACTTACAAGATTGCGGCATCAGAATGACCGTCTATTTACTTGTTTATGAAATGACGCGCTACTTAGAAACTATTTCCACTTGGATAAGATACACCAGCCACATCGGCCAAAACATGTGTTCCTTTTTTAGACTCAGTCTTATAGTCGCTGATTTATACACTTATACAAAAGAACGAGGTTCCTCCTCGAACTCAATTTACACAATGGGTAATTTCAAGATGGCGCACCCTATAAGACTATAAGTCTTTACTCCTTCTCTCCTGCATTTTTTCTCTTGCCGCCAAGACTTTTACATATATTTTCCTACTCCATGAACATGTATTGAAGGCATATTTCATGGTAACACAATACTGACTAATTTAGTAGTGACATTAATAATGAGCATTTAAGATTTTCTCTTTTTTTGCTATTTGTTTAACGTCGCACTAACACGTCGAAGGTTTTCGGCGACGGAAGGGTTGGAGATTGGGAAGATAGCAGCCGTGGCCTTCATTAAGGTACAGCTCCGGCATTTGCCTGGTGTGAAAATGGGAAACCACGGAAAACCATCTTCAGGGCTGCTCGGTAGATTTTCTCTTAACAAATTGACCGGTTAAATGACCTTATATGATAGGAACTATATTTTGTTGACATGACAGGGGTTGAACGAACAAGCGCGTCCTTTACCAATTTTCCCTCGGAAACTGTTTAGCGATCTAAAGTCTGTATCGCATAGGACGAAATTGCTCCACATACATTTACCCGACATTTATTATGTTAGTTTCGCTGCTAATTGAAAATGAAAACCTACCACCTGTTTTCCAGTCATTGACCGGGTCAGGGATGGAATGAATGAAGCAGATATAGGCTATTAGTACGATGGGGTCGCCACTGCCAAAGTGATTTATTAATGACTGATAGATGCTATGAAATGAGAATGGAGAGTGTTGCTGAAATGAAAGATGACAGGGAAAACCGGAGTACCCGGAGAAAAACCTGTCCCACCTCCGCTTTGTGCAGCACAAATCTCACATGGAACGACCGGGATTTGAACCACGGTATCGAGCGGCGAGAGGCCGACGCGCTGCCGCCTGAGCCACGGAGGTTCGCTGCTAATTCCTTTACAAAAATATTTTTATTAACCCAATAATTTTGCTGTATCCATGCTCCCTTTACACGTGTGGGTGACGTCATCTTCCTTAGCGTGAGAGTGAGAACTACTCCCCGGTCATTCCACGTGCCGTCTTTGCGGGATAAAATGTAGCTGAAGCTCCTCACTCGAACTCATATGGGGCCTCATGCAATAACTTTAGGACTCTGATTTCTTATGACACAAAGGTCATGGGTTCAATATAAAGGGCGATCAAAAAGTTTCCGTTCGACGGCCGTATATTCCTGAATTGGGATAACGATCAGGCAAAATCGCCGTGAGCAAAGAGGCACTCATCCCACCAACGCACCAGTTTGAAGATCCACGTGTGGTAAAACACCGTGTCCTGCTGCGTGAAGAAGTCCGTAACCGCATGATGCACATCCTCATCTGACAGGAAGCGTCGACCCTTCAAGGCCTTCTTGAGGGGACCAAAGACGTGATAATCGCATGACTGGTTATGCGCCGGTCCGCCCTAATTGTCTCGTCCACCGCCTGCATTTTTTGTCCGTAGTGGATGAGGCTTGCCTCCCAGATCGACCGCCAACTTGTGTCGAAAAACTACCTGCACGGAACTTGGTGCACCATTCCACAACGGTGGTTTTATACAAACGTGCTGCCCTATACACAGTCTTCATTCACCGATGGATGTAAACCGGTGTTTGTCCATCGGCAGCCAAGAACAGAATAAGAGCACGTTGGTCCTGTTTGGACGCATTTAGTAATAACGTCGCCATAGTCCACGTGGCCACATTTAACGCACGCACATCGGCACGACACGGCTGCCACACGAATCCCTTTGCCTATATGTCCGTACTAGTATACCCGCATCGGAGTCGCGCTACGTTGCATGTCCGCTGCAGCAACGCCCTCAAACGGAAACTTTTTATCACGCTTTATATTTGTCTACAATGTGTGTATTTGATAACTGTACAAAAATCGGTACTGAACAAAGATCTCGTTGGAGTTATGAACACATGGGGTAGGTGTTCATTACTTGCTACCTGGCGACCTCAATTTTTCAGATGTTGATCGGGAAGGTAATATGAGTGACAGAAACTGTGACCAAGAAATGGTAAAGAAGTTAATCTTCCCAGAATCAGAAAGATTGACCCTACACATAATGCTGATAAAACCAGATGAGTTCTATTGAGAAACGTAAGTGTTAGTTGTTGTAGTAGGACTTTTAGCAATACCATATTGTGCACAAGAGAGGCATGATGGAATTTCTAAAAGGTAATTGTGATTGGTGGAAAATGGTAAATAAAAATGTAAACAGCCTATCGGATGGATTAAAAGAAGTTGTTGAATAGTGTGAAAATAGATACAGTGCGTAACTTTAAAGGTATCAAGGAATGATAAAGACACGCTACTTTATAACACAGAAATAAATAATTTAAGGAGGTGGTGCAGATTATAAAGAAACAGAGTTAGGAAAGTTTGTGGTCCGACTCAATGCCTGAATGGTCAGCGTTGAGGCCTTCGGTTCAGGGGGTCCAGGGCTCGATTCCAGGCCGGGACGGGGATTTCAATAGCCTTTGATTAATTCGTCTGGCCCGGGGACTGGGTGTTTGTGTTTGTCCCAACACTTCCCTCTTCATATTCAGACAACACACTACACTACCAACCACCACAGAAATACGCAATAGTGATTACATCCCTCCATATTGGGTTGGCGTCAGAAAGGGCATCCGATCGTAAAACAGGGCCAAATCTACATGTGCGACACATTTCGCACCCGCGACCCCATAGGTGTGGTAAAAGCGGTAGAAAATGAAGAAGAAGAAGAAGAAGAAGAGTTAGGAATGTTTGTGGAGGTAAGGAGAGATTTACCTATGATGTAATGTATGGGCTGACAGTAAGTAAATAAATACAGGACTGGTAGCGTTTACTCTAAAACTTATAAGCTATCACTAATTGCTATACAATTACACAGTCATATAATCACTCTTCTCTCTCTGCTGCACACAAGTTATTCAGTCTAATACTTACGAGCTAAAACAATTACACTAGGTTCACTTCTACAGCTGTCACTCAGTCACCTTTACTCTGCATTTAGGATTGTTTCCAGTTGGCATATTTGCTATCAGCTGTTTACCTAATATTTTCTTAAATGATTTCAAAGAAGCTGGATATTTATTGAAGATATCTTTTAGTAAATTATTCCACTCCCTGATTCCGCCTCGTATAAATGAATTTTTGCCCCGATTTGTCCTGCTGAATTTCAATTTTATCTCCATGCATGCTTATTCATGTACTAATGCTATTCGACGCCATCTCTCCGCTGACAGCTGGGAATATACCGCTTAGTCGAGCTGTTCGTCTCCTTACTCCCAAGTCGTCGAAGGATG
The DNA here is from genome assembly GCF_040414725.1 of Anabrus simplex. Lineage (NCBI taxonomy): Eukaryota > Metazoa > Arthropoda > Insecta > Orthoptera > Tettigoniidae > Anabrus > Anabrus simplex. Next base: position 553,698,152 of record NC_090266.1, on the reverse strand, counting down.
GGGTTTGTAATATTTTCGTAACACTGCTCTTTTGTGGAAATCACGCAGAACAAACTGTGCTGGTTTCCTTTATATCTTTTCCAGTTCTCAAATCAAGTAATCATTGTGAGGGTCTCATACGCGGGAAATTACTCCAATTGGGATGTTACTAGTGACTTACACGCCCTCTCCTTTACATCTTTTCTATGGTCTTAATTAAGGTGCAACTCCAACAGTTTTCGGGTTTGAAAATGGAAACCATAGAAAACCACCTTGCGGGCTGCGGAAATTCATCGCCCAACATCTCCGGAACGCGAGCTAACAACATTGTCAATTATATCATGCAATCAGCTTGCTCAATCCCATATGGTACAATAAGCATAGTAATAATAGTGTTTTACGTACTGCTTACAACTTTTACTTTTAAGGAGACGTCGAGGTGCGGAAATTTTGTCCGGCAGGAGTTCTTTAACATACTGATAAATCTATCGGCACGAGGCTGTCATATTGGAGCAACTTTAGTATCTCTGGAATGAGCCGAGATTGAATCCGCCAACTTGAGCTCAGAAGGTCAAAGCTCTACCACCTAGCTACACATTCTGGCCTTGCGTGGTTCATTGTTACACCTGGATCCCTCAGAAACCGTCACAAATTAGCTTTTCCTTTAACTGTTACGTACGACGATACGAAATGTGACTAATCATTCAATTGATCATACTATACATCAGTGGCGACTCGTGACAAGATTTTTGTTCACGTCTCAAATGTATCAAAGTAAAACGCAAATCAGAAAGAGGTAGCACGATTAGGCTAAACCATTTCACTAAAGGTTTTTGTACGGTTCTTTCTCAACTCATAATATACACTGACTGACTGTGACAATGCCACACCAAGGAGGAGTGGTTCGAAAGGGATGAAAGTTGGGGAAAAAACAGAGTCGGCACGGAAGAATAATTGATGTTTATTTCAAACCGATATGCAGGTTACACAATGCGCACGGCATCGACTCAGTAGGGTGTAGGACCACCGCGAGCGGCGGTGCACGCAGAAACACGTCGAGGTACAGAGTCAATAAGAGTGCGGATGATGTCCTGAGGGATGGTTCTCCATTCTCCGTCAACCATTTGCCACAGTTGGTCGTCCGTACGAGGCTGGGGCAGAGTTTGCAAACGGCGTCCAATGAGATCCCACACGTGTTCGATTGGTGAGAGATCCGGAGAGTACGCTGGCCACGGAAGCATCTGTACACCTCGTAGAGCCTGTTGGGAGATGCGAGCAGTGTGTGGGCGGGCATTATCCTGCTGAAACAGAGCATTGGGCAGGCCTTGAAGGTACGGGAGTGCCACCGGCCGCAGCACATGCTGCACGTAGCGGTGGGCATTTAACGTGCCTTGAATACGCACTAGAGGTGACGTGGAATCATACGCAATAGCGCCCCAAACCATGATGCCGCGTTGTCTAGCGGTAGGGCGCTCCACATTTACTGCCAGATTTGACCTTTCTCCACGCCGACGCCACACTCGTCTGCGGTGTTTATCACTGACAGAACAGAAGCGTGACTTATCGGAGAACACGACGTTCCGCCATTCCCTCATCCAAGTCGCTCTAGCCCGGCACCATGCCAGGCGTGCACGTCTATGCTGTGGAGTCAATGGTAGTCTTCTGAGCGGGCGCCGGGAGTGCAGGCCTCCTTCAACCAATCGACGGGAAATTGTTCTGGTCGATATTGGAACAGCCAGGGTGTCTTGCACATGCTGAAGAATGGCGGTTGACGTGGCGTGCGGGGCTGCCACCGCTTGGCGGCGGATGCGCCGATCCTCGCGTGCTGACGTCACTCGGGCTGCGCCTGGACCCCTCGCACGTGCCACATGTCCCTGCGCCAACCATCTTCGCCACAGGCGCTGCACCGTGGACACATCCCTATGGGTATCGGCTGCGATTTGACGAAGCGACCAACCTGCCCTTCTCAGCCCGATCACCATACCCCTCGTAAAGTCGTCTGTCTGCTGGAAATGCCTCCGTTGACGGCGGCCTGGCATTCTTAGCTATACACGTGTCCTGTGGCACACGACATCACGTTCTACAATGACTGTCGGCTGAGAAATCACGGTACGAATTGGGCCATTCGCCAACGCCGTGTCCCATTTATCGTTCGCTACGTGCGCAGCACAGCGGCGCATTTCACATCATGAGCATACCTCAGTGACGTCAGTCTACCCTGCAATTGGCATAAATTTCTGACCACTCCTTCTTGGTGTTGCATTTGCTCTGTCAGTCAGTGTATTATAGACCATCTATAACAGAGGAACCATTTTATCCGAGACTAATCTGTGGGTCTACAACAACGCTAAAATTCACAGCTACTTTTCTACAATGCTGAACAGTAGGCAACATTAAAGGATGCGACCACTATTCTTAGTTTTTACACATAGCACGAAGTTCATCTAGGTACGGGAAGAAGCTAGAAATAATATGTACCATATTTAGCAGTCAAATATCTAAATACATGAAAATTCATGAACATGACCGCAACAGTTTCTGCATTATCTCGGACAAAGGGAGTTGTACTGTATCACATGTTAATGCATCTTATTTAGGAAAGTATAGACAGCATTTTACTCTAAACAATTGAGCATGCAATGCAACCAACAATAGATCATACTCATTTAAATAATAAAAATAAATAAATAGCATTTAAATAATATGTTAGGGACTCGTCTAAATGTTGATAATTTGTACAGGAACGCAACACGTCTGTCCATCAAACTTACTCATTTCTCGATCACTTTACGATTGAAGTCACCGACATTCCCGTGATTACAAACACTTAGCGAGAACTTGCGGCAATATGATACAATAGGGTAGGTATTAGTTTTTCCGAGACTGCGGTTAGCAGTAACAGGGAAGGCGGCGGAACCCCTGTGGGTTATTCTAAACGGAAAGGCACATAACGCACCGTGCTACTCGCTTATGTGTATACCTGTGTATAAAGCACTAAGCCATCTGTCTGCGCATGTGTATATTCTTCAGGTTTGTAGGACAGCATCCAATGTGCTCCCTGCATTGTCAGTCAAAACGAAAAGCTGTCCGTATAACAGAGCTTCCATATAAGTTGAATATTTTCAGTCGATTGTCAAAATTAAGTCGAAACAAAGAAACAGTTATATATTATCCATGAATGTGTGAATATGCATTAGAACCGGGTGATCATGTGCTAATGTGCTCCTGACAGCCCACCACCTTTGGTGTACGTACGGGCACTGTCAAGTAAATTGCAATGAGTAGTTCGCGAGCAAGTAGTTCTATTTGAACTAGTCAGTAATACGAACTATTAAACAAGGTCTCAGAACTGGCAGTAGTTCGAAATGAACCAAGTTGTTGCTCGTACTCTCCATCTTGTGCTGTGATGTACATATATTGTGGACTTTCCTCGCAGATTCCCGTACTTTTATCTTCATCCACTACCTTTACCTGACGACTTCCTACTTGCCGTCATCTTGGCCGATCAGCTGACACCCCCGCCCCCATTACGACAGTTTCTCCAAGGTTTATCTCTCGTACCTTCTCGAAGCAATTTACCGTCATATAAATACCTAATACCGTACCTGACATCCTCGGCAGGTTGAACTGAGACTTTTATTCCATCTGGCTGCGCGAGCACACTAGGGTTGGGCACTGTGCCCCTGTTGTGCCGGTGCACAGTTGTATTCCGCTCTTTCGGAATACGGAGTGTCAATTTTTCCGAAACATTCTCAAGCGAGACTCGCTACCCCGTCGGCAGCGCCACTAAGCACTGCCCTTCGCCTAGCAGCTGATTGTTGATACAGGCTGTGTGCCGCCATGTGCTGAAGTGTTCCGTATTACGTGTTCCGTGTTCCGCCTTCTGTCATATCCTCTTTGTTCTGTGAGTTCCGTTGTACCGACAACTGGCCTTCGGTACATGATAATATCGTAATGCGTTCTGTTTTGTTTTCAACTGTTTTGTAAGAGTGTTTTCATTGAAGCCTAGTAATATAACCGTACTAAAGACGGTAAAATTTGCACGATGCCGCACCGGAGTCCTGTTTAGGACTTTTTTACTGGAATAAAACCGGACAGAGGGAAATGCCATTTATGTTCTTCTATTTTGTCTGCAAAGGGATCTCAACCGGCACAATGACATTTCAAACTTCAACAACCCACAGTTTTAATTTTCGTATTCTGTTTGTATAGTTTTGTTTTTAATCTCCTGTTCCGCTTGTATATAGCGTTTAATTTTTATCTTCGTGTTTTGCGTGTATGGGTTAATTTTTATTTTCGTATTCCGCTTGTATATTCTGTACGAAAATAGAGTGCCTACTGACGAATGTTTCTTTAATTGGTAAAAATTACATTGTGACATTTGTAAACACATATACTGCCAGTGTAATTGTGACAGGTGTATTTCAGAATGGATAAAAACATTCTTATCCTAAAAACAACATTTAGACCCGATTTTCAGTGTTCCGACTCTTCCTTCACGTTCCGTTCAGCTTTATGCTGGCCGTAACTACACACAGCACGTCCGGTAGAGCAGCACTTTTCCGCTCCTAATGTTCAGGTATAACTGACTGTTCCGGTCTGCCCAACCCTAGAGAACTCCACTATTTGCTGGTCACAACTGGCTCTCTGGTCCACCGAGTTCTGCTTTCTTTCAGGTGAGAGATAATCGAGAGACATTATCTGTAACTTTCATTCTTCATTGATCTCTTCGGTAGTTTGACGGGAGTTGTGGGAGTTGATCACACTGTGTGGCCTTAATTCTACCTTTTTTCTATGCGATCTTGCTAAGGGTTAATGAAGGACAGTAATTCTGCTCGGTTAAATATCCCTGAACACTTAATAATAATCATACAATATGGGAACCTTCGTGTGTGTGAACTCGTCAGCTTGTGCATCGAGTAACTAAAATGTTGTAATCGTGTTTCTCGGACTCATACATTCCTTCCTTACCCATCTTATTCTACTAGTTTGTAAATACTGTTAGGTGTCCATCTACATAGGTTAGATCCCTTGGATTGCTTTTATTGTATCTATAATACATATTATGATCATGTCGATTAACTTTACTTATGTAAATTTGTTATAAACTGTTACTTGGTTAAAACATTTTCACTTGGAAAAAAGGTTAGCTTTGGAGCGATAATATAGACTTACTTATTCGTCTTGCTACTTACTCTAATTTGATGTTGTTAAATCATTTACTTGTTTTTCTTGTCTACATTAATTTTGTAATCTTTAATACCTCCCCGGAGGAATATTTATCCCGTTGACTTCTTTCGAAACTATGTATTACTTAGGCCAAGTATTTAACCTAAAATTTGGGCAACATCCCAGTTGGAGTTTATAAAGAAACCAAGCAACTCTAAAGGACAGATTGAAAATTTCCTAATGTCCTGCTGGTCAGGAATTGTATCTAGAAAGTGTGTTTCAGTCAAAGTAATGTTGGACATAATAGTGGCATTTAACACAAACAACTTGACACCTGAATGTCAGTGATTCTTGATAAATTTAAGAACTGTATCCAATTCCAACTTCAGTAAATGTAACTTTTGAAAATAGCCCCCTGACCCTAAAACTGTACCATATGTAGCCTATATATCTTAACATTAAGTAATTTTAGAATAGTGGCATTCATGTTCATTTAATGGCATCCTTGTTTAATTTTAATTTTAGTTGCATTTGTTCTGTACAGTCGCTATTAAGTAGGTTCTCTAGCAGCTGAAGATGACCCATTTACAGGTCGAAACCGGTACTGTCTTTTGATGTAAATAATATTGACACTATGTAAAATAAAGTATTGATTAGGTGGAGAACTCATCCTTCATACTTGTAAAGTAATCGTTATCTCAGAAAGTGTTCTTATCCTTGATGCTCGTTATATTACACGGTTACGGATCCCTCTAATGATTTGGGCCTATGATTTTGACATTCTACTGTGCACGTTAAAATAAAGTTAGCATAATGTTCAATCAATCAATCAGTACTGATCTGCATTTAGGGTAGTCGCCCAGGTGGCAGATTCGCTATCTGTTGTTTTTCTAGCCTCTTCTTAAAAGATTTCAAAGAAATTGGAAATTTATTGAACATCTCCTTTCATAAGTTATTCCAGTCCCTAACTCCCCTTCCTATAAACGAATATTTGCCCCAATTTGTTCTCTTGAATTCCAACTTTATCTTCATATTGTGATCTTACCTACTTTTAAAGACGCCACACAAACTTATCCGTCTACAAATGTCATTCCACGCCATCTCTCCGCTGACAGTTCGGAACATACCACTTAGTCGAGCAGCTCGTCTTCTTTCTTCGAAGTCTTTCCAGCCCAAACTTTACAACATTTGTGTAACGCTACCCTTTTGTCGGAAATCACCCAGAACAAATCGAGCTCCTTTTCTTTGGATTTTTTCCAGTTCTTGAGTCAAGTAAACCTGGTGAGGTCCCATACACTGGAACTATACTCTAGTTGGTGTCTTATCAGAGACTTATATGCCCTCTCCTTTACATCCTTACTACAACCCCTAAAAACCCTCATAACCATGTGCAGAGATCTGTACCCTTTATTTACAACCCCATTTATGTGATTACCCCAATGAAGATCTTTCCTTATATTAAGACCTAGATACTTACAATGATCCCCAAAAGGAACTTTCACCCCATCAACGCAGTAATTTGTCGTGCCATTACACTAATAGTATGAGTGATTCACGTTTCCATTTAGGCATAATTTGGAGTAGTAACTCCTTCTTTGGGAACTTGTGATTGAACCTTATTTAATGAACGTACGAGTTATTTACCCATTTTACTATTTAGTTACCTTTAGTATTGCACATTTATGTTAAGCTTCCTAACGCTTACATATGCTCCCCATGACATGTGTCGTAGGATAGCAACTCTTGCGTGGTTTAATGAAGTAATAGTATACCCTGTTAGTGGTGTTGTGGTGTAGCCGTTCCAAGACCGTAATTCCTCAGATAAATAGGAACAATCGTGAGAATCGTGACGAACACACGAATGAGACTCCATACTGCGACTGTAGCGTCCAATAACAGCTGAACATCGGAACTTGATTCCCATATGGCCAACTTAACTGAAGCTAGGAGACCAAAGACCCACTAACTACAATGTTTGGGCAAAATTGAGTTATGGGATGGTTGGGGCTTTTTACATTGTCTCGCATGTACGTAAGGCAAGGATACCCCAATTTAGTCATTCATCTGCATACAGGAGTTTTTAAAATCTGTAGAAATAAAAACTTCTCTTATTCCATGGAATAAGAAATTTCTTGACTTCCATGCTTTATTTCCTGGTAGATGGCAATATCATCGCTTAACCAGTTGAGCAAAGACTGAGAGGTGAACATAGAATCAGATTCAAGTGCAAGTTCTGAGAAGGAATTAAGTAAGAAGTACCAGAGAAATGAAGACCACTGGAAGCAAAACATTAGTAAGAGGCTTAAAGCAAAGCTCAAAGAACACAATTATTGGTTAGGGAAATGTATTCCTTCCCGAAATAGTGGATTTCACTGTGGGTGAGTAGCTAACTTCAAATGTTTAATGTGTTATTGTATTATCCCAAAAATTGAACATTAAAGAATGTCTCAGCGCTGAGATATGAAATAGGAGTTATCGTCTCGTGTGTAAATATATACATACACGCTTTAAATGAATCTGTTAGTAATATCATTCTTAATTCTCTATGTGCAAGAACCAGTGCTCTTCTAAATTCTCTGATTTAGTAAAGCAACACATTATTGAGTTGTTTAACGTATTTGGAATACAAAGGAATAAGAAATCCCAGGACAACTTTGTACAGACTCTTATGACTCAAAGAGTTATTCCGAGTTGCAGACAAAAGAATGAAGATGCAAAGTCAAGATCAGCGTCATATCTATATAAAATCAAGTGTGGTAAGTAGACATACTGAACCCTGAAGGACGTGGTTTCTTTAGCTATCATAGATATCGTTAATACATATGTACGTATGTACGAGTGTGTATTATGTATGTGCGTGACCATAAGACCTATGTGTCAGTGCGACGTAAGGCAGGTTGTAAAACTGCATGTATGTATGTATGTATGTATGTATGTATGTATGTATGTATGTATGTATGTATGTATGTATGTATGTATGTATGTATGTATGTATGTACACTGTCGGAAAAACATGAAACATCCTCAAAGACAAGGTCATTTTCTTCACAAGCGATGTGAAAGTTAGTTCATCATTGCAGGGGTATATGATTACAAATTCTGACCAAATGGAACACATATATCAGAGGAAAGGGTGCCCAAACACTCGCACCAGTACACCGTGTATCCACCCCCTCCACTCGCGGCAATGCAGCCGTGTATTCGCACATGCAAATGATCATAAAGGTGCCGAATGGCATCCTGCGATAGATTGTCCCAAGCATCTTGCACCTTTCGATGCAATTCGGCAATGGTTCTTGCAGGCTCTGGAGAACGCATAAGTTCCCGCTTCATCGTGACCCATACGTATTCAATTGGCGGGAGATCCGATGATCTTGCTGACCAGAGCAGTTGTTGTACACGACGTATAACACGTGTCGCAGCAGCTGTGCGTGGACGTGCATTGTCCTGCTGATGATGCACCTCACCTTCCTGTCGAAGAAATGGCAATAGCACTGGGACAACAACCTGTGCAATATAGCGGGCACTGGTTACGTTACCCTGCAGAAACACCAACTGTGAGCGCGAATTGTAACTGATAGCCCCCCACACCATGAAGCCTGGGATGGGAGCTGAGAGCCGTGGGGGAATGCACTCTGGAATATGCCGCTCACCAGGTCTACGCCATACACGTGTACGTCCATCACTTGCATACAGACAGAATCTACTCCCGTCACTGAAGACAACAGAGCGCCATTCTCCTCTCCAGTCGACTCTTTCACTACACCACAATAGCCGTGCTTGGCGGTGTCGTGGTGTCGGTGGTGCTCGTAATCCTGCTGCAAGCAGATGGTTTCCAATGGTCCTTGGTGACACAGCACGTGCAACATGTGACCGGATTTCGTTCCTGGATGATGTTCGGTTGGCCACCGCTGCTCGCACAATGCGTCGATCTTGACGTGCGCCTGTACCACGCGGACGTCGGGATCCTGATCTACGGGTGTGGGAATGTTCCACAGACCACTGCTGAAAGTGGCGGCACACCACAGATACATTCTGCCCAACATGTGCTGCAATCCGTCGATATGTCCATCCAGCTTCCCGCAGACCCAAAATGTGACCCCGTTTAAATGGCTGCAGTTGTTCAACAGGAGCACGTACTCATCGGTGGGGCATAGTTGTTCTCTAGAATGAATGTTGCAAATATTGGTCACCTCTAACTTCAGCACAGTGACTGCCTGCAGAGTCAAAACAGAGTGCGAACGAATAGACCTCATCAGTGCCATCCGATCGCCGATGTCCGTGACAGATGAATCACTAACACAACAATCCCTCACTATGCACATATTATACCATGGTGCCACAGAACACAGTCCTTGAGGATGTTACAGTTACATACTGTTTTCCGGCAGTGTATTTATTTATTTTCAGGGACTGAACAGAAAACGGTATGCCTTAAGGCCTTACCCTGTCTGCATGGTGTATCTGTGGATAGGGTGAAGCGGCTTGACAAATTTGCTTCATCGGTATAATCACCGCAAGATCTGCGGGGAAAACACCAGAACCGTCTTAACGCAATGAAGCCTATGGTCGAAGCTCAGAGTTATGCTCATATTCGTTGGTTTCCTTACAGACAGGCTCACTACAGCACTATTGCTAAGAAGCGCAGGAATTTATCCTCTAGGTTAACGGTTAATAAGATTTATGAGCTACTCCTGTAACAAAATGATCCTGATAGTTATGCTGATGTTATAACAAAATAGTTGATATTAACAAAGTTGACATAACTTAAGTATTTCAGAGAAAATTATAATTATGGCTTTGGCAGACCAAAGGTAGATAAATGTACGGTGTGTGAGAAACTGAAGGTGAAAATCAAAAAGTGAAAAGAATGGAGCTGTTCGCCAAAACCTAATATCAACACTTATGCTTCGTAAATTAAAATCCATAGCCTTTTATGATGATACAAAAGGGTGTACAGAGCTAGCACAATAGAATGAAAACACAGAAATGCTAACGCTTGACTATCAGGAAAACATTCCAGTACCTGTTACTAATGTCACCGATGAATTTCTTATATGAAACAGTTATGGGTGTTTTACATCGGGATTCATAGAATGTCGGACAATACAGAAGTTATGTACAATTATACAGAAGTGGATGGTAAGAAAGGATCCTCAAGAGCTTTCTTAGGCATTTTATTGATATCTGTATTTCACTAAGTATAAAAAAATGCGTGTCTTCTCTTATGTGTACACAGCACAGAACAAGAATCACACTGTAGTCCAATTCTTTTACACTTTGATGCAGGAGGGGCGATTTCATTGTATCGAGCAACGTTATCCCATGAGAGGACAGAGTTTCTTGCCAAATGACCGTGATTGTGGTCATGTTGAGAGTCACAAAAGGAAACAAGAAACTGCGGAAACGCCAAGCCAGTGGTTTTATATTGTAAGAAGTTCAGTTGGATATGATATGCGGGTCAGACAAACTATTATATATGACTATTCTCAACATTTCTTAAAAATATTCAAGACAAATCCAAGTACTAAAGGAACTAAGCATAGATGAGCTGAGAAATTCCTCATGGCAGGAAGTGAAGTGATACGGTGTTCCGCATCCCATAAAAAGTGGAATCCATGTGAGTAAAACTATGAAGGGTACATAAAGAATCCGATTTAACATCTAGAGACCCAATACAGCTGCAAATTTCCCCACTCAACAAAAGTACAACTCAGGCTTGCCATTGAAAGAAAGCAAAGCAAAAGACTTGCAAATTTAATGAAGTTCATTTCTGAGGAAAGTATGATGCATTAGCAAACTCTGTTTGCTGACAGTAATGACTCTGATTCACAGGATTAACACGAGAGTGAGAGTGAAACAGAATATCGGTAACACGAATCAGAGTGATTATGAGTTCTGTTATTTTGGTGCGGTTTAGATTGGTGTATGTAATGAATTTCTGTCTCATTCTGTACATTGGGGCCGATGACCTTAGACGTTAGGCCGCCTTTAAACAACAAGCAAGAGCATTCTGTACATTTTACATTTAAAATGTAGCACTGCTAATCTTGATAATGAACTTAAATAATTTATTATTTCATAAGGTAGTTACGGTACACCAGTAGTTTTTCTTTCATATTGAATATACTGTGATACAGTTTTTATTGATATCAATAAAGAGCAAAGCATGAGACTGCAACGTGCCCAAAATGCATGCATCAGGTATGCATTCGACATACAACATACGCCCATGTATCCCCATTCTATACACAATTATCTTGGTTACGACTGAATGGCAGACGTAGACTCCATGCAACTACTTTGGTGTATCAAGTGCTTTCTGAAAACACTCCTCCTTACCTATCCACCAGATTTCGCTACCTTAGTTCCCTACACCTGTTCAATACCCGGTCAGGCTGTACGCTAGAAATTCCTGTGCATCGAACCGCAACCTACAACAGATCGTTCACGATCACCGCCACGAGCTGGTGGAATGAACTCCCCAATGACATCAGAGAAGCTAAATCTAAGACAAAATTTAAAATCCTTTGCCAGCGTCATCTTTTAAGCACTTCCAGTCTTTCTTGAGTGTGAATGGGATGCATGAATGAGAGTGAATATGGTTGTTTATTGCAATGTGTTCCTGTATATAATTTAGTTATACTTTACTCACCTTAGTTTAGTTAGTGATACTTTAGTTGCTTTAGTTATACTTTAGGTTGTAAAAATTTCATATGTTTAAATTTTATGTAAAAATATTACATTGCATATACATGAAGTGGTTAAGTGTAAGAAAGGGCCGGGAGCCCTAACTTCGCCACAATAAAGACGCTTTAATAATAATAATATTGATAATAATATATTTCGTTATTCCATACAATATGGAAGTAAAAATTCCGTAACTCCATCAATATTTAATTATAGGTTACGAAGCATTTAAATGATAAAGAATATACTTTTCCTTAATATGAACCCGTAAACGCGTAAGATTTAAAATCAGCGAGGGAAATGATCAGTTTTCTCCCTTCTGTAAAATTTGATTTACTGGAGTTAGTGAGTTTTTTATTTCCCTGCTTCAGTTCGTTGCTTGAAACAAGGAAATAAGAGATTTGATAGTCCTATACTACAAGGGCGCCCATAGGACAGTTTGTAGGGGGGGGCTAGACCTGGGGGTATGTAGTATTTTTAATATTTTTGGAAGATGAATTCCACGGTAGAATACCACACAAGGTATCCCATACCACTTCTACGTAATAACGATTGTTAAGTCATTTTATTGAAAGAAAAACACCTGAATATATTAGATTTTCCCTTTTCCTGATAGCTAGGGTGGGGGGCCGCGTCCCCACCTTGCCCCAGGCATGGGCGCCCATGCTGTACTACATATTATTTTGTAAGGAGCATCGACAAGTACAACGTGACAAGAGGGAATAAAGCAACAATCCACAAATTATGTTTGCCACATATATCTTCTTAAGACCTGCAGTATGTGTGGATGCTCTGTAGTCTGTACGTACTGGGAGAACGGAGATGAGCTGCTCGACAAAGTGGTATGTCCCAAGCTGTCAGTGGAGAGATGGGGTGGAATGGCATTAATAGACGAATATATTTGAGTGGTATTTTTAAAAGTAGGAAAGATCTCAAAATGAAGATAAAGTTGGAATTCAAGACGACAAATTGTGAAAATATTCGTTTATAGGATGAAGAGTTAGGGATTGGAATAATTTACCAAGGGAGGCGTTCGATAAATTTCCAAATTCTTTGAAATTATTAATAAAAGCAGGTAAACAATGGCCAGGGAATTGTCCACCTGGGCGATTGGCCTAAATGCAGATCAGTGGTGATTGACTTTGATAGACTGATTCACTGATTCCGTGAGTTGAAGTATAACCGAAGTGTAACGATACATTTCGTAAAGAACTATTCTGTTCATAGTTCGGATCTTTCAAGCAGTTTCTCAAATTCTGTCCTTTGGTCCATAAAATAAAATAATGTAGTACGATCAAAACGTGGGTAGGTTGAATACAAAATCAAATAATGTGATTATTTAAATTCGTTGTAATAAAAGACGAAATTTGGACACTAAGTGTGGGTAACGAAATAAAATATTAATTTGAAATAAATATAAATAACGAAATTGATCGCCACATGCAAAAGACTTACAGGAATAATCGAGACTGTAGAGCATGAAAGAACTCCCTCTTTCAAGGCGACGGTAAATACGCTGACGAGGCTCCAATCTTACTTCATTACCTTACCTGCAACTATTTAACTCTGAAAATCAATTTGGGTAGCATGCAAGGTTTTTTCTTACTCCATCAATACAAGACTCATCACAAGTTTCAATACACTGACAGAATTGTTGGATGCGCTTGTGAATGGTCGGCTGTACTCAACAGTCTTTGAATTGTTGACGATTGTTTGCTGCATTCCAACGAGATCAAAGAAAATAGGCTGAGTAATCAAATACATGAATCAGCTGATAACTGTATTCCGATAATTTGTAGACTTTGCCTCTCCGTTTATTCATGGAGTAAAATATAATAATCGAAATACTGTATCCCAATAATATATCAGTTCAAGTCCCCGCAGTATTTTTGACAGAAATTATTGTAGCCAACCTCTTATTTTTCAGCATTTAGGGACACTTTTACTCTCCGCCCGAGGGAAAATAATGGTATATTTTGTATCTACTAAAGCATAGTAGGAGAAAGTAGTACTAATAATAATCTATCTGCCATATAGCTTTATGGTAATCTTTGAGCAGTTCTTGCGAATTACGAACTAGCAATTTTCACTTCTGTGTGTGCTCAGTAGTAACATATTGCAATTAGCATACGTCTGAACGTAGTTTAAAATTATTGTAGTGTATTGTGGTATCTTATTAGGAATTAGCGTGCTTATTCTGTTGTAAGCCGGCCTCGTGGTGTAGGGGTAGCGTGCTTGCCTCTCACCCGGAGGCCCCGAGTTCGATTCCCGGCCAGGTCAGGGATTTTTACCTGACCTGAGGGCTGGTTCGAGCTTCAGTCAGCCTACGTGATTAGAATTGAGGAGTTATCTGACGGGGAAATAGCGGCCCCGGTCTAGAAAGCAAGAATAACGGCCGAGGGGATTCGTCGTGCTGACCACACGACACCTCTAATCTGCAGGACTTCAGGCTGAGCAGCGGTCGCTTGGTAGGCCAAGGCCCTTCAAGGGCTGTAGTGCCATGGGGTTTGTTTGTTTTTTATTATATTGTAAAATATTTGTGTAGTATAGTAGAAGTATCTGTAGAAACGGTCTTACTAGAATTCTATTGTAATTAGAATAGGTTTAACTGCAGTTTAGAATTGCGTAATTCTTGTGTATTCCTTCCGGTATTTAGTAATTAATGGCAGTTTCTATCTTGTTACGGTGTTGTAGGATAAAATATAGTACCGGTACGAGTAAGTAGTATCTTAGTGTAGTAGTACATTAATTACCTTATTGTCGTGTGATATTTGCGTACTATCCTAGACAATATTTCTTTCCTTACATTTTTTCTCATAAGTTATTTATTTTTCCTTTTCTTTTCATTTTCCTGTAAATAATGGCTAAGGAGTGCAAGTGTAGGAACTGTGTGGGTGAGGCCAGTCAATAAGGAGTATGAGGGAGGAGTTGGAGAGTTTGAGAGATATAATTAGGATTCTCTCAGAAGAAAGGAAGGAAGGTAGGTCTCCCTCAAACAATGAGGAACAGGGAACTGTTGCTGAGAAGTGTGGAAGAAGGAGGAAGGGGAAAGGTAGGAAAAGAAATGTAGAGCAGAGGATAGGAAAGGACTGGTGGAAAGGGTCATAGGAAAGAGAAAAGGGAGGAGCAAGTAGCTTTTGCAGCTGTAAGGAAAGATAGGGCTGGCCAAGAGAGGAGGGGATCAAATGAGGTGGGTAGGGTTGAGGCTCTGGTCATGGGGTTCTATTGTTAGGCATATGGGGAATGTGTGTGGAGGAAAGGGAATCAGGGTAGAGTGTTATCCAGGAATTAGGTTGAGGCAGATTTTAAAGAAAGCAGAAGAGAAGGAGGAGGAAAAGGAGAAGGTGGTAGTGTTTAACGTTGGTACCAACAACGTAAGGCAAGCTGGTATAAGTACCGACATAGTTGGGGATGTGTGGGATCTGGTAAATGCAGCACAGGTGAAGTTCAAAGAAGCGGAGATTGTTATCAGTGGAATACTGTGTAAGAGGAATACTGACTGGAAGGTGATTGGGGAATTAAATGCGTCTATGCAGTGGGTATGTGGGAAACTGGGAGTGAGATTTGTAGATCCTAATGGGAGGGTAGGAGATAGGGACCTGCGCTCAGATGGCCTTCACTTAAACCGGGGTGATTTAGGGAGTGGTGTTAAGGGTACTAGAGTCGGGAATCGAGTAGGGATGGCATAGAAGTGTAAGTGTTGAACTGTGTAAGTACTGCAAAGAAAGGAATAGAACTAAGTAATTTAATAGATTTATACTTACCAGATATTGTAATACGAGTTGAATCATGGCTGAGAAATGATATAATGGATACAGAAATTTTCTCACGGAACTGGAGTGTGTATCGTAGAGATAGGATAGGAATGGTAGGAGGGGGAGTATTCATTCCAGTGAAAGAAGTATTTGTAAGCTAGGAAAAAGTTAAAGAAAACAAGTATGAAATTCTAGGTGCAAGGCCCATTTATAAAGACTCGTAATAAGGCAACTGGGTGCCTTTTGAGTGTACCGACCGGAAACGTTTAGCGCTGACGCTGATTCAGAATTATTTCATAAGATAATCAGCTATGTGGAAAACAACATGGAAAGGAATTTCATTGTAGCGGGGATCTCAATTTACCAAATGTCAGTTGGGAAAGTAATGCGAACGACAGGAAGCATGACCAACAAATAGCAAATAATTTAATATGGGAAGGACAGCTGATTCAGAATGTGATGGAACCAACTAGAGGGAAGAATATCCTGGACGTGGTGCTGGTAAAACCAGATGATCTCTATAGAGAAACCGAAGTAAAAGATTGTATTAGTGATCAAGCAGCTGTTTTTGTCGTAGTTAAAAGTAAATGTGATAGAAAGTAAGGTCTTAAAAATAGGACTATTAGGTGGAAAACGATAAATAAAAATGTAAACAGACTCTGGGATGGGTTCAAAGCAATTGTTGAGGAATTTGAAAACAGGTTAATACTTGTAAAGGTTGTAAAGAATGGTAAAGACCACTTTATTATAACAGAGAAATAAATAGACTAAGACGGGGGTGCAGATTGGAAAGAAATAGAGTTAGAAATGGCTGTAGAAGTAAGGAGAAATTGAATTAACTTACTAGGAAATTGAATCTAGCATAGAAGTCAGCTATGGATAACATGATGGCAAGCATAATTGGCAGTCGTACAAATTTCATTGAAAACCGTAAGGGTATGTAGGTATTTTAAGGCAGAAACAGGTTCCAAGAAGGACATTCCAGGAATCATTAATGAACAGGGGTACTGTGTATGTGAGGATCTTCAAAAGGCAAAAGTATTCGGTTAGCAGTATATAAAGGTTGTTGGTTACAAGGATAGTATCCAGATAGAGGACGTGACTAATGCTAAAGAAGTATTAAAATTTACCTATTACAATAATGACATTTACAATAAGGTACAGAAATTGGAAACTAGAAAAGATTTCTGGGGATGTACTAAAGACAATGGGTTGGGATATAGTGCCATATCTGAAGTACTTATTTGATTATTGTTTGCGTGAAGGAGCTATAACAAATGAATGGAGAGTTGCTATATTAGCCCCTGTATGCAAAGGAAAGGGTGATAGACACAAAGCTGAAAATTACAGGCCAGTCAGTTTGACATGCATTGAATTTAAGCTTTGGGAAAGTATTCTTTCTGATTATATTAGACATGTTTGCGAAATGAATAACTGGTTCGATAGAAGGCAGTTCGGCTTTAGGGCTCAATTTGTAGGATTCCAGCAAGATGTAGCAGATACCTTGGATTCAGGAGGTCAAATTGACTGTATCGCGATTGACCTGTCTAAGTCATTTCATAGGGTGGATCATGGGAGACTACTTGAGAAAATGAGTGCAATTGGACTAGACAAAAGAGTGGCTGAATGGGTTGCTATATTTCTAGAAAATAGATCTCAGATAATTAGAGTAGGCGAAGCTTTATCTGACCCTGTAATAATTAAGAGTGGAATTCCTCAGTACAGTATTATTGGACCTTTATATTTTCTTATATATATAAATGATATGAGTAAAGCAGTGGAATCAGAGATAAGGACTTTTGTGAATGATGTTATTCTTTATAGAGCAATAAATCAGTTACAAGATTGTGAGCAAATGCAAAATGACGTCTGTAATGTTGTGAGATGGACAGTAGGAAATGGTATGATGATAAACGTGGTTAAAGGTCAGATTGTGAGTTTCACAAATAGTAAAAAAAAGTCATCTCAGTTTTAATTACTGCGTTGATGGGGTGAAAGTTCTTTCTTGATGATGCTTGTTGTTTAAAGGGGCCTAACATCTAAGGTCAACGGCCCGGGATGAAAGTTCCTTATGGGTACCTAGGTGTTAATGTAAGGAAAGATCTTCATTGGGGTAATTACTTGCATGGCATTGTAAATAAAGGTTACAGATCTCTGCACATGGTTATGAGGGTGTTTAGCGGTTGTGGTAAGGATGTAAATGAGAGGGCATACAAGTCTCTGTTAAGGCCCCTAACAGAGTATGGTTCCAGTGTATGGGCCCCTCACCAGGATTACTTGATTCAAGAACTGGAAAAAATCCAAAGAAAAGCAGCTCGATTTGTTCTGGGTGATTTCCGGAAAAAGAGTAGCGTTAAGAAATATTGCAAAGTTTGGGCTGGGAAATCTTGGGAGGAAGAAGACGAGCTGCTCGACTAAGTGGTATTTTCGGATCTGTCAGTGGAGAGATGGCGTGGAATGACATTAGCAGACGAATAAGTTTGAGTGGTGCCTTTAAAAATTAGAAAGATGACAATATGAAGATAAAGTTTGAATTGTTAAGGGACAAATTGGGACAAATATTCGTTTACGGGAAGGAGAGTTAGGGATTGGAATAACTTACCAAAGGAAATGTTCAATAAATAACGAATTTCTTTGAAACTATTCAGGAAATATATAGGAAAAGAAGAGAGGGAATTGCCACTTGAGCGACTGCCCAAGATGCATATCAGTAGTGATTGATTGATTGATTGATTGATTGATATATGCTTGCTCAGCACTCCGTAATAAATACTACCTCCGTCGCACGCGCACACATGTTTATATAGGCTTGCTCCACGTGGCTATCATGTCTGCAAAAGTACTTTTGTGCGATTGCAACGTAGAGCATAATAGTGACACTTTTTACACGTTTTTATAAATTACATACAGAAAAAATATTTTAAAATATGTAACTCAAATATAACTTACGAAAAATATGGCTAAACTTACGAAAAATATGTCAAAGAAATTTATTATTAACATATGGTAGTATAATTATCACGTGGGTAGGTTTCTGTAAAATCAAATATTTAATAAAATTAACTCAAATATATATAGTCCAAGCATGGAAAATATGAATAAATTTATGAAGAATTTAGTTAAGATATATAAAATATTTATCACACACTATTTAATGTTAATATGTTTCATCTACTAGGCAGTGATCAGGAACTGAATTATTTAAAACCTACTCATATTAAATAATTTTAAATAATTTAACCATTAACTGTAGTGTTTCCTAAGATGACTGTATTGAAAACTGTTTGTTGTTTCAAATTTATGTGAATACTTGTGCCTAAACTGCAATCAGTAAGGAGAGAAATAAGAAAAAATATGTAGTTCATTCTATGTTGAATGTAATAAAAGAATTGCAGTGTATCCTAAGATGAATATTTGTATTGAAAACTGTCTGTTAAAAAGTAAAAACAAATATTGTGTTGTATTGTAAAGGTGGAGTCAATCAATAAGACCTTATTTGAAGGGGTCGGGGCAAAAGAGTGCCAAGCAACATTTTTGTCAAAACTGAGCTGTCGGTGCCATTTGTTGAGGATTATGATAAGCTATCAGTAAACACTGGAAACTTGCATAGAAACACATTCAAGTGGCACTGCATGTGACTTTCATCTTGTTGCCCACAACAGTTCTTAGAAACACTCGAAGCAAAACAGTGTCAAGCAACCAGGAGACGCAGATTACCATGGATTGTAGGAGGAAGCTTGTGTTTTCGAGTGATTCTGAATATCTCAGTGATCCTGATGTAGACGCTGACTATCTTCCTCACATAGCATGTGAAATTTCCTCTCAAAGTGGAAGTGAGGTAAGTGTTGCTTGGCATTATTTTGACCATAACTAAAGTTTCCGCCATTGTTGCTTGGGGTATGTAACTTTTAAGTCATTAGGTTATGTTTTAGGAACCGTTATAACACACTCTTGGATCTATAGTAAGCGGCTTTTTCAGTTCAAAGTTTACTCAAGTTAGTTTAAGGCCTTTGTTGACCAACATTCGCAAATATTCATTATGTGGCTTGGCACTATATTGCTCCAGTTTTAAATATGTTGCTGTCAGTCATCATTTTTCTCAAGAAAGGTTACATTGTCACTTGCGACCAGGGGTTTATACGAGTTAACAGAAAAACTAGTGCATAATTTTTTAGCACTCTTGTTAAAGTATCGTTATTAGTTACATAACATAGGATACAACATAGGTATTTCTCGTACTAAGACTTGATGTTTTGCACTGTTTAGGATATCCTGGATCATTCAAGGATACCGTAACATTCGCCTGAGAAAGGCCCGAATTCTAGGAAGAGAAATAGACGTATTACGATACAGATGAATAAGAAGAGGCGAAACGAAGGAAGATAATATGTAGCGCGTAAGACCGGAAAAGTTGTTCCAGGAGCAAAAGTTGAAGAGCTATGTCGCTGTCCCCTGAGATGTTTTGAACTTGAAGAACAACAGATATTGTCAATATTTAATGGGTTTGGGGATTTCGCTGATTTTGATAAGCAAAATGCTTATTTATTTGGATGTATTGGAGCTATTCCTGTAAAACGGAGATACAGGACACCTGAAGGGTAGCCAAGCTACGGAAATTGTGATTATACAATGTAGGCATTCATGACTGTGGTAAAGACTTAGTATGCATATTTTTGTGGGATGAGAGTATTGTAGGAGAGGCAGTGACGAAATAGGTAGTGCAGATTTGAAGTATCTGAAAACAAACGCCGTCGATGCTAAAAAGCTTGTGATTTTTTCTGATAACTGCGGGGGCCAGAATAAAAACTGGAATATAATGGCACTCTGGCCTTATTTAATTCACACTAAACGATTTAATGGGATCGAACACTAGTTTTTAACATCTGGCCACACATTCTTGCTATCAAAGAGAGACTTTGTTAAAATTTAGAAGTACCAACGAAATCAACCGCCTGTGTACGACGCTGCCGACTAGAAATGTATCATTCAAGAATGTGGGAGAAAGAAGTTCAGTGTAACAGATATGAAACAAGACGACTTTTATGATCTGGCAGCATTAAAAGTTGGACTCCTGAACACCAGTAAAAAACATATGTAAGTGGCATGGAATTTAAATTCACAGACGTAATTTGATCAAGTTTGAAGCAAGTAATCCATGGTTTATCAAACTAAAAGACAAGAGTGAATATGGATTTTGAAGGCTGTAGGGTGCGAAGAAGAGGCAACACCACAACGTTGAGCTTGAAACGAAAGTACACTACTGTGCGAAAAATAAAGAAAAAAACCTGCAAGATGAAAGTCCTGGACTACGTCTCACCTGTCCATCATCACTTTTATCTGAGCTTGATTCCTGATTCTGAAGACACTAATGAAGTTGAAGAAGTGTAGGAAAGGAGCAGCTGATCTTTTAGTTTTAATGTTATGCATGTTCAGTTATAAGTCCCTAAATTCCATATTTTGAAAAGAACAGCATAGTTAAAAGATACAAACAGACCTTTTTCCGTGATGGGTTTATGTTGATTTATTTAAATTTCTTTTCATTTTCCAGTTCTACCCCGATTTCCGCTGCTACCAATTTAAATATTATTGGTGGAAATGTTATTTTAATTGAAGATTGGTGTTAGTTTTCATTTCTGATTAAAATAGTTGAAATATCAGACATTGTTTCATTATCATAAAATGATATTCTTAAGATAAGTGTCACTCCCATTGGGGCAATAAAGTGCCAAGCCACAGCATTCTGTGACGTGGTATTAAATGTATTGACTTTTACTCTACAAATAGCAGCCCAAAAGAAATTATGCCTGCAAATCACATACAATGAATATTACTGAACCTTTCAAAGCTATTATTACACCATTCCCATGAATGGTACGATTTCACGATTTGAACAAACTCTTCTAACTGCTCTCCCTTAAAGTTAAGAAAATGTTGCTTGGCACTCTTTTGCCCCGACCCCTTCATTTCTTGTTGAGGCTGACAATACGGATTTATTATGAAATTTATTTCTTGCGGTAGTTGGATTATGAACCCTTTAATACAATTAACGAAAATGGAAACAGAAAGTCGATATCATTTAATCGTTCACGAGTTATTTGAGGTGGACATCTTAGCCGAATACTCTGTGTATATATTGCTTATCATAGTTTAATACCAAAGTTGGGAACAAATTGAGTAAAATTAAACGATTTACTTGTAATGAATGCATTTTTGGTAATTTTTACTTGTAACCGTTACTTCTTATAAATTGTAATTTTTACTCGTATTTACTTCTTGAAATAAAATTTTTATTGTTACATTCTAGTAATGGATATACCTAGATCCATTGCATGGAAGCAGAAAAGATGTGATTATAAAAATTAACTTTCTCAGTTCTACTACAGCAGAACCGGTAGCTTCATCTTTACTGGATGAGGTACTTTTTATTTTTCAGGTCTCCAGTACTTGCAAAAACATCAAACTTATCCTTAATATCCAGCACTGCTGGGAATGTTCTTAAAATTTAACACAGGTATTCTTTCAAGTGCCACTTTGAGGCATCCCTTCAGCAAATGCAGAGATGTGTTTATCCCAAAATGATTGAGGCTTGGGAATAAGAATTTTAAGAACCCATTACATTGAAAAGTAAATTGCAAATTGAAATTTTAAAAGTCACTATAAATAAAAATTATGAGTATCCTTTTTAATCTCAGTTAGGGACGATAACCACTTAATATCTCTGTGATTAAAAAGAAACACGAAATGAAGTAATACTTTTTACTTTGCAGACTTTGGAATCATTCTAGCCCCATGAGAAAAAGAAATGCCAGTGATTTAAGACTGGTATTTTACTGATTACTTGTTGAAAAAGTATTTTTTAATTGAGTAAAGTACATCTCAGGTAACTGTAATTCAGCCCAATTATTTTTCCTGCACTCTTTCCATCACTGTTCAATGCACTGTTAAGTCATGGAATTAATTATCAAGAGAAATATTTGATGAATTTCCGAGTTCAGTTTGATAAATTTCCAAGTTCTTTAAAAATGTTTAAGAGAAAGCTAGGTAAACAAATGTTAGGAAATCTGCCACATGAGCGACAGCCCCAAATGCATATCATTGATGATGATTGATGATTGATATGTGTCTCTCATACTGAAGTCACTCTTATTTAGTTGTTGAGGATAAAGTTTGAGAAGTGAAATATTTATCCCCATATCTTGGAAGTTCAAAATGACAGATAAGAACACTCCAAATAATAGAAACGAATGATCAAAAATTTAACAGTTTACCAGTAATTGAATTGATGAAGTACCTACTGACTTAGCCAACGGCCGTAGCAATGTTGAAACACCGGATCCCGTGAGATCTTCGAAGTTAAACAACATTGGGCGTGGTCAGGAGTTGGATGGGTTGCCACGCGCTGGTGGTGGGGGGTAAGGGAATGGAGGAGCGGAAAGGAACTGGCCACCCTACCGCACGTAAACTTCGGCTCAGGAACACCTCTGCGGAGGTTCGGACCTGCCTTCGGGCAGAATAACCCTTACCTACTGACTTATTTGTTCTAGATCCTGCATACAGTAGATACGAAAACGTTCATTATGCCTTTACTTGGAGTAAAGATTAGCCATATACAATAGTGTGGAAGATAAAATCTAACAACATAAAATCTAACAACAATCAGTTATGAATTAAGTTCTGTGACTCTGTATATGGGGTATGAGAAGTGAACAAGAAAGAAATCATTTCAGTATTTTGTCTCGCCATTAACATTTGTTCAGATAAACTACTGGTGAATAAATAAAATAAATTACTATGGAAACAGTTTTACAAAATGAATTCAATGTATTGTAATAGAATGACTTTTCCTTGTATAGGAGTAAGAGATAAACATCTGGTGTTCTATTGGGTGAAATTAGTATATTCCCATTTAAAAAACAAAGTTGCTACCGGTACCGGTTTCTTGGTTATTATGTAAGTGACCGAAAGGAATAGGGCAGTATTTTATGAGCCCCTTAATACAATTTAAGAATTCGAAAAGAGAATAATGAATACATTTATGGCTTTCAAAATAATCTTATTGTATTTTTACAATTGTTTTTGTAAAGTGTCCTCTCAATCATTCAAATCCATGCATGTCATTAACTATTATACATATGTATAACCAATAAGAGCACTATAAATTACAAATAATTTTCACATTTGAAATAAGGATGTAGATTCTACTGGTTTTTACAAACTCCAGTATGAACATTACTGACTTCCAGCTATAACTGGACCATCTACTTGTAATCTCCTTAAATCCAGTAGAATTCTTTTGCTATGTGCACTAGATGGTCTGTGGGTAGTAACCTGCAGTTTTGTATCATCAGTGCAAGAACAAGATTACTGAATTTCCTCAGTAAGCAAACTTTCTCTATGAATCACCCTTAGGGAGATAATCCATTCTTGTATCTACTTTCGCATCAACGAATAAGTGACACTGGTTTTATAGGACACGTTGTTGCATTGGATCACATTCTTTGTAAACTTACTTGGACATCAGATAGATAAACACGAATTTTAAATTACCTAGTTCTTGCACCCAGATGATGGTATGAAGTATTAGTATTATACTTCTTTGAGTTTTTCTTAAGTCATTTCTTATTCTTATCAG
This sequence comes from Anabrus simplex, assembly GCF_040414725.1. Classification (NCBI taxonomy): domain Eukaryota; kingdom Metazoa; phylum Arthropoda; class Insecta; order Orthoptera; family Tettigoniidae; genus Anabrus; species Anabrus simplex. The sequence continues at coordinate 553,673,927 of NC_090266.1, read as the reverse complement.
ACCTTAAATTTAGATTTGAAATACTGAAGATGTTTCACAGCAATGCTGGTGCTTGCTTCAACACAGGTGACAGGTCTTACACGTTTTACTTTCTCCTCTTCACCAGTAATCAAGGTAATGTGCTTACGAATTGGGCGTGTTGTATTCGGTCTTGCACCTACTAATGGAGTTTCAATGTCCTTGCGTCCATTGACTTGAGCAATAGATGCCATATACTGGCGTACAGCACCTTGCAGCTGCTTATTTTCAAGTTTTAGTGCATCTTGATGAATCTTCAGTGCAAGAGACTCCAAATACACGTGACTATACCGCTTCCAGAAATTTTCAAGTTTAGAAATATCAAACATATCCTGAAAAGATGAGAAAACATCGAAGTTAATTATAACCAGTTTTATTGCTGAAAGATGAGTGTACACATTTATGTATGGTACTGTACAAAATAGAGTATATTTAAATAAAATAGAGCTGTACAACATGTAGAGTTTATAAAGTAGAGTATAGCAGCTAATATTCACAGAAGTGTAAATTAGGAGGAAAATTACAACTAACAGTATTTTTCAACGTAATTACAATCTAGCAAGGCATCTGTATTATGGATGAATCATAGCTGTGCTTGTCTACCAGACAGTCTTAACTCATTACTAGTGGTGGCCGGTGAAATCTTCGACCATGGATGTGGACAGAGTGCATTCAGTAATTTAGTTACGTCCAATTACCATATGCCTTGTACATCTTACTTGAAAGGTATATACAAATGCTCCTTGTTACGCGTGCCAGCGGGGAATCACCGCCAGCTACGGCAGCAGTTGTGTGAGTCATGCTGCTTTAGGACATTCTGTGTGCAGGGTGGGAGTGTAGTTAGTTGGCTTTGAGATCTCTCCACGAGGGTATTATTTTTTCATTGTTTGGAGCGGGGGTCCGTTGCCTGTGCGTTTAACAGTGCTAGAGTTGTTGTGTTCTATGCTTTGCGTTCGTTTATTGTTTCATATATATCATGGACTTGAGAAATAGCAACAGCGCATAAGATATATTTTGATTATTTAGAATATTCGGACTTGGGTGCTTCATTGGGATAACGAGCATGAAATTCCTTCGATATTTCAGGGAGTAGATTCAGGTAGATTCAGACCACAGTGACGAAGTTCTTAGAAATAATTCTGAACCGGTTAGTGACACAGATCTAGTGATGCTGATGGCATAGTTCGAGTTCAGGCACCGGAATATGTAGTAAAGAATGGAACCACTCCGTGGAGCTATGTTCCTCTGAAAAAGCGAGATCGAGGTAGACTACATTACATTATTATCAAACTATCCGGCCCTGTTTAGGTTAATGCTTGTGGGTTTTTATTTTACATTCATTTTTCTATTGTTTATAAATCCCTTATGGAGGTAAAATAGCTAGTGATAGGTCGTCGAATGCAGGTCCCCTGAGGATTTTAGTGTCTTATTTATATTGCATGTTAATGAGAGTGCTGTGTTAGGTGATCATCAGTCTCCGTTAGGGCATGTCCCTTTGAGGTCGAGTCGGGAAAGGATACTTTAGAAGGTATTCCGCCCATAAATTAAATCAGCAGTGCATGAATATTTTCGTTGCATGGTAGCTTTTCAGGATGAGTGAGACTGGAGAATGTCTTGCGGCGTTCAGCGAGGCCCACGTCGAACCCATGGTCTCTAGCGATGGCAGCGAGGGAGCACTCGGCCTATGTGCTCAGCTGCTGGCCAGTTTGTGTGTTGTGTGTTTCTTCCTAGGTGTGTGTTAGACCCACTCCACTGGAATTTTACTATTTGAGGGGCAGGTTGAATGCATCCAACCTGAGAGGCCACGGGAATAGAAGCGCGGAAATATTCTGCAAATGATAGCCGAGGCGCTAAGCGTGTCCTGTGAAGAACATCGACTGTCTGAAAATAGGCCTATGTCTGAATGAAGACCGAGAACAATTGGCATTAAGGACATTAAGCGCCAAGAAACTTGAGAGAAGGGCTCAGTTGTCTGGCCATGAGCATTAAGGGCATTAAGCGCCAGAAACTTGAGAGAGGGGCTCAGTTGTCTGGCCATGAGCATTAAGGGCATTAAGCGCCAAGAAACTTGAGAGAGGGGCTCAGTTGTCTGGCCATGAGCATTAAGGACATTAAGCGCCAGAAACTTAGAGAGGGGCTCAGTTGTCTGGCCATGAGCATTAAGGGCATTAAGCGCCAGAAACTTGAGAGAGGGGCTCAGTTGTCTGGCCATGAGCATTAAGGGCATTAAGCGCCAAGAAACTTGAGAGAGGGGCTCAGTTGTCTGGCCATGAGCATTAAGGGCATTAAGCGCCAGAAACTTGAGAGAGGGGCTCAGTTGTCTGGCCATGAGCATTAAGGGCATTAAGCGCCAGAAACTTGAGAGAGGGGCTCAGTTGTCTGGCCATGAGCATTAAGGGCATTAAGCGCCAAGAAACTTGAGAGAGGGGCTCAGTTGTCTGGCCAATGTCACTCAGCTGGGTTTGTACAAGACAGGGAAAGGGCAATTATGTGAGCCAGAGAGGGAGGCTTGCTGGAGCCAGCAGAAATATTTTTGCCCAGGTCAGTCAAGTATCCACACTGCCATGGTTTACGAATGAACGAATATTATTAGCGGTCTACGAAACACCAGGCTGTTGGGAAAACACACCAGGAGGGTGAAAAAGAGTCTTCTATTATGTTTCTAGAAGTTACCGTGGTTTTGAGGTTTGAGCTGGCTGGCGGTGTCTGCAGTCATTGGGTTCGATGCTACCGCGTTTGTGAGAATGGCATACACCTTTAGGTAACATGTATTTTTGCTCCAGATACTCCGCTATAAGTTCCGTGTATGTTTTGTGTGTTCAATATGATATGTGATATGGTTTTTGCTGCCATTTATTGTTATTTGTAGGAGTTCTGCACCTCACTCCCCCTTCTAGGTTTTGTTGTATATCTGAGCGGCTGTCAGCGGCCCGTCCTGTGTTTTGTCACCGAGGTATTTGCGTGGCTCAGACGACAGTAGATTTAGTGCTTTTGGGAATGGGGACGATTTAAGCAGGGTCTCATCTAATATGTGTGTATTTATAGTGTATTATGTAATTTCCAGGTTCTGGGAAGTGTTGTGTTTGTGCTGGGAAGTACCGGCGTATACCTTACATTAAACGGGGTGATCTGAGGATTACGACATTGATGGTTGCGTATCCATATCCAATGTAGGCCGAAAAATACACAAGACTTTGCCCAGAGAGGCGTAACATGTAAATTTAGGTACCGTAAGTGATATCCATGGTTTCGTAAATGTGTATGATTGTGTTAATTTTTATAGTTGTTCAGTATGCATTTTTTTATCATGCCCAATTGAGTAATAAATCAGATTGTGTCCCTTTCTCTTATCATAGCTAAGTTTCCCTTCACTACCATAGTTATAACTAGGTTGAACCCGATTTCTTCGGGGCCGATGTCCTATGTGTTAGGCCCCTTTAAACAACCAGCATTATCATCATCATCATCATCATCACCGATTTCTTCGATGACCCGGAACGAGCCCGAAGACAGCCGAGCAAAATTTAGGAGGTGATAGGGCGCAATATACAGAATGATTAACCTAATTTGTCTACCTCAAATATCTTCTGGTCCGTTAAAGATATAGGCATTCTGTTTCAAATTCTTAATTATATTAAGGGGCTCATAAAGTACTGTCCTATTCCCTCGATCATATACGCAGTTATCGAGAAACAGGTAGCAACCTCGGTTTTTAAATGGGACTATAATAATTTCACCCAATAAAATTATTAAGAATTCAATGATGCGCTTACTTGTGCAAATCAGACGAGTACTTTTGGAGATATTGAAGGGTTTCAAATGTGTGGGTATTAGACAGAAAGCAATGCGCCACTCACTGTGATGTTCAGCGTATTGTCCTCCTGCATGACTTACGCTTTCTTGATTAACGCACACACCGAACGTATTCCATACATAGCATATTGTGATTGTGTATTGTGCAGTCTAAATGTATGATGGTCAGCCACACTCGTAAGAATAAAATTAGAAGAGACGTTCACAAGAAACTAAATGGGAGAATTTTGTTTTATTTTAAATTTTAATGTGTAAATTAATTCAATATTCTCAGGTTTGCCAGTACTGAAAGAGTACAGTATGGATTATTTCAACTCGACCACTGCCTGTTGCTGATGTACATTGATATTACACGTTGATTTTAACGAGAATCAAAAAGTCCAATAATAATGTTGTCCATTATTCCCAATGACCATGCCATTCATTGGATTTTGAAGTTGTTGATTTCATCTCCTGAACTATGTACTCATGAGAAGGACGATAAAGCACTTAAATTATTACAATTTCACTGTGTTATCTGGTCCTTTTCTAATTCAGTGGCAATGAAACAAAAGCTTTGTAATTCCGAAATGCTGTAGGCCTACATCATACTATTTATTCTCCGCCCCCCCCCCCCCGAGAGAATGGCGGGGTATGTGTGTTTATCAACAAGGCGTGAGTCAAGCACGAGAACTACGCACCCGACCTCAAGGCGAGTGGCGCATGTCTTTCTGTGTAATGCCTACACATTCGAAACCCGTTAATATCATAAAAAGTACTCGTCGGATTTGGAAAATAGGCACATCACTGAATTTGTCGCTCGATTCTTAATTGTTCTATTGGTGAAATTAGTATATTCCCATTTAAGAAACAAAGCTGCTACCGGTTTCTTGGTTATTACGCAAGTTATTGAAAGAAATAGGGCAGTATTTTATGAGCCCCTTAATGCAGTTTAAAAATTTGAAAACAGAATATCTATATCTGTAACGAATCAGAAGATATGTGAGGTGGACAACTTGGTTGTTTTATGCATCCCTTCACATATACTACAATTCTGAAAGACATCGGTCCCTCTCCCTAAACCGGGGTAATGTAACGAGATGTGTGTTTACGGGCTAGAAGACAGCAGGAATCGTGATCGCCACTATTAATTCAATATGGGTACCATGAATTAACCCGCAAAACGAGTACAGATACGCAGAATACGTACTTTAAAATAGGAGGTTGACGCACAGACCGGGAGCACGGTACTGTATAGGCTGGGAAGTGGGCACCGTAGGTCAAGTCTCGCAGTAGCTCACATGGCAAGCGGGCGGCGAGGTATGTGATAGTGTACAGTGCTCGAGGTAGGAGGTTCGAATCCCACGTAAGAATTTTTTTAACAACCAGTTGCCTGGGATGTGGTGAGGTTGCATACTTGATAGCTTCCAAAGACTGATTTGTTTATTTGACCCTGTAAAAGACCGTATGTATCGTTGCATTGGGTATGGGGTTGGGTTGGACGAGGATGAGGAAATGATGGTCTGTGGCCAGTTAGCTACGTCGTACATGTTCCAAGCTTCGCAGATCACAGGTAGGTTAAAGTATACCCCATTGGAACGATAACAACATGCGATGGCAGGTAAGTATGTAGCTGCACGACCCCCCCCCCCCCCGCTACGAAGCAATTCACAACACAAAGTTTATTAACTACCTCGAGATGCATTCCAGCGAGGAGTATGTGGATATGTTACTTATCTATGGAGAAGCTAGACAGAATGCATACCATGCACAACGCCTGTATCAAGAACGCTATCTGGATAGACGGCAACCGACGGGCATGACATTTGGGAGCGCGGAAAGACGCTTGCGGGATACTGCATCCCTGGGAAGGACATGGTCACGATTTCGATGCTCGGGTGGCGTTCTGTCAATGGATCCTACTGCATGTAGACACTGATCCTGCTTCTCTAGCGACTCTCTCATTTACGGACGAAGCACGATTCCACAACAATGGAACCGTTAGTCGCTATAGTATGCATTACTGGAGTGTGGATAATCCCCATTGGGTGCGAGAGAGAGCTTTTCAGGTACAGTGGGGCGTGAATGTATGGTATGAAATCATGGGTGATCACTTCATCGGTCCCCATTTCTTTGAGGGCCATCTGACCAGCCCACGCTATCTGCGGTTTCTCCAAGAAGAACTACCACCGTTTCTGGAACATGTGCCACTCCTTGACCGCTGCAGGATGTGGTTTCAACATGACGGAGCTCCAGCGCACGCGGCGGTGGTCGTCTGGAACCATCTCCATGCGACGTATCCTGATAAATGGATAGGAAGAGGAGGACCTGTCCTCTGGCCCGCCAGATCGCCCGATCTTACGCCCCTGGATTTTTTTTCTGTGGGGCCATGTAAAACAACTGGTATATGCACAGGAGCCGGCCAGTCATTGTCACCTTAGACAGGTCATCACCGAGGCATGCTGATCCGTTTCGCCAGAGATGTTGCAACGGGCCAGATGGTCCTTACAACATCGCGCGCAGCTCTGTATCGACCAAGGAGGTCGTCAGTCCGAGCAGGTGTTGCGTTGAACGACGTGGATAACTGAAATCCTGTCACAAGTTTTCTAGCCTCTATCAACCCAGCTATAAACAAACCAGTCTGTGGAAAATACCGATATTAAGTATACAACCCTGCCACATCCCAGCGAACTGGCTTTAAAAAATACTTGCATGGGACTTGAACCTTCTAATCCTCGAGAACTGTCAACTATCACACATCCTATCGCGCGCTAGCCATGTGAGCTACTGCGACGCTTGACCTTCGGGCGCCCACTTCCCAGCCTATACTGGCCACAGACAATCATCTCCATATCCTCGTCGAACCCAGCACCGTACCCAATTCAACTATATATACGGTCTTTTACAGGGCCAAGTAAACAAATCAGACCTTGGAACCTATCAAGTATGCAACCTTACCACATCCCAGGCAACTGGCTGTTAACAATTCTTATGTGGGTTTCGAACCTCCTACCTCGAGCACTGTCCACTATCACATGTCTCCCCGACCGCTTTCCATGTGAGCTACTGCGAGATTTGACCAACGGCGACTACTTCCCAGCCTATACAGTACCGTGCTCCCGGTCAGTGCGTCCACCTCCTGTTTTAAAGCACGTGTTCTGAGAATCTGTAATCGTTTTATGGGTTCATTCAAGATACCTGTAATGAATTAATAGTGGCGCTCACGATTCCTGCTGTCTTCTAGCCCGTAAACACACATCTCGTTATATTACCCCGGTTTAGGGAGAGGGACCGATGTCTTTCAGAATTGTAGTAAATGTGAAGGGATGCATGGAACTGAATCACAAGGGGCTGGTGGACCACCCGGTAAAAAGACATATAGTCTATACTCGGCACTCCATGTCGTACGATGGATGTCGGCTTGTTAAAGGTCTCTGGTGGTACATTTGGCTTCTACCTGACAAAATTCAATAAATGCTCAGCCATAGGCCACCCAATAGAGTTTCGGTTCACTATTGCAAACTGACGAAATAAATCGGTAGGTCGAAATTAAGATGCAGGCAGCCTACGTGGTATCACCTGTATTTACCGGCACCGGGTGGCTGACACCATTCGATTATTATTTTCAGTTGTATTTTATTTGAAATATGCCACTAGGGTTAATACCTCTATTTGCAAGAAAAGCATATTGATTGTCCAATTAACTGGTTTACTTTCTGGTGTCTGGAAGCACTTTCAGAGACTTTCAAAGTTTTAGGTTAATTATATATTGAGAGTGCCCCGAAGCCCTTCTCCCGTCATATTTTCATACCCATTAGAACTGACGGTCGAAATTCTTCCAAAACTGCTCCCTGGATCCGCCCCTGTTTCCAGCCCATCATTCCCGAACTGCGGCTGACTGGACAGCGATAAGGAAAGAATGACATTTAGCAAGTGTTTCATTAACGGGAATGTGAATAGCGACAAAGCGAAAATTGACGAACATCAGCGGGAAGTAAATGAAGCAAATCTCCTAACTGCGGAGCTACAAAAGAAGTTACAGAAAGTGTATACGAGAAATGCAGGCACTCATTTATCTGTGGAGAATATAAAACCTGTAAATTGTGTGGTGATAGGCGAGTCTATCATACGGTATATAGGACAGGAAAACAGGTCAGTAAAAGTGATGTCCTTGTCTGGTATTCGAGTGTAACAGTTGAACAGGAAAATAGAGGACGAATGCGGCGGGAATGAGGACGTAGTAATTCTTTACGTAGAACCTATTTGTATAGGAGGGGATTTATTGGCGACAACAGATATAGGCCTAGATAAAGCGGAAGCATTAAATAAGCACTACGGAAAGGTTTTAAATCCGGCGGCACAGTTATTCAGGGACAATTTTCCGAAAACTAACAATGATTTCCAAATGAAAGCTTCATTATTGCATAAAGGTCTTTCCAAACTCAGAAAAAATAAATCTTGTGGGCCATGTTCTATTTCCGGAGAGGCACTTATAACTCGGGGGTGAGGCGATCCTACCGTATTTAATAAGAATCTTTAATATAGAGTAAGTCGGGGAGAGATGGCGCACATTTTGTTATGATCGTGCAGCAAGTCTTCGCTAACATTTCGATTAGCTTATTTTTATGCTAGACGTCATTCCTTATGTCTCTCCTCACTGTTTTTTGAAGGAAATGGTCTGAATGTAAGTAGATTACAGAAAGAGATCGTTTATTTGAAAGTATGTCACCTGCGACATCTCTCCCGTAGTGTCCGGGTGAGATGGTGTTATGTACTTGATATGCTAAGGAGGGAAGAAATTAAGAAGTAAACTATGATTACAGGTTTAATACATTTATTTACCTTATTTACATTCACTTGTCTATTATTCCTTGGCCATTAATAAATCAATTAATTATTTAAACTTCAAGATGTATCCCTCAGTACTTTTAGGATATGTTTTTGCTTACTCTCTCTCCTCCACAATCATTACATAAGTTCTTATACACTGAACACAATTCATGCAGTCACTTGTTGCAGACGGTGCACTTAATCCAATCATCCTTCTTTTTTGAAAATGATAGTTCTCCCAGCACTCCACACACTAGTTGCAATCATCAGATATTGCATTATTTTGCCCATCTGGAATCATCTTGGCTGCTTCATTGGAATGAGGTTTTTCTCCTTTCCTACCCTTTCCCGTTGTGGCAGTGGTTGTAATTTTTCTTTGCACTTTGTTCTTTTCGTTCGATGAGATTTCTCTTTTGTAAGTTGCAATAAAGGCATGTACCACAAACTTCGATTAGGCTGTGGCTGCTTCCTCTTCTCCATAATTAGTATAATTTGACACAGAATTAAACAAAATACATACAGGAGCTGATCGGAGAATGGAAACACATTTTACACCTAAATGGAAATTCAAAGAATGCCGCGCCATCTCTCCCGGAAATGTAGCGCGCCATCTCACCCGACATTTGGGGAGAGATGGCGCACCCCTGCCCCAGGAACTGTGTTGGCCCAACATGGCGTATAGTCGTTGACTAACCTGGTCACCGCCTGTGCAAATGCAAAGTTAATTTAGCTTGAACAGCCCAGTCAGTGGGCTTTTATACCATGCCGAAGCAAAACTTTGTAGGCAGAGAAGACGTACTTGCCAGAAATATCCAGGATTTCAGGCGAAATCACTCGCACCATGTGACATCCAACAGATAGCTTTTGTTCTCACGTACACACTGTACACACGAGAAGCAGTGGTCGAGCGATCTAGCGGGCGATTGCCGCACTGGCCTACCCTGCGTCATATCACCCGGTGCGCCATCTCTCCCGGAATCACTTATCACTGAACAATGCGAAGGTTCCAGAGATTGGAAATCGGCCATTGTCGTTCCTATTCACACAGCGACTTGAATAACCACAGACCAGTAAGTTTTACGTCAATCGTATGCAAACAAATGGAGCAATTAATAGTAGATTACTTGAGGTTAAAATAGAATTCTTCTGGATGATATTTAAGGGGCAGCATGGATTTCTCCTGAGAAAGGCAGCTCTGTTCTGTATGTCAAGACATATCGGATAAGCTCAACAAGGGGTCAAGTATTGATACAGTAGAAATTGATTTTACTAAGGCATTCATTCCTGTGTCACATGATATCCTCCTTAACAAATTAGCGCGTACGGACATTGATATCAGAATGATAAAATGGATAAGTGAACTCCTTAAAGGAAGAACTCGGAGGGTGGGTGTGGGAGAAAACCTATCTTTTCCAATAAACGTTACGTCTGGCGTGGCTCAGGGTAGCGTTATTGGGACAATTCTTTTCATACTTTTCATGAATGATATGTCTGATTCGATAAAATCGGAAATGCTGATGATTGCGTCATATACCGCGAGATAAAGACAAGGGAGGACGAACTATTGCTTCAGCAGGAATACGATACGATTGAAAAATGGGCGCGTGAAAATCGAATGAAAATCCAGAAAATTCAGTAAAAAAAAAATGACAGGAAAGAGGGATTACGAATTTGGGGGAAGTATTATTATTATTATTATTATTATTATTGTACCGGGCGGTACACCTCCACGCCGCTAATTTAAAAATTGCGCCAGGTGAAACTCCTCTGCTGGAGGAAGTCTGAACTTTATCTACGCTGTTAATTCTTTACCTTCTCAGAAGATGTCACCACGTGGAAAATTTTGAGTTTTTGAACTGTGTCATTTTTGATGTGTTTTTGTTTCGCTTGAAGTAAGAAGTGTGAACTTTCTCTTCTAGAGGACACTACTGAAGATCTACAATAGTGCAACCTAGTGCGGAGTCAAAGAACTATTTTTTTGGAGAAAATTTAATTTCAAGAGTTTGTTCTTTGTTAAATTTCTTTCTGTCATTGTTTAAGTTGGCAATATTTACCCCTTTCTTCCCCTTGTTATGAATGTATCCAATCCCGAATTTCTTCTATTAATTTCTGACCAATCTGGTGTATCTTCCCCCAACTTGAATCTGTTGCGGGGTCCTACCCAATAAAGAGTTTGTGGGAGGGTGTTTTCTTTCCCCTAACGCCTAGAACCTTCCGCGAGAGGATATAAACTGCTGATTTTCGGGTCTCCGGGCCACTTCTGTTCCATCTTTCAGTGTGTTAAGTACATAGCAGGGGGCGGGAAGCGCCTCTTTCTTCAGCAGCGGTCAACAACAAGGTAATGGCCGATTAATAACTTCTTTCTTTGCTAGCTCAGCAGTTTAACTTTCGGGGCGGGTTCTAAGCGTTCAACCATGTAACCTTTTCCTAAAATGTAACTACTCTTTTCATATATTCTCTTTTAAAACGACATATCGGGATAGAGAGTGCTTAACCCTCTCGAGCTCCCACTCACATCGTCTTGAGGTGAACTTATTTTTCTCAACCAATTCTTCCGTAATGTGATGTAAATTGCTATTAAGTCACCTCTGTAGTATGGGATTAGCCCTTGTATTAACGGCCTAGTGCCAAGTAGGTCTTAAGCAAAGTGTATTAGGAGTGCAAATTCGCCTCCTCTCAAATTGTATTTTAGAGGTCATGTATTAACTTTCTTGTCACTTAACAGACCTCAGTAGGTTGGGTATTTTACCCCTGTGTATACGTCCTTGGAGGACAGCTTAAAAGTGGAGTTCGGAGTGGCCTATGATAGGCTTGTATTTTAGGGGGAAGTTGCCCCTTCTTGAAAATTGTGTTTCTGCCTCAAGGAGGCTTTTTGAGTGTAATTGGAAGCAAATGTTTCTGGCATGTTTGGGGGTTTTCGGCCCCTTTGTTGTATGGTGTTCATTGTAAGGTTGGGCTCATTGCTCAAGAATTATGTTTCTGACTTTTGAAGCCCCAAATGGGGTACCTATGTAAATGTATTTGTCAATCGTGTTTCGGCTATTAAGTACCTGTTCTATTTGTTGTTACCTAATTTTGAAAAGAAAATATAACCTTGTTAAATTTTAAAATTAATTTCACTTTAGTAGCTTGAGACCTATTCACCACCCAGCACCTTCTTTCATGCATAACTACCACCAAAACACGGTAACAAGTGGTAGCAGAGCGTGGTTGAATGGGTCTCAATTTAGCCCCTTTTGACGGCTAGACATTGTTTTGATCCGAACTCTAACCATTTTCTTATCTGCTGGAATTTTTTGACTTTTTCAAAATTGTTCTGTCATCATGCCAGGCCCTCGCGATGTTCTCCATCTTAATTATTTGCGCAAAGAGGAGTTGATCTATGAATTAAATATCAGAAATGTGCAATCTGGAGGCACGGTTGCAGTAGACACTAACAAGCTTAGAGAGTCCCTTGATTTGCCCATTTCCATCCCCAATTTGGGAGAGAAAGAAATTGACGATTCTCTTTCCACGATCACGGAGAATGTTACTGGGCTAGCTTCTGTAGTTAGTTTTTTTGATGAAAATGATCCGTCTCCGAATCAAATTAAGCGTGTGCAAGGCAGGCTATATCATTTTTCGAATAGGGTTAACGATCTGTTGTCTCTAAAACTGAATGACGTTCAGAGGAAGGAAGCTGGTACGCTCCTGGAAAATATTTCCGAATTATCTAGTAAGGTCATTCAATTGTTAACTGGGGAAGTTCCTCCCAAATCTGATCAGCCCACCATAGTGAATGTAGGTAGCGAGGAAGAACCTGCTAAGGGAGAAGTAAATAGGAAAACCATCGCTGCTCAAACTATCTCTGCCCCATTAGACAACGAATCTGAACGTCGCGCATCATTGAGTAACATCCGTTCTGAATTAACTTCTTTGCCATTGAAGCCTTTACCTACTATGTCACCCGGGTTTAGCAGCTTGCCTCATCCATTGGCAATGTTGCTCAGAGGTATTTCTAAGTTTTCCGTTAATACCACCAGTGACGTAATTTCATTCTTAAGATTTCTAGTGGAATTTCAGGATCATGCCCTTGTTTTTTCTCTTTCTCCATGCCAAATCTTGCAAATTATCTATCCGTATGCTATTGGTATTCTCTCTGATAAAATCGTAAGAGCCATTGCCGAGCAATCATCTATTGAGGATTTCCATGCCCACTTGCTAGCTAACTTCATCCCTGCTAGGGCCAGGTCCTCCCTTATTCAGAAGTACTATTATCGGGTACAGCGCTTGGATGAAAACTTGGCTGATTTCATACAGGACATTAAGTTTTATACTAGGGTGTTTGCCCTTCATTTTCCTGAAGATCAGATTGTACAGGCTATTGTAGAGGGAATTTCACCTCCCTATAGGTCATATTTGTGTTTCGCGGCGTGCACGCAAACCTTCTCTGAACTTGAAGCATTGGCCGTCTCAGCGGAAGGAGTTAGATACGCCGATTCTTTGCGTGTCGCGAAAGAACCCCCGCCTTCCTTTAGTAACACTCGGCCTCCACCTCGCCGACCAGTCAATCCCCGTAAATGTTATGCTTGCGGGTCGCCTGACCATCTGCGCAACAAGTGTCCGCTGATCAAGTCAAGCGGGACAAGGAATGGAGCCGGGTCATCACAAGGCTGTTTTAAATGTGGGGCTTTCTCACATATTGCCAAGAATTGTCCCAACTCAAATAGCACCCCCTCCTGCTCAACTTCTGGTGCAAATTCCACCTATGCCAATAATAAAAAGTGACTAGTGGCTTCGGCTGAGTCGACTAATCCATCTTCCCGAGACTCAGCCCCTAGTAAACAGGTTGTAAATGCAGAGAACGATCAGCCTTCAAATTCATCTTTTGAATGCCCTAAAGAATGTCTTAGGATTGCGGCGGATACCCCCGCACCTGTTCTTTTTCTTAAGATTGAGTTAAATAACGAGCCTATAACAGCTCTCTTAGATTCAGGCAGTGTTTGTTCGATTATTTCGGCTGAATGGTATTCTAAATTGAAATCGGTTTGTAAACTTCCTGACTATGTCTCTTCTCCTGTTCAATACGTTTCGGCTAATTCATCTCCATTAGAAATTCTAGGTTCCTTACTGGTCAAGATTCGTATTTTTAAGTTTACATGGAAAATTAAATTGTTTGTGGCCAAGCAATTGTCTTGCCCCATTATATTGGGAGCTGACTTTATTTCTCACACTGGTCTTGTGCTCGATCTCCAGTCTAGGTCGTGCACATTCAAATTTGCTTCTAGTTGTAAAATACCACTATTAAAGTGTAATTCTGTGTCATGTTCTTCTATTTCGCCTACCCAGGATGAGATGTTGTTAGACCTTAGACATCTACCTGAGGAGCAGGCTGATAGTATTCGCAAACTGTGTCAGTCGTTTCCCGAGGTGTTCTCTGATACTCTTGGTGTTACTGACCTTATTGAATACAAAATTGAGGTCACGGATTCGATTCCTGTCCGTTTTCCACCTTATAGGCTATCTCCACCTAAAATGAAGGCTCTGAAAGAAATTATCGATCAGATGTTGAAGGATGGTATTATTAGGCCCTCTAAGTCGGCGTATTCATCGCCTATTTTCCTAGTCCCGAAACCCCAAGGCGGCTTCAGGCCTGTCATTGATTACAGGGCTCTCAATCGGAAGGTGGTGTTGCAATCTGTGCCCCTTCCTGACCTTCATTCTTGTTTTTCATGGTTTCGTAAGGCCAAGTTCTTCACCATCTTGGACTTAAATCAGGCCTATAATCAAATTCCCCTTGCCGAAGAGTCTAAACACCTTACAGCGTTTGCCACGGACTGGAATTTATATGAATACAACCGCGTGCCTTTCGGGCTCCCTACGGGAGCAGCTGTGCTCACTAGGCTACTAGATAGGGTCTTCTCCGACATCAAATTCGAGTACTTATATCACTATTTAGATGATGTCGTCGTATTTTCAGAGACTTTTGAAGAACATCTAGATCATCTGCGAGAAGTTCTCGATCGCCTTCGTAAGGCTGGGTTAACTGTTAAGTTGTCCAAGGTTGCCTTTGCTAAGCCCTCTATGTCATTCCTAGGGCATATTGTGTCACCCGATGGTGTATCAGTCGATCATTCTAGAACACAGGCCATCCGTGATTTTAAACCTCCCAAGGACATTAAAGGTATCGCCAGGTTCATTGGTATGGTGAATTTCTTCAGAAAGTTCATTCCTAACTTTGCTAATAGAGCGGCGCCCTTAAACCTTCTTCGTAGGAAAGGCATCAAATTCGAGTGGGGACCTTCTCAACAAGCCGCTTTTGAAGACCTTAAATTAGCACTTTGTAATGCCCCTGTACTTGCTATGCCTGATTTATCGAAGAAATTCATCGTCCAAACCGACGCGTCGTCGTCAGCGGTAGCTGCAGTCCTTCTTCAAGAGACTGAACTAGGGAGGCGCCCCGTCGCCTATGCGTCTAGGACATTGTCGGCTCAAGAAGCCAAGTATTCCATCTATGAGCTCGAAGGTTTGGCAGTCTTATTTGCCTTAGAAAAGTTCCGTCTCTATCTGGAACACGTCAAATTCGACCTGGAGACAGATAATCAAGCCTTAAGCTGGGTCTTAGGTAGGCCGCGTCGTACTGGTCGTATAGCCCGCTGGGCTATTCGTATTTCCGCCTTCCAGTTTGATGTTAGACATATCAGAGGTACCGAAAATGTTGTTGCTGATGGACTCAGCCGTATGTTTCATAACGACGTCGAGACCCACGAACCGGTCGACAGTTCATCACCTTCCGAGTCCATACTATCTGGTGTTAATGCCATCTTAACAGATGCTCCCATGCTTTTTAGGGACATTGAGAAATACCAACGTGAAGATCAGACGCTGGCTCCGATAATGGAAACCCTTTCTTCTGGGGAACATGCTGTCCCGTATGTTCTGAGGAATGGTGTTCTATGTTGCCCTTCGAGGCATGATAAGTTGATGAAAGTTGTTGTTCCAGCGGTTCTTGTACCTATGATCTTCAAGTATTATCATGAGACCCCATTAGGAGGGCATCTTGGAATCTTTAAAACCCGTGAAAAGATTCGTGAAATGTTCATCTGGAAAGGTATGGACGGCGAAATTCGTGAACTTGTAAAAGCTTGTAAATCTTGTTTGCTCAGTAAACCGACCATGTCCACCAAGGTAGGCCTCTTGTCTTCTCAGCAAGCGTCGCGCCCCATGGAACGCCTGTATATTGATTATGTAGGACCCTTCCCCCAGTCAAAGGGGAATGCCAACAAGTTCATCTTTGTATGCGTAGATGGTTTTACAAGATTTTCGTGGTTATTTCCGACTAAGCTGGCTACCGCTCAGCCTACAATTACTTGCTTAAATTCTATTTTTGCTTCTTTTGGTCCGTGCCAATATATTGTATCTGATAATGCTAAGGCTTTTACATCTAATCTTTTTCGTAAATTCTGTTTTGACTTGTCCATCTCTCATGTAACTACTTCTGCTTATTACCCTCAACCATCTCTGGCTGAACGGGTTAATCGTAATCTCAGGTCCGCACTTATTGCCTATCATCATGAAGATCATTCCAGGTGGGACACGTCCCTGCATTGGTTAGCTTTTGCTTTGAATTCGGCGGTTCATGAATCTCATAAGTTCACTCCAGCTTCCTTGATGTTCAAGTTTATTCCCAACACGCCGCTCTCTAATCTTTGGTCTCTGAGTGACATTCTACCCGAGACAATAGATCCGGATAATATTAAAGATCTTTGGAAGAAGGCTAAAGCCAATCTTAAGGTATCTCATGAAAAGGTTAGAGAAAAGTATGATCGTGGACGGAGACCCACCACTTTGAAGGTAGGTGACCAGGTGATGGTCAAGAATTTTGTTCCCCCGGGCAAGCTTGCCCCCAGATTTCATGGGCCTTGTATAATTCTCGATTTTCTTACGCCAGTTACGTTGTTAGTAAGCAATCCAGCCACCGAGAGGATATTTAGGGTTCACCTGTCACAGGTGAAACCTGTGTAAATTTTGTGTCAACTTGCTTCATATAATTTGAAAGGAATATGAAGGTTATATATATATATTTTTTTTGAGTTCAACTTTTAAGGCTTTCTGCCCCTTCTATAATATTTTGTCTTATATGTATGCCTCTTGTAAAACCTTCCCCGATCCGTTAAACTGCCATTCTGTCCTTGCCTCGGCCATTACCACGCTCCCGTCTCCTGCTTCTATACACACTGTGGCTTGATTTGAGTAAATGCCATGGATATCTGCACGCCGCTGACCCCTCAACCTCCTCACCAAGCCTGTGCCCTCAAAAAAATGATGATGGTCCAACAATATTCTGCCGCCTAGCTTTAATGTTTCAGTGCCCCCGCAGCCGCGCGGCGCCGTGCAGCAACTGGAGCAGAGGACGGGCCCCCTCGGCCCCAGCGAGGACTACGTGTGCACGGCGAGCCGGAGCTCTCCTCCCGGCCAAGGCTGAGGTGCGGCGCACGACCTGCTACTTGCCCGCAGCCTGTATATGTTCACCGCGGGCGCGGCGTGCTTCAACACCTCTGCTCCCCTCATAGTGCGGGCGAGCGGTATCTCAGGGTACTTGAGGGGTCCGAGCGGCCTCCTTTGGACGCAAGCCGCAACGGCCGGTCTGGCCATCCCACTTCATCACCATCTACTACATGAACAGCTACTATAAGAGATGACTACACTTGAGAATTCAACAGCAATATTTGGTGGACATTGCAAAATTTTTTCTTCACTTTTAAGTATTAAAAGTTTATCTTCAGAATTCAACTACTACAAACAGAAAGACTTTGCCTCACCTGCAACAACAAAATTTTGGAATTTCTCAAATACTTCTGCAATTTATTTTAATATCAACATCAAAACTGGGACCTTATTTTCAAACAAAAGTTTATGTTCTTCTGTGTTACCCATTGGAGGAACTTTGGGGGGGGAGGTCTGTACCGGGCGGTACACCTCCACGCCGCTAATTTAAAAATTGCGCCAGGTGAAACTCCTCTGCTGGAGGAAGTCTGAACTTTATCTACGCTGTTAATTCTTTACCTTCTCAGAAGATGTCACCACGTGGAAAATTTTGAGTTTTTGAACTGTGTCATTTTTGATGTGTTTTTGTTTCGCTTGAAGTAAGAAGTGTGAACTTTCTCTTCTAGAGGACACTACTGAAGATCTACAATAGTGCAACCTAGTGCGGAGTCAAAGAACTATTTTTTTGGAGAAAATTTAATTTCAAGAGTTTGTTCTTTGTTAAATTTCTTTCTGTCTTTGTTTAAGTTGGCAATATTTACCCCTTTCTTCCCCTTGTTATGAATGTATCCAATCCCGAATTTCTTCTATTAATTTCTGACCAATCTGGTGTATCTTCCCCCAACTTGAATCTGTTGCGGGGTCCTACCCAATAAAGAGTTTGTGGGAGGGTGTTTTCTTTCCCCTAACGCCTAGAACCTTCCGCGAGAGGATATAAACTGCTGATTTTCGGGTCTCCGGGCCACTTCTGTTCCATCTTTCAGTGTGTTAAGTACATAGCAGGGGGCGGGAAGCGCCTCTTTCTTCAGCAGCGGTCAACAACAAGGTAATGGCCGATTAATAACTTCTTTCTTTGCTAGCTCAGCAGTTTAACTTTCGGGGCGGGTTCTAAGCGTTCAACCATGTAACCTTTTCCTAAAATGTAACTACTCTTTTCATATATTCTCTTTTAAAACGACATATCGGGATAGAGAGTGCTTAACCCTCTCGAGCTCCCACTCACATCGTCTTGAGGTGAACTTATTTTTCTCAACCAATTCTTCCGTAATGTGATGTAAATTGCTATTAAGTCACCTCTGTAGTATGGGATTAGCCCTTGTATTAACGGCCTAGTGCCAAGTAGGTCTTAAGCAAAGTGTATTAGGAGTGCAAATTCGCCTCCTCTCAAATTGTATTTTAGAGGTCATGTATTAACTTTCTTGTCACTTAACAGACCTCAGTAGGTTGGGTATTTTACCCCTGTGTATACGTCCTTGGAGGACAGCTTAAAAGTGGAGTTCGGAGTGGCCTATGATAGGCTTGTATTTTAGGGGGAAGTTGCCCCTTCTTGAAAATTGTGTTTCTGCCTCAAGGAGGCTTTTTGAGTGTAATTGGAAGCAAATGTTTCTGGCATGTTTGGGGGTTTTCGGCCCCTTTGTTGTATGGTGTTCATTGTAAGGTTGGGCTCATTGCTCAAGAATTATGTTTCTGACTTTTGAAGCCCCAAATGGGGTACCTATGTAAATGTATTTGTCAATCGTGTTTCGGCTATTAAGTACCTGTTCTATTTGTTGTTACCTAATTTTGAAAAGAAAATATAACCTTGTTAAATTTTAAAATTAATTTCACTTTAGTAGCTTGAGACCTATTCACCACCCAGCACCTTCTTTCATGCATAACTACCACCAAAACACGGTAACAATTATTATTATTATTATTATTATTATTATGATTATTATTATTATTATTATTATTATTATTATTATTATTATTACGGAAATACGATGGTTTAATTGAATACCGAATTTACTATCCATTTCATATAAGGGGTCAAGATATTACTTCGCTTGACATCAAGAATCAGTATATTGTGGTTTATTCATTTCATTTTAATGTGTACTTCTTTGTGTTGTGCATTTTATGCTGCCACCGGTTGTAAGCCACTTGTAGCAGAAATAAATACTTACTTACTTACAGTACTTACTTACTTACTTACTTACTTACTTACTCTGCTTACCCTCCAGGGTTGGCTATTCCTCCGGACTCAGGGAGGGATCCTACCTCTACCGCCTCAAGGGGAGTGTCCTGGAGCGTAAGACATTGGGTCGGTGGATACAACTGGGGAGGATGACCAGTACCTTGCCCAGGCGGCCTCACCTGTTATGCTGAAGAGGGGCCTGGGTGGGGGATGCGAAGGTCGGAAGGTATAGACAAGGAAGAGGGAAGGAAGCGGCCGTAGCCTTAAGTTAGGTACCATCCCGGCATTTGCCTGGAGGAGAAATGGGAAACCACGGAAAGCCACTTCCAGGATGGCTGAGATGGGAATCGAACCCACCTCTACTTAGCTGACCTCCCGAGGCTGAGTGGACCCCGTTCCAGCCCTCGTACCACTTTTCAAATTTTCGTGGCAGAGCCGGGAATCGAACCCGGGCCTCCGGGGGTTGGCAGCTAATCACACTAACCACTACACCACAGAGGCGGACACTTACTTACTTACTTACTTACTTACTTAATTTGTCTCTTTACCTTTTACGAGACATGAACGTTTCAATGGAAAATAAGCAACTTTCACAGGTCGAGTCAGAGTTGCTGCATGCAGGCCGTAAGTTACAATTGGTACAATATATCATCATCATCATCATCATCATCATCTGTTTACCCTCCAGGTTCGGCTTTTCCCTCGCACTCAGCGAGGGATCCCACCTCTACCGACTCAAGGGCAGTGTCCTGGAGCTTCAGACTCTTGGTCGGGGGATATAACTGGGGAGAATGACCAGTACCTCGCCCAGGCGGCCTCACCTGCTATGCTGAACAAGGGCCTTGTGGAGGGATGGGAAGATTGGATGGGACAGGCAAGGAATAGGGAAGGAAGCGGCCGTGGCCTTAAGTTAGGTACCATCCCGGCATTTGCCTGGAGGAGAAGTGGGAAACCACGAAAAACCACTTCCAGGATGGCTGAGGTGGGAATCGAATCCACCTCTACTCAATTGTCCTCCCGAGGCTGAGTGGACCCCGTTCCAGCCCTCGTACCACTTTTCAAATAGCGTGGCAGAGCCGGGAATCGAACCCGGACCTCCGGGGGTGGCAGCTAATCACGCTAACCACTACACCACAGAGGCGGACGGTACAATATATGGTTTGTACAATGTGATCCTGGAAGCTTGGAGAGATACGTCATCACTCATCACAAAGAGATCTTGGAAGCTTGAGGAGATGTGTCATCCCAATGTGTTGACTCCGGTCTGTGTGGCTCAGACGATTGAGACGCTAGCCTTCTGACCCCAACTTTGCGGGTTCGATCCTGGCTCAGTCCGATGGTACATGTAGGTGCTCAAATACGTCAACCTCGTGTCGGTAATTTTTTTTTTGCTACTTGCTTTACGTCGCACCGACACAGATAGGTCTTATGGCGACGATGGTACAGGAAAGGCCTAGGAATGGGAAGGAAGCGGCCGTGGCCTTATTAAGGTACAGCCCAAGCATTTGTCTGGTGTGAAAATGGGAAACCACAGAAAACCATTTTCAGAGCTGCCAACAGTGGGATTCGAACCCACTATCTCCCGGATGCGAGCTCACAGCTGCGCTCCCCTAACCGCACGGCCATGTCGGTAAATTTACTGGCATGTTAAAGAACTCATGCGGGACAAAATTCCGGCACCTCGGCGTCTCCGAAAACCTTTAAAGTAGTTAGTGGGGCGTAAATCAAATATTATTATTATTATTATTATTATTATTATTATTATTATTATTATTATGATTATTATTAGTAGTAATAGTAGTAGTAGTATACTCTCCTCGTCATATTCAAACAACATACCACACTACCAACCACCACAGAAACACGCAATCGTGATTACGTCCCTCCATATGGGGTTGGCGTCAGGAAGGGCATCCGGCCGTAAAACAGGTCCAAATCCACACGTGCGACGCAGTTCGCACCCGCGACCCCACAGGTGTGGGAAAAGCGGTAGGGAAAAAGTAGAAGATTATTATTATTATTATTATTATTATTATTATTATTATTATTATTATTATTATTATTAAAGTGTTGATGAACCTACTGTAGTGGTAGACTTCGATGTTAGTGTCAGAAGAAACGAAGCTCTTTAAGTACTTGAAACAGAGTCAACTTAGTAAGAAAATGGGTTGGTCCACCACTGTATCCTAAGACTCTGTCACTAACCAACAACCAATGCAATCCTATTCATTTTATCAAAAGAAAGCTAGTTTTATATGCCTGACTCTGCCCTGTAATTGAAGTCAGCATTACATGTCGATTTAAGCCTAGTTTTGTGACTGGCTGCCCTTCCTGATGCCAACTCGATGGGGAGAGTTGTATTCATTATTGTGTGTTTCTGTCATGGTTGGTAGTGCTGTGTGTCTAAATGCAGATGTATATTAAGATAAACAAAATCTCCGAGTCCCAGAGCCAGTGGAATTAACCAGATGCGGCTAAAATCCCCAACTTGGCCAGGAATCAAATCTTGGGCCCTTTGAATCGACGGCTGCTATGCTGGACACATTGTCTTCGATGCAAATAATTTGTTGTTCGTTTGTGGCATATTCAGTGGTTTCAAGCTGAGGAAAAGTCGTTATTCTCAATCGGGGTGGGGAGGGACAGTTAGGCAGTGGGTGCCTTAAAAGCATAATCAACATGTAAACTTATATTCGTTCCAGTCCACCTAGTAGATAATTCGTATAACAAAGGGACGAAATATATACAGGGTGTTAGGTGTATACGTGCAGATATTTATTGTAGCAATAGAGAACGATGTGACGAACCACTATATATCAAACTTTTAGTAATCCTCGGAAGTTATTTTCGAGAGCAAAGGGGTACGATGTTTTTAGAATAGGTAGTATGCCTTGTTCTTGTGAATGAATAGCTTTCCTTTGATAACAGGCAAGTCACGCGCCATCCCTGCCAAACTGGTTTCCGTTCTGTTTATGTTTAAGAGCAAATGGACTACTGTGACAGCTGAGCGCTCCCTATTCAATGCCACGAGATGTTACGTAATATACTTGCCAAACTGGTTTTATGTTTACGAGCAACTGACCTACGGTAACAGCTGAAGGCTACCAGTCTACAACATGTTACGTTACATTATCGCCAGACTGGTTTGATGTTGTTAGTATTTAGTTTCCGTCTTAGGGGTTTCAGACAACACTAGTTATCGGTTTCGGACCCTGGAGATGTATTGAATTCTCAGCGTTAATACTGGTTCATTTGCTGTTACGTCCTTTAGCGGATAGGGATATCTGTGGTCGTCAGCCCTGTGGTCTAGTGAGTATGGAAATGACTTGAAAACCTGTGTCGGTGCGCGACCTGTACGAGCGTGTGATATAATTATTGGTTGGGATACGCACGCCGGGACGTGAAATGCGGTACGATCCCCGTTGTGCATTGCGTAAAGGTAGAAGAAGGAAGACAGTTCCTTGCGCCAACGAACAAATGCATGGCATAGGATATCCATATGAGTAGAATCAGAATTGAATTATCGAAGCACATCGAACGTTTTGTTTCAAACGAAAAATGGACATATTATACAACTATGTAAATTAAACGTACCTACATTTCGTGCTTCCTGCCTGGTTGAATGGCTAAAACGGTTGAGGTGCCAGCCTTTTGACACCAACTTCGCATGTTCGAACCTGGCCCCGTGCAGTGGTATTTGAAGGTGCTCAAATACGTCAGCCTCGTGTCGGTACATTTACTGGTACACCGAGCTCGATAGCTGCAGTCGCTTAAGTGCTACCAGTATCCAGTATTCGGGAGATAGTGGGTTCGTACCCCACTGTCGGTAGCCCTGAAGATGGTTTTCCGTGGTTTCCCATTTTCACACGAGGCAAATGCTGGGGCTGTACCTTAATTAAGGCCATGGTTGCTTCCTTCCCACTCCTAACCCTTACCTGCCCCGTCATCGCTATAATACCTATCTGTGTCGGTGCGACGTAAAGCAACTTGTCATTCGAGCCAAGACACCACTGTGGTTCAGAATATCCTCTGGTGCTTAAACATACGTTCACGGAGGTCATCCGAAGTGGTTACCTCAGTTCGGTATACTTTGTTTCTCATGCCCCCCCCCCCCCAGGCATAACAATCCACTGGAATAAGGGCTGGCCAATTGATAGTTCCACATCGTCCTGTCTACCGTTGAGGAAATGTCTGCACCATCGTGTAAAATCCACGTGGTTCGGCGTAGTCGAAGCAACACGTCCTCTGAAAGCTCCAGTAACGTACTGTATCTACTGTACAGGAGCAAGATAACATTAATAAATAGATGTAACCGACCTCCAACTACACCCATCCTGATATTAATTAGAACCGGTGCTGGGAACTGCCTTGTCCTATTGAATGGGGATATTCCACAGCTCATGAGTGGGATATAGTGGGTTCCAACCCCTCTGTCGGCAGCCCTAAAGGTGGTTTACCGTGGTTTTCCATGTTCACACCAGGCAAATGCTGGGGCTGTAACGTCATGAATGCCACGATCGCTTCCTTTCCGATACTAGCCCTTTCCCGTCCCATCGTCACCATAAGGAAAGCTACACCGATCAAATTTATGCAAGTAAGGTGATTGGTACCGGTCTGAGTGTCTGAGACCGTTGAGGTCCTTATCTTCCGACCTCCAACTTGGCAGGTTCAATCTTGGCTCAGTCTGATGATATTTGATGGGGCACACATACGTCAGTCTCGTGTCGTAGAAATACTGGCACGTAAATGAACTCCTGCGATATGAAATTTCGTCACCTCAGCGTCTCAGAAAACGGTATAAATAGTATGTGGGACGTAAAGCAAAATAACGCTAATAAAAAGACGATTGGTCAAAGAGACAGACTTCTCACTGCATCCATCCAGATATTAATTGAGAGCCGGTGCTAGAGGTTGCCTTGGTATACTAAATATTAAACACTCCTTCTATAAAAATTGCCTTATGTGTCACTAATACACTTGACAGAAATTCTGGATTGAGTGCTTGATCAATTAACCAGCGGCAGAAATCCACTCTTAAATCATCACCGAGCTTGATAGTAGCAGTCGCTAAAGTTCGAACAGTATCCAATATTCGGGATGTACTGGCTTCGAATCCCTCTGTCGGCAGCTTTAAAGATGATTTTCCGTGGTTTTTCATGTTCACACCAAGCAAATGCTAGGGCTGTACCTTAATTAAGACCACGGTTGCTTCCTTCCCGATCCTAGTCCTTAGTTATATCTGTCGCCATAAAACCTATCTGTGTCGGTGCGACGCACCGATACAGATAGGTCTTATAGGACGATGGGATAGCAAAGGCCTAGGAGTTGGAAGGAGGCGGCCGTGGCCTTAATTTAGGTACAGCCCTAGCATTTGCCTGGTGTGAAAATGGGAAACCACGGAAAACCATCTTCTGGGCTGCCGACAGTGGGATTCGAACCCATTATCCCCGGGATGCAAGCTCTCAGCCAAGCGTCTCTAACCGCACGGCCAACTCGCCCGGTAATAATAATAATAATAATAATAACAATAATAATAATATTAATAATAATAATAATAATTTTTGCTGCCGGGCAGAGTGGCTCAGACGGTTGAGGCGCTGGCCTTCTGACCCCAACTTGGCAGGCTCGATCTTGGCTCAGTCCGATGGTATTCGAAGATGCTCAAATAAGTCAGCCTCGTGTCGGTAGATTTACTGGCGCATAAAAAGAACTCCTGCGAGACTAAATTACAGCACCTCAGCGCCTCCAGAAACAGTAAGAGTAGTTAGTGGAACGTAAAGCAAATAACATTACCGGTATTATCAGGTCATTAGGAGCTGAAAGGCAGGGAAGAAAATAGTAAAATATACGTGGTGTAGGAGGAAACAAGATGAAATGTACTTCACCCGTGCCTACATCGCTCGCAGTAGTTTACTACAGGATAGTATGCGTAAGACCAGAACCAGGTCTCTTTGCGATGAGTCAGGTGTATTTTCGTATTGTGGTTAGCACTAGAGGACAAAGTGTGACAAACAGGTTTTGTGTATAAACATCAAACATGCACACCAACAGACACACACACGCAATGTACCCAAACCAGTACAGTGTAGAATGAAGAACTGCCATGCTGTGTTCAAGGTCAATATCTAGCGTTTTAACAAGCACGTCTTCCGTGTGTTGTGTTCAGCTTGCGCCACGTACAAGGCAATCGCGAACTGAAACTCTAGATTTATAATTTTTGTTACCGGTACTTCAATTTTTCTGCTCGGATTTATGAGAATATCGAACTATCGAGACTCAAAATACTACATCGATTGAGAACTGAACTCCCAACTCAATACGCTGCAGAAATGGTGTAACATCTGACATACCAATGTGAAACACGTAGCAATTGTTCAAGTGACCTCCCTGGACTACTCTGCAGGCTTCACTTCTCCGTACCCGGCGAGTTGGCCATGCGGTTAGGAGCGCACAGCTGTGAGCTCGCATCAGGGAGATTGGGGCGTCGAACCCCAATGTCGGCAGCCCTGAAGATGGTCTTCCGTGGTTTCCCAAGTTCACACCAGGCATTGCGGGGGTTGAACCTTAATTAAGGCCACGACCACTTTCTTACCATTCCTAGGCCTTTCTTGTCCGATTGTCGCCATAAGACCTCTCTGTGTTGGTGCGACGTAAAGCAACTAACAAAAGAAAATCACCTCTCCGAATCCAGTCTTCCGTAATATCCATTGGAGATCTGGCGGGCCAATTGATGGGTCCATGTCGTCCTATTCGCCATAGACCAAAGGACTGATCCAAATGATCACGCAGTAAGCGGCTTATATCAGGTGGTGGACCATCGTGTAAAAACCACATGTTTCGGCGTAGTTGAAACGGAGCGTCCTCTGAAAGCTCTAATAACGTACCTATGAGGAACTCCAGGTAAGATACCCCTATGAACTGTGCAGGTAAGATGATGATAATAATGTCATTGGCTTTACGTCCCACTAACTACTTTTCACGGTTTTCGGGGACGCGGATTTGCAGGAATTTAGTACGATAGGAGTTCTTCACGTACCAGTAAATCTACTGACACAAGGCTGACGTATTTGAGCACCTTGTCAAGACTGGACTCAGAAGGCCAGTGCCTCAACCATCTGAGCCACTCAGCCCGGCAAGATGATTGATGCAGCACTGCGTAAAGTGCTGGCCTTCTGAACCCAACTTGGGAGGCTTGGTCTTGGCTCAGTCCGGTGGTATTTGAAGGTGCTCAAATACGTCAGTCTCGTGTCTGTAGATTTATTTGCATTAAAAAACACTGCGATAAAAAATTCTGGCATTTCAGCGTCTCCGAAAACCGTGAAAATTAGTTAGTGGATCGTAAAGATATTATTATTATTATTATTATTATTATTATTATTATTATTATTATTAGTAGTAGTAGTAGTAGTAGTAGTAGTAGTAGTAGTAATATTATTTTTACGGAAGTTCTAATTAAACGGGTCCATTACAGTCATCATTTTAGCTATCGGTACTTACTGTTCAGTAATAAGCCTTCCGTCCACCTCTGTGGTGCAGTGGTTAGTGTGATTAGCTGCCACCCCCGAAGCTCGGGTTCGATTTCCAGCTCTGACAAGGAATTTGAAAAGTGGTACGAGGGCTGGAACGGGGTCCACTTAGCCTCGGGAGGTCAAATGAGTAGAGGTGGTCCGATTCCCACCTCAGCCATCCTGAAAGTTGTTTCCCGTAGTTCCCCCCTTCTCCAGGCAAATGCCGGGATTGTACCTAACTTAAGGCCACGGCCGCTTCCTTCCCTCTTCCTTGCCTATCCTTTCCAATCTTCCCATACCCCCGCAAGGCCCCTGTTCAGCATAGCAGGTGAGGCCGCCTGGGTGAAGTACTGGTCATTCTTCCCAGTTGTATCCCCGATCCAATGTCTCACGCTCCAGGACACTACCCTTGAGGCGGAAGAGGTGGGATCCCTTGCTGAGTCCCATGAAAAACCAACCCTGGAGGGTAAACAGATTAGGAAAAAGAAGAATAAGCCTTCTATTAGAAATGCCCGGCGGCAATTCCACAGTAGGTCTTTTTCCTTCGAGCAATGTTCACGATGGATGCAACTACGGTTTTTGAAATTTGTCTCATTAATAACAATTTCACTGAATACTTATAGCCTTTTCTTTCAGTGTCCACCGTCCTTTCAATGACCTAAAAAGTTTATGAATAAGCATAGACAACCCGCATTGTCTATTGTCAGAAATTCATCGTAGACTGTCGCAATAACAGCACAGAAATGTTGCGCCCATATTTCATTTACTTATTAACCATTTCCTTTCATTTTGTCAGCTTGGATCACTGAGTAATGCCATTGACGTCTTAAAATTCGCACACAAATACACAACACTTGATTCGCACGTATGTGCTTGTACGGATCTTCGACGTCACTGTAAGGATTCTGTGTACTTTTCACACAGAGTACCCTACACCGGTTTTCGAGTACAGCAAGTGACCTGGCACGTGAGTCATTCTCTTCTACTTGCCAAGCCTTTAGGGGAAGTGCACAACAACATGTGTTGGCCTGCGATAAGAAACAGGTTCAACAAGCCCTATACTCGGCTACTGTACTTCCGCTACGCGTGGACAGAATGACATCACCGGCGTATCCTGCTACGGCCGTTCAAAACACATTAGGTCCTGAAATATTTGGCTCAGTTATGGGCAAACTAATAGGACAAGGTAAAAATTACATAGCATATATTATGAGATGTATTTTTCTTAGCCGACTAGCTTAATATCTGCACGTATACACCTAACACCCTGTATATATATATTTCTAGTTGTTTTACGTCGCACCGACACAGATAGGTCTTACGGCGACGATAGGACAGGAAAGGGCTAGGAGTGGGAAGGAAGCGGCCGTGGCCTTAATTAAGGTACAGCCCCAGCACTTGCCTGGTGTGAAAAATGGGAAACCACGGAAAACCATTTTCAGGGCTGCCGACAGTGGGGTTCGAACCTACTATCTCCCGAATACTGGATACTGGCCGCACTTAAGCGACTGCAGCTATCGAGCTCGGTGGACGAAATATTTACCATAGGCAATGTGAAAATTAGAACCTCGGATATTAGTTACAGAAATACATACCTGATGGAATGGTTCAATGATCTGTTGTTTCTCATCGTATTCAAGTGGCGTAGCATCTTCACTTAGTAGTTCAGAGCCGAAAGGAATAACCTTTTCTCGTTCTGTTTCCATTTTGCGACACATGAAACAAAGTCGCAGTATTTGTTCTCCTTTGCTCAGTAGCATATTTAAGTGCTGGAATAACAACAATAAATGTTATAAGACGTGTACCAGCTGTATATCTGTTGTGCACTCTGCAAATGAAGAAATAACACTAATTGCATATGGATATGAATAGTCATGAGAATTATAAATTGATTTCTTAAACAGATTCTCAAATACATCGTCTGCAGTACATAACAATAGTGTAGCGTCAGCGCAAACTTTGAGACTTACGTTCGCCAAAATAAATAAATAAATAAATAAATAAATAAATAAATAAACTAGCAAAGTGTCCACCAATTTATAAGAGACCTATTATTGCTGCTACTTCTACTACTGCCATTCATTGTCTTTTGATACTTTGCGCTCGGGTGGCCTTGAAGTTAGAGAATGCGTCAGTGAAGATGAGACTAGAACGGTTGCAGTCTTAAACAAATGTGATTTATAGGCCTACAGCTAATCCACTAAATTTCGACCTGTTCGTTGAGGGAACGCAGGTTAATTTATGTAGTAGCAGTGGCGGTTCGTAGCAGGGCTGTGCCGCTATCTCTTTCCCCACCCCAATCGGTCCAGTTTTCACTGACCAGCACCAAGACACTTTTAGATGAATAATAATAATAATAATAATAATAATAATAATAATAATAATAATAATAATAATAATAATACGATGACACTGGCTGAATAGAAATCTGCTTGCGCTGCAACATCAATGAATGAATTACCTACACTACATTGGCATTTATGCACACACATTAACAGGCTAACAGCTAATGCAATCCCGACTACTATGGCAGTGCACTGTTTCACCGATCACAATCGCAAGTGATAATAACGACATTCATGAAAAAAGTAAACAGTGCACTGCCGAATTTCTCTCTCCTTGCTCAAATTTGAAAGCATGACAACGTATTTAAACATTTGACCACCCTACAAATAGTGCCGTCACGTTATGGTTAAATTTTTAATCTTTATTTTAGCTTCTTTATAGAACTGAATTGTTTAAATAGTCAGTACAATGGAATTTTATGTTTTGTAAAATGTTTTGGAATTATTCTCTAACAACAATTAATACAAGACGTGGGGGGAAAAGCCTAGAGACATTGTAATGTGGCTGGCGATGTTGCCGAGGGCTCTGCCGTTCAGCACTTACACCCGCCTGCACTCTTCCTTCCCCTGACAAGCCCACATCGTCCTTCCACCTCCTCCCGCACCCGGCACACGTGCTAAATCTATGACCTATGCAGGGCTCTGCAACAACAGTCCGATCGCCTCACGACTAAAGAGAAAACATCGTGCGTGCTGGACAACAGCCACGGTCTGATAGCATTTGCCATTTTCTTGATTTTTTTTTTTTTTTTTTTTTTGCTAGTGGCTTTACGTCGCACCGGCACAGATAGGTCTTATGGCGACGATACGATAGGAAAGGCCCAGGAGTTGGAAGGAAGTGGTCGTGGCCACACGGCCAACTCGCCCGGTTTTCATGAAAATAGAAAAGCAAAATGTTTACAGCCGAAATAATAAAGATAACATTGTATAACTGCATATCACACCACATAAGTTCGACTTCGCTACATTTGTCCATCTCTTTATGCAATCAATTACAGAGTGAAATAACGTTAAATGTTTTTAAAAGGCGGCGGGGCGGCGCCCAAAATTGTTTCATGCACGAGCCGCCACAATGCAGTAGTAGCATAAGGCTCGACGTCTGAGACTGATGCTTGTTGTTTAAAAGGGCCTAACATCTGGAGAGGTTCACGTCCCATATACTTGTTTCCTTGAAGAGAGCGGAAACCAGAAGCTGTGGGACGGGCAGCAGGGTAGACCAACATTCCTGTCACGTGCTTGACTTTTGTAGTATAGTGGTGATCACTATCAGTGGTGCAAGTGTTAACTAAGTATTTTAGTTGGAAGTATGAAGGATTCTATTGATTTAGTACTAAATTCTCTTCATTTCAAGGGAATTTTTATCAGAATTTTTGTAAAATAAGGATAGGCCTGCCATTTCCTTCCGCTGCTATTCCCACACCCTGATAGCGCCACGGGTGCGAACTTCGTTAGACGTGTGAACCTGGCTCTGTTTTATGGCCGAATTCCTTTCTTGACGCCAACCTTATACGAAGGAATGCATGTTTCTGCGATGGTTAGATGTGTAGTGTTGTGTGTGAATTAAGAGGAGCGTATTGAGATGAACACCAACACCCAGACCCCAAATCAGAGCTATTAACCATAAACGGCTAAAATTGCTGACCTGTCCAGGAATCGAACCCAGAACCCTCCGTGAATTTTTGGACTTAGTTCAACTATATATAAAGGGGAAAAAATCAGATGTAGGTTTAGAGACCGGCGACCTGGTAGAGACTGGTTTATATCTTATAAAGCTAGGCAGGGGCGTAACGTCAGGGCCTGCAGGCGGGCCCGGCCCTTAAAGGGAGTACTCCAAGGTATTACACACACAGTTCTCCGCTCGCAACTCCAAGGCAAGACAAACAGTACTCTTTTCAGTACACGACGTTATTTTGACTCCGGAGGGACACTGGCGGCAGCCAGCGCTACTGTTGTCCCAGGCCAA
Source organism: Anabrus simplex (assembly GCF_040414725.1). Taxonomy (NCBI): domain Eukaryota; kingdom Metazoa; phylum Arthropoda; class Insecta; order Orthoptera; family Tettigoniidae; genus Anabrus; species Anabrus simplex. The sequence goes on along the minus strand of NC_090266.1, from coordinate 553,642,772 downwards.
CTATTGCCATCTCCATTAAAACAACAATTCCTCGTTCGCGGCGGCTTGTAAGTATATGTGGGGTCCTACGGTGATGAAGTCTTAGGATTTTCGGGGCTCGGCTAGAGACGGAACATTCACGTTGCACCTTCCAGAAGGCGCACGGGGAAACCAGACGAAGATAACGATAAAGGAGAGACCGCGGCATGTCCTCGGGCCGGCTTAGATGTCTCCAGCCTTGCTTAGTCATCCCTTCGAGGAAATGCCGAGGATGGTTATGACAGGGTTGGCACGTAACAATATATTTTTCCCGTGGAATCCGAACCACACCGTGAGCTCGTCTAGTAACTCGTAAAAAGGCCTTTTGTTTCGATCAACACTTGAATTCTGTGAGGAACGGAAGCCATACGACGAGCAATGCATTGCTCGCTGTCGGGTACCTCGTCCAAAGCACCAGGGGCTAGATTCCAAAGGTCATTTTGGGATCTTATGGTGGGCTCAAGCCAATCCCCGGGGTTTAAATGGCCAGACTAGCCAAATGCCAAGGACGCCTGGTCCAAGGGGCCGCAAACACGAAAGAAATAAAAGTGTTAAGAAATTAAGATAATTAATGGGATATTTAATTTTAAATAACAACAAAACTAGTTAATTTCCACTTTTTATAAACGTTTGTTGTCGAAAATGGTGCCGGAGCTGTTGAATCTTTCATTTTGAACAACTTGTTTGTTGCAAAACAGCTCAGCATCATTGTTAAAATTCTAGGAATGAACTAAACTACTTTGGAATCCGATCAGTGTCGATTTCTAACTTCCCCTCCCTTCCCTCCCACTCAAAATCCTTGTTTTGTATCGACGCCGCAAGACTGTTGCCTGTCGCCCCCATCAGTGAAATCCAAGCTGTCCACTCAATGATTTGCTTTATGATCGTGATCGACGAGCTGGGCTGTGCTCAATTAGTATTTGTGTATGTTTTGTTTATGTACCGTATAATCGTACTTATTTTATTTGCCAGTAAAAAATTAAATCGGTTAATAACGCGAGTACTGTGTTCCATAGTGGGCTGCAGATAAATGTCGAGTCTATGCCCGGAACAGTTGGCGTGTAGAAGTGGTGTTAACTGGCGTTGTTGTGAGGAAAATTTTAGTGCTGGTCATCGCTCTTGTGTGACCGCTGTTCTCAATTGTCAGTGTTGAGTAGTTCACTGTGTGAGTCGTGGACGTATTCTGGAGTCGAGCGAAGGAATAGTCGTCGTGTGTTTTAGTGGTCAGCAAACCTGTGTTTGACCAGTCTGCGTTCAGCTGTTGAGTGAAGCGACTGGTGCGTGCGGAGTGAAAGTAAGCTGACGCCTGTCAAGAAGGATTATAGCCTCTTCCAGGTAGAAACTGCCCAGCTGGAGTCTTGCCGTGAGAGTCTTGTGACTAGACAGCGATTAGTATGTGTATATGTATGTGTGTGTACTAAGTGGGTCATCCTAGAAAAAATTAGACCGATACAAAACAGACAGTGTTTTATTCGTAAAAATATATTCTGGCTGCTGTAAAAATATCGTCAGCAGTCGTTAACTCTCTACGGAAAGATATTCTAATTCCATTAGGGGCCGTTAGGTACTTCTACTAAAATACACCAGTCCTCGTTATCTGTCTATTGCCTTGAATTGCAGTATAGGAATCAAGAACGGGTCCATTTAAGTTTTGCTTAACTAACATGTATTCTGCATTGAACCATAAAATAATGTGTGTAATTAAGCGCAAGGAGGTAGTAACAAAAATAAAAATAAATAATTCACCTTCTCTCTATGCTTATCTTCTTGCCTAAGCTATTAATGGCCCAAATACTACCGTATGTACTGTTGTACGGGGAAATGAAACGAAGTAAGTGAATTACGATGGCTGTTCCCAGTTAATATTGTTAGTGTATTCCATAATGCGACTGTGCTTACAAATTGTTCTTTTTAGCGATAAAAAAAGGTAGCGAGCACTGGGTGGATTCGGACCACAGCAATTTATAAACTACCCTATCATCACTGTACAGCGCCTCTACCAACTGAGCTACAACATCCTTGCAAAAGTCTACAAATAGGATATCAGTGATATCTTCAAGCCGGATACTATGTAAGCTTCCGTTTAATGGCTAGTAATCCACAGGTTTACATTGATTGGTGGGCCTCTAATGTGGCAGATTCTTCGATATTAATCAGCGGCCAAATTTTGTGCGACTGAGTGTACATATTTATAAAAGTCGACGATATTCCATAAATGCCACAAGAGGGTACAGAATAAATTGACAGGATTTATAACACATTTTATGATCTAATTTTCTTTCCACCGGAACATATTCAGTTTAGAATTATATAATTACATACCTTTATGCAATCATTGCTTTGAACTGTTAACATTATAAGTTGGCTTTGATCAAGACTTCTTCCATTATCCAGACGTTTCCTCATAATTTTGAAATATCTCAAGAAATTGTCCCTCTCCATTTTTAATTTGTTCAACTTGAATTCTTGCTCTTTCTTGAGAAGTAGGCGTTGTTGCATGTGGTTATTGATCTTCTCCTGCACAAACAAGGGAAAGGAAACAGTTTTAGAAATATTTTTAGTGATTTTTCTCATAACACTAAAGCCTTATTATAAGGAAACATTAATTCAGAGTAAGTAAAGAGAAGAAATGTCACATATATAGCAATTTAATACAAACCGATGATAGAAACTGATGTACAGCATAATGTTGGCTATGAATTTTTTCTCACCCTGGTGACAGCAGCATGTGATTATTCCCCCCCTCCACCTCTTCCATATGCTCCCCTCACACATGTATAATGATGGGAACTACATGAGAATGTATCAGGCTGAGTAGCTCAGGCGTTAAGTCTCTGGTTTGCTGAGCTCAACGTGGCAGGTTCGATCCTGGCTCAGTCCGGTGGTATTCGGATGTGCTCAAATACGTCAGCCACATACCGTTGCGGGACAAACGTCCGGCACTTCGGCGTCTCCGAAAACGTTCAAAAAGTAGTTACTTGGACGTAAAACCAATAATATTAGTATAGACATGATGCCCTATAGGCTTTTGAGCTTATGTCGTGTCAATAAAATAAGGTGAAATTCTTTACGATTCGCAGAGAACTGTGCTCTGCCTCATCGGAAGAAATCTTGACTGCCCACGAGAAAGGCTTCTTAAACAATGACTCTTTAAATTTAGACGTTATAATAAAGTGGAAATGGTACGATCATTCGCCACCAGATGGCTCCCAGGACGTGGCACAGCGCTAGCGTTCGAAGCGGAAGCTGACCGAACCATCAGAATCGGTCTAAGAGGTTCACATAACATGTGTACGTAACATGTGACATTGACACAGGCCTGGAATGAAACATCTGGCGATGAGGAGCGTACGAATTTGGAAAACACCGAGACGAAATAACAATAGTGAAGGGACAGGGAAGGGAACTACCTAAGTAAATTCTTAATGACTGGCAACCAAGTATTACTTAATTGATAGCTGGTGTCCCTGTTAAAAATTGTTAGGATTTCGACGTATATCCACAGCTTCCCGTATAATCCTGGACCTGTAGTGTCTAGTGTGGGTAAGAGCTCGAGCATCTTGGAACATGACATCATGACCCGACGATAGAGCGTGCTCAGCTATTGCCGATTTGTCTGGTTGGTTGAGACGAATATTACGTTCATGTTCCTTGATACGAGTACCAATGGACCGGCATGTTTGGCCGATGTATACCTTAGACCAAGTACAGGCAATTTCGTATACCCCAGGATGTAAAAGTGGGGGTAATTTGTCCTTGGTTTTACTCAGACTGTGAGCAATTTTAGTGGCGGTGCCAAACACGGTTTTTATTTTGTGTTTGCGGAGGACCTTGGCAATTCGATCTGTGGTGTTGTGGAAGTAAGGCAAGTAGACAGTTCCCTTCACTTTTTCCTTCTGTGAGCTTTGCTTGGTCGCTTCTCTGGGATGCAGGGCTCTATGAATCTTCATATCGCTGTAAACATTACCCTTGAACGCGACAGTTTTAAATGTAGGGTTAATTATTTCAGTTTAGTTGTATTATGCAGGTTTCTAGGCTTTCTGTGGATGGAGTGCAATTACCCTAATGGGTATCGTGTAATTAGGACGTACGAGTGTGTACCCTTGTTTCCCTTATTCACATTGCTTTTTGGTGGCAAAGCTTTATTTTTCTAATAATTTCTCTGAAAGTTTGGCAAGTAAAGTCTTTCCGTCTTAGTCCCTAACGTAGTATGGCTTGTCCTCTATGTCACTGGGCCTTCTGCCCCATTAGGTTTTATGGCAAGTTATACCACGGGATTGCCTGAGGAGTTCAGCATCCCAGCATATTTTGTTTCCGACCATTTTTATTTAAGCGTTTGTTTTTTTATTTATTTTGCGACCGTCTAGTATGAGCTTCTGCTACTGTGTTCTATATCATACTGATCTCTCTTTTGTTATTGCTTTTCCTAAGAGTAAGGGCAGCGTGTGTCATGTTAAATAGTTTTCACGTTCCCATCGGAGTGAACCTAATGAAAATGTGAAGTCATGGCCCGTCTGGCGATTGGTAATAAACGTAAGGAGTTAAATCTCCTCTACCTTGTATTCTTAAACTGGTAAGGAAGCTTCAGCTTCAACTTCGTGGGTTAAACGAAAGATTTTCTTATGCCAATGATTCTCTGTGCCAAAGATTAGGTCACATAGTATCTAGTCTTACTACAGTATATGTGTACCAAAGGTGATCTACCTGTGACGTGTCTGGAACGACAAGTCTTGTAGAATGGAAGCTCCTGCTTTCCTGTTAATTTTCAAGCTTTAAATCTTTACCTTTGTAATAACTTATTCAGTGTACATTTTGTTGTTGTTGCTTTGAAAAGATAAAGAAAAAGGTAATTTTTGGCAATACATTCAAAACAACTTTTGTACGGTTATTTGTCCAGATGTCTCGGCCCTGCCACTTCCCGCCCACCCCTCTACTTCCACTAAACTCAATAATAATAATAATAATAATAATAATAATAATAATAATAATAATAATAATAATAATAATAATAATAATAATAATAATAATAATAATAATAATAATTCCTTGTGGCTATTGCTAGCCAGGAACAGCCCTTTAAAGGTACACCCTCCGACGAAGGCGGGTGACATCTGCCGCGTGTGGGAACTGCGTGTTATTTTAGTGGAGAATAGTGTTGTATGTGGTGTATGAGTTGCAGGGACACCCAGTCATACACGCAAGGAAATTAACCATTTAATATTTAATTCCCCGACCCGTCCGGGAATCGTATTAGGGCCCCTATGACGCGAAAGCCACTATGCTGACCATTCAGCAAGGAGCCGGACATTTCTAACACTATATTGTGCATGTAAGTCTATACCTGTGTGTGAAATATTGTCCTGCGTAAGTCATTAGTATAAACATAAGAACAAACAAGCAGTTCTTGTGAAAACTCTCAAGGCCAAATACTTACATTTAGTTGATCAATGCGCTCCAAATGCTCCATTATGATGGAAGAACTTTCAGCATCCCTTGCTTTCAGTCTGGAATACTGCAAGCGTTTTGGTTCCGTCTCTTTTGCATAATCCGTTAGTACCATTACGAACTTTTTCCACAGCTTTTCCATTGTAAATTCCTTTTCTGTCTGCATTTGCTCACTGTTATATAGCATCTAGAAAGAAATACATTCATAAGGAGCAGTTACTGTTAAACATATTACAGTATAATTTATTCAAGAGAAGACAACAATGTATTTAGGTGGTTCGATAAGTAAGGTAAGGTGCACTCCTACTGGTATAGTTGTCTCAATTACATTTCAATTTCCTGCCAAACTAGAACAGGTAAACCTCTGCACTCCTCACGCCCGTTAGACTACAGTTCTCCTAAAATCAGTTGTAACATGACAGGGCTGGAAGATAAATCGTCAAGCATGGGATGCATAGTGTAATCCAGCTCCTGCGCTTAAACAGCATATAAAACCCACAAAAAGCATCGAAAACGATATCAGTTGCTGTGAACAGGATTCGGTTTGCTGCATGATAATCCTACTACACACTCAGCTAACTGCACACATAGTTAGTACTGGACCATTTTATCCTGGTCTGGCACTGACTGATATCTGTTTCTTTTTTCACCCCAGGCAAATTTTGGAGCGATACAATCATAAGACCAGAACCGCTACTTTTCCAATCCTAGCCCTTTCCTTTCCCATGCTTACGCCGCCAGTAACCCTAAATATCTTAGTACCACGTTAAACCACTGGCAAAAATAGAGTACTCAAGAATCATCGAAATACCAGGTGAATCACCTGGACCTATTTTTTCTTGAACATTCGCAACCTTCTGCGAATTGAATCTTTCTTAGTCATATCTCACGTGACATCTTACAGCAATTTCATGTACGCAAAGCCTGATATAGACTTCCCCATACCGAGCGAGTGGCTGCGCGGTTTGTGTCACGTAGCTGTCAGTTTGCATTCAGGAGGTAGTGGGTTCGAGCCCCGCTGTCGACAACCCTGAAGATGGTTTTTCGTCGCTTGCCCATTTTCACACCAGGAAAATGCTGGGGCTGTAGCGTAATTAAGGTCACGGTTGCTTCCTTCCAATTCCTAGCCATTTCCTATCTCATCGTCGCCATAAGACCTAGGGATAGATTACTACTAACAGAATGTTGACACCATGTTTACTTGGGAGCAGTAACTTGTTCCTATGTGCATATCCGGGAGAAATTAATAAAAGGATGCTGACGTCATAGGCAATCATTAACTTGTTCACAACCGGGCGAGTTGGCCGTGCGCGTAGAGGCGCGCGGCTGTGAGCTTGCATCCGGGAGATAGTAGGTTCGAATCCCACTATCGACAGCCCTGAAAATGGTTTTCCGTGGTTCCCATTTTCACACCAGGCAAATGCTGGGGCTGTACCTTAATTAAGGCCACGGCCGCTTCCTTCCAACTCCTAAGCCTTTCCTATCCCATCGTCGCCATAAGACCTATCTGTGTCGGTGCCACGTAAAGCCCCTAGCAAAAAAACTTGTTCACATCTGAAATCAATTAATAACAGGATGCTGCTGACGTCATATCTCACAAAGACCATGTCTGTGCTTTTGCATCAGCAATGACAGGTTCTGTCATGTCTGTCTGGCTACATCCTGAGTCTTAATAATACATGCTACATATTGAACCCATGACCTTTGTGCCCTAAGAATATTATGTATTAAATTGTCAATTGGAATAAGAAATTCAATTTCTCGGTATCACGGCAGTGACACGTGGCAAGGGGATAGCTACTTTCCATCCCACGCTCTGGGATACGTGACGTCATCCGCACGTGTCGTACGTGGAAGGATACCGAAGAAAGTTTGAGACTGCTAAGCCATTTTGGTGGTTTATTTGAGAAGAGCGCGTGTGTATGGCGTACCCACGCTAGTCGACAAAAATATAGTGCCTATCAAATGAGGTCATTTATCCAGCTAATTTAATATGTATAAATTTTAAATGTCCATGAGCACTACCGCCAGCAATGTAGCAAGTATGTGGTTACCTTCAAAATTCTTTTAAATTACAATTAAGTCAGAAAAGTCGCGCAAATTTCTTGGCGGCAAGGGAAAATGCCTGGAGAGAGTGGGTAAACGGCTATAAATATAGGAGGGGCGCCATGATGAAGCCCCTGCATTTTGTATCACGAGGCTGAAGACAGAGGGTTGAACTGCTCTGTAAAATCGAACGACAAAGGTAGACTAAGTCCAACCAACAGATTTTAGCCGATGTGGCTGGGGTCTTGACTCCATGTGGAGATAGTTTTTCTTGAGTGGAAGTAATTGTACAAAAAGGACGGTCAAGGTACCGAAGAAATTTGTATAAATTGTGTGTGGTAAAGAAAGTAATTCGTGTGCGGGTTAATTACAATCCGTCGTGTGCGATCAACAAGAACGGCAAGTGAAGGGCATTTTCTTTTTTTTTATATGCTTTATTTCCAGGAAACCGGAAGATAAAATGATCTGTACATCCAGAAATGTAAAAATGGCTAAATAAAAATGTCAGGGTCACAGGTGAGCCCTAAGATGAATGCTGGCGTGACTTAAGGTATGTGACTTGCCATCTTAGCGCCTACTATATCTTGTTTCATGATGTCTAACTTATATGTATTTGAAGCGGGTATATACGACGCAGTTGGTCGCCCCTATGTGGTTTTTGTAAATGTCAGAATACGACGAAAAAGGGTCATTTGGTTTATTTTTCACTTGGATAAATTTTTGAAGTCTTGCGAGTGCCGTATGATGTTGTAAAAAGTTATTAAATAGGGTTTCGAAGTGATATCACGTCCAATGTAGATCGTCATTTCCGTGTGTTTATTGCCTATATTTTGTGATGTCAAATTAAGATGTTCATTCGACGCCAAAAATTTTCAGTTGGAATTTTGATGGAGTTGGTGCAAAAGGGATTCGTGGTTACCCATTTTCAATCGGATGGAAGCGCTGGACCTAGTGTTGAGTAACGCATGTCGGTGAATTTGTCATGAATGTAATGTATTCTATGTCCGTTTAAACCGTGCCTGAGTGACAATAATATCAGGAAATTTGTCAGTCATTTCCGTGAAAATCCACTTATTAAAATACGATATCATTTTATGCGAAGTTATTCATTATTAAAGCATTATGCGTTATTAAACGTCGTGGATTCTAGTAAGGATTATTATTCCAGTTCTTTTGTCAGTGATAGTCGTTGAGTTTGGGAAACAGAGGTTAGTTTGTAGTGTGAGTCGAGATAGGATATGTGAATCAGGTGTTTGGAAACCTGTCGATGAAGCCGTGACTTGTGGGAGCCCGAGGAAGATTTTATAATGTTGGGAATGGAAAGCAGAATACGAGAATCCACGCCGGTATTAATTTGCGACGTGTACAATTATTGTGGGACTTTTAAAAGTAAATCTATGTGCATATTTGGTTGGTCAGAATATATCGTATTTTGTAATTAGTCTTTTTGCGAAGTTAAATGTTTCATTCTTTGAGGTCAGTCAGGCAAGATGAACAGATGTTTCATATCGAGACTGACAGACAGAGGAGGGTCGTTTGTGCCGAGACCGTCAGCTGATCGAGGGGGGCCAGTTTTGTATAACGGAACGTGTAGTGGTTTACGTGTAGGATGGAGATTGCATTCTTGGTAACGGAGATAAATAATTACGGAATCTAGTTGAAATTTCCATCCGGGAATAACGTGCGAGTTGCTGGATAATGTGAATTTGTTTAATTGAGATCGTAATGTACATTTGAGACCACGAACTTAGAGTGTAATGAGTAAGGTTAGCCACTTTCAGGGTTGTCCAAAATAAAGAGGGGTGGTAGTGATGATGGTTTTGTTTGTGAGGGGTGCGCAAACTTTATAAAATGTTATGACGAGATATGACATCGTAATTGGCTTACATTATACGCGAATTACTTTTGGCTTGTACGTAATTATTAGGGTTATCCAAGTGTTAATAATGGCTAGGGTTAGATTAGATTTAAAGTGTGAGGTCATGAAACAAGATATAAAACTGGACATGAATGATGTAATAGTTCTTTTCCAGCTACAGGAATCAACAGATAAACATCCAACGTGATTAAAATGAATTACGTCAAGAAGCGTGTAGGGACTTGTGAAGAAACCATTCGTCCGTGGAAATCGAATTTGTTTTTCTTTAAGATGTCATTAAATCATTTAAATTTATTTAATTATTAAATTCAGTGAAAACCGTAATTTGAAATAACTTTAAATCAAGCGAATAACTTGAAGATGCATTCTGGAAATCGTAGTTTATTTTCTGGGGTATATGTAAATGTTAACGTAACGATTAAGGGGACATATCCGAAGGTAATGGATTTTACTGCCACAAAGTATTGCGAGCATTTTGTTGTTGCATTATTTGACTTTGATTGCTTGAGCAGTAAATGTGCTGGAGATAGTAAAGTGGAAACTTTGGTCATCAACCGATGTAACTTAATTGTGTTTAGCCTTCAGCTTAGAAACATGGATGGTCAGGGGGTCATCAACATCACTGACTTAGATTAGGGCCATATGCCACTGTAGCATCATTTTCCCTGCGGTCATCATCCACAATGACTTTAAAGTCACTTAGAAGTTTAGATGTCGGTCCATGACATAGTCGCAGGTCACATCGATTCAATTAAGGGTCCATGCCGTGTAACCACTGAGTGGCACACACCGATTGGACTGCCTTAATTATACCCAGAGTCCAGAGTTCGTGTTACGAGGGCTGGATCATAAAGAATCACTATGATGGTACATGTAGTCTCACATGGAAGCCGAACTTAAGGATTTCCAGACTTTCCTTTCTTTAATTAATAATTGAGACAAGGGTTTCTAGTAAGGATGCCCATCAGGCAGTTACGTCAAAGGCTCACACCAGTGTTCTGACCTTCTATGTAAAAATGAGTGTGGTGTCCTGTGGACACGACTGAGTTCAATGATACCGTTGATAAATCATAAATGCTTCAGGAATTACTCGAATAAATAGGAATATTTTAAACAGACCTTTCATTTGAGTAGATAGATTATAATTACTGAACCCTACCTTTTACCTCAGCAAGTGACGAAGAACCCTATGCGACCAAGAGACGGAGCTCATGAAAATTTTGCTGATAGGTAAGGAAGGTAGGTATCCCTCAGGGTGGACCAAAGGGTTTAATATAATTGCTCTGTCTGATCGGGTATATAAGGAGAGAACAGTATACCGCTTAAAACAACATATGTTCTTGCTACTGCTGCTTAGTCGTTGTTATTTACAAGAAAGTAACGATGAAGGATTTTATAGTCACTACGAACATCGCGTATGGTGAATATATTACGTACTTTGATAGGTCGACTACATGAATTTCTTATCCGCGAGAATTCAGTAATACTCTTCTGGAGTTAGAAGTGGAGTATTAAAATATACCTGTATTTCCTCAGCATCATTGTCAAAAATATTTCGATCGCATCCATTAGAGATTATCTTTTACGACCGGCCAGGTAGTAGAGCTGATAGAAACCGAACAGTCAACTGTGAGAGCAGTTACTGGTGTGACGTGTGAAAACCAGTGTTCTGTGTACGATTTCCTCCGCCAATGTACTCGTTTCCAGACAGGCCATCAGCTCAAGATTATGGGTAGATGTATCTTGTAAAGCAGTAGCACTACTAAGTCTTAAGATCAGTACACACGACAGAGGGGGGCTTCCTAAAGATGATAGATGACAAGGGGAATTAGGTTAGCATTGCTTTTACATGTATTATGGAAACATAACAATGATTACCTTATTATGTTAACAAATGTGTGATTTGTTCTTTACAGAACGTGTACTATGGACATTACTACTAAGTTGGCAGCCCTTGACCAGCGTTGTGCTACTGCTGTGTGAAGGCTGTCGGAGTATAGGCACTCCGCTAGTAGTTCACAGTTACCGTGCAGTCAAAACTCCATTCGGACGGTGTATAGTCGCCGATTTGTACCTACCTCAAGCATAAACTGTTGCCGTCATTTTACAATACATCTACAGGACGTTCATCAAAGAAGATGTTGGTGAAATGAATAGGCAGACGCTGCTACTGGAGGTACTGCGAACAGGCGCTTCAATCTGCAGAACAGTGGCAGTGTGTTCAACTCATGCATTGGGAGCATGTTCAGTCTGGGCTCGAGGACCGTCTCTCCACATCTACTGACCAGTCGTTAGACGAGGAAGAAGAAGGAGTTAACTGTTGGTGCACTCCTTCAGGCATTATTAACTGTTTTCGCATCTACACATCACATTCTTTAAGATACCTGGTATCTGATCATCGTAAAAATGTCGATTTAAATGTTCTAACTTTCCTCTGTCACAGTAATATTTTAAAACGTCATGGCAAAGACGTGCATTTTTTACTTATTTAAATTTTCAGTTATAAAGATTATAGGTTTGAATCTTACTTGAATGTACCGTATTTTTTGATGACAGTGAGTATGTTTTACATCTACACCAAAAACTATTAACACATATTCAGACAACGTGCGATAAAGAACTAGTTCATTGTACACTAGAGACTAGTCTGTTTCCAGAATACTGGCTTCAGTGTAAATTATTAGATCTACGGTAATTGTAATCACTGTTTGTCTAAAGCACATTCTGTTTCACGCACCCTAGGTTCAGCGCAGATTGTTGTTCCATTATCAGATTGACCTACAATAATTGTTATCGCTCTTTGTTATATAATAATTTCGCGTGGCTATTTCTAGCTGAGTGCAGCCCTTGTAAGGCAGACCCTCCGATGAGGGGGAGCGGCATCTGCCATGTGTAGGTAACTGCGTGTTATTGTTGTGGAGGATAGTGTTATGTGTCCCGTGCGGTTAGAGTCGCGCAGCTGTGTGCTTGCATCCGGAAGATAGTGGGTTCGAATTCCACTGTCGGCTGCCCTGAAGATGGTTTTCCGTGGCTTCCCATGTTCACACCAGGCAAATGCTGGGGCTGTACCTTAATTAAGGCCACGGCCGCTTCTTTCCCACTCCTAGGCCTTCCCTATCCCATCGTCGCCATAAGACCTATCTGTGTCGGTGCGACGTAAATCAAATAGCATAAATAAACGTTATGTGTGGTGTGTGAATTGCAGGGATGTTGGGGACAGCACAAACACCTAGCCCTCGGTCCATTGAAATTAACCAATGAACGTTAAAGTCCCCGACCCGGCCGGGAATCGATTCCGGGACCCTTTGAAGCGAAGGCCAGTACTCTGACCATTCAGCCAACAAGCCGGACGCTGTTTGTTTAAAACTCAAGAATTACGTTTAGATGATAATACTTCAGACGAGAGTCTAACACACGACTTCCTAGCTCATGCTAAACAACGTCTGAATATCTAGAAATAAAATCTCATCCATCTTCACCGCTCACGTTGTATACTTGATGTTAATGTTTCCACCTTACCGTGGGGACACTATTGATTCCAAGGACAACAGACCCTCTACCTAACATGCTTCTGTACACTTTCTATATAGATTTGTTTGTTTTCTTTAAAAAAAAATACATATGTAGTACAATCTAAATGCAAACCTATATAAAGTAGTCATAGGTAATGCAGTTATTTTCTTCTAGGGTAGAGTGTATGTTGTGTTATTAACTAATAGTGTGGTAGATCACCGGATACGCTTCTGCACTGCAGTTGCTTTTTTAATTTTGCTTTTTTAAAAATAATAAGTATGCATGCTATATCTGTTGTTCTTACTTAATTCCCACATTTGGCGACCTTCATACCGATCCCCGACTCCGTGACCCCCAATATGGCCGAAACTCCCTCCCTTGACGTCACACAAGCAAAACATCTGTGACCTACATCCTAATCCCCGACCCCTCACCCACCCAAACACATATGCAGCAAAGCAACGCCCACTTTTCAAATCGCCCGACGGGTGACGTCACAACAAAAGATAGATAAGCCACACCATTTTTCAAATCCCCCGCGCTGTGAAGTCGCACGCCCAAGAGCCACTCAGTGCTTGGCCTAGTACTGGCGTAGCCCTACTTCTCGTGACTCAAACGACGCAGCCACTCGCTTGGTCATCATGTTACTCTATCAATGTATGTCTAGTCCAGCTCCATGGCTAAATGGTTAGCGTGCTGGCATTTGGTCACAGGAGTCCCGGGTTCGATTCCCGGCAGGGTTGGGAATCTTAACCATCATTGGTTAATTTCGCTGGCACGGGGGCAGGGTGTATGTGTCGTCTTCATCGTCATTTCATTCTCATCACGACGCACAGGTCACCTACGGGTGTCAAATCAAAAGACCTGCATCTGGCGAGCCGAACTTGTCCTCGGACACTCCCGACACTGAAAGCCATACTGCAACCTTTCCACCCCACGCCATTTGCCGCATAGAACCAATTGACTGCATGATAATCCCTAAAAAGTCGGGATACCGCCATATAGCACCATACGCCAAGGCGCCTGATGGAAAGGGACCTTTTTAGTCTAGAGTCAAATGCCACCTCATCAGGAAGGAACGAAAAAGAAAATTTTTTAGAATGATGGGTGAGCAAAAGCTCTTCCGACCGTGCAAGGGTCTACTGCACCCTTCCGTTCCATAGAATCAAACCACCGACCTCCCAAGGCCATGGTGCGTTCGCGGCAGAAGATCAAAGAAAATAACACATAACTAGCTTAAAGGCATAAATGAACAGAAGGAAACCTGGGATACAATGTTATTCGGCAAAATGACAGGCAGACAAAAGTTTAAATACCTATTTATTGAGCCTTGATAAATCAAATTAATTAAAAGTTGACCCTGAATATTTATAGTATATCAATGTTGAATATGCAATGTCCATTGGACTAAATACCAATTGTAAAATGTCAAAATTTTATTTCTCCTTTACCTCTTTCTTCTACCCGACATGATGATAAATATTATATTATAATTTGTATAACATACCTTTTTTTTTAAAAATCAGAAATATCCTTATAAATGCGACGGTTATCATTAAGAACTTTCTTCACTATCAGAAGAAGCAATTATTTATACAACAAAAAAATTGAAGATAACTTGAAGTGGTCACCTAGCTAAATTAATTATATTACAAAAAGTAAACAATTAATAAGTGAATGCTAGTCGATAAAATCCTAATCAAAATAAAATGAGCCGGGCTGAGTGGCTCAGACGGTTAAGGCGCTGGCCTTCCAACCCCAACTTGGCAGGTTCGATAGTGGCTCAGTCCGGTGGTATTTGAAGGTGCTCAAATACGACAGCCCCGTTTCGGTAGATTTACTGGCACGTAAAAGAACTCCTGCGGGACTAAATTCCGGCACCTCGGCGTCTCCGAAGACCTTAAAAGTAGTTAATGGGACGTAAAGCAAATAACATTATTATTAAAATAAAATGACTGATGTCGGGTCCAGAAATCGAACCCACATCCCAATGAATCCACTGACAAAAATTACGAAAATAAAACTCGATTTGTCATCCACATAAAGAGTGAAACACGACTAAAAGAATGTATAAAAAAGGAAAATATGTACACATAATATGAAAAGAAACAATAAACAATATACACATGCAATTGGCTGTATAAAAAATGTGACAACAAAAATCCATGGTTGCCTCAGAACTCGAACCGATGATATCCAGGATGGCATCGAAAAACGGGTCTATAAAAACTCCCTTTCTTAATTAATCATAGGGTCAACAAATAAATAATAATACTGGCGTTCCAGTTAGTTAAATATTATTATAAGATCTTATATGGAAAAGTAAAAGAATCCTTTAAACTATAATCGGTGTCGCGCTGCCTTCATTCTAAGTGGCATAGCTTGAACAATACAGTATACAGTAACTCTCTAAAAGGGACAGGCTCTCTCGCTACCCTTCAAGTCATAAATATCCGGACGTCAATGCCGTAGCAAATAATGGCCTAGTGTGGCAGAAATATCTTCTTAACATCTCAAGGCGAAACCAAATCGTTTCCCTTGGAACTCATATTTGATAAATAATCTAATTTCAGTACATATTCTCATATCATACTTCCAAAGCTCCACTGGCTTATAAATTCACTGTCCTGCCACAATTTTATAATACAATATCAAGCCACTGTTCATTTTCTCATATTCACATCCTTCAACTTAGATGACCGGCTTCGATTCCATCCGATTACAGAATACAGCCTAGGTTTTTCCTACATTTTAAACTCAAACCAATAAAATCAAATATGGATTTTAAACATATCCATAATGTTATTCTCATATATAGAAAGGGAAAATATTCGACATTAAAGGAAAACGCTAATCTCAATAGGAGGGCGTCTGTTCGATGTCTAGGCATGTCACAAGTTACGTATATAATTAATACAGCCATCTACAAATATTATCATGCAAATTACGTGAAAATAAGAGTGCCTTCCTATCCTGATGTTAACAGCCGATAGTCCATTTTTACAAGCATAATCACCATGCATTATCATAATAAGCTTGGATATCACGTAAATAAATTATACAAAATTACGGCTTGGCTCAGTGCCAAAACAAATCTACATTCAATTACATTTACCTAATCTAAGCACTTTCAGACTAACTAATATTTTATCATCACGTCAAATACATGCATTACGTAAATTATATATATATATATTTAAGCCCATGGAGTAGACTATTATTTCCATGAAATGAACATAAATGAATATGAAGACCACTCACAAGTTCTCTCTCCAATTAAAAAATACATGCAATTTACATGTCTAACCTAATTTATGTGATCTGCATAATGAATAACCGCGCATTTATTTTAAAAAATATTTCATTTTAGTACTTATCATCATGTCGTAACAATCCAAGGTTCGGGTCCTGAAGAAGACCCTCATTTTTCCTTTTTAAGCTTCCATGGTGTTGACGTTGGTCACGGGTTCATGTCCGTTGCTACTCCCGCTGAGCGCGTTCATAATCCAATGGTTATCTTCTACACTTATAACAGCTTTTATGAGATTAACACTTGTTGCGTCACTTTAACACAAAACAACAATTATTACACTTTAATGAAATTAACACTAGTTGCATCACTTTAAAAAAATACAATTATACCGTTCTTGTGGTCACATAACTTCAACCTTTTTTAAATACTATTGTTTGTAGACAATTATATATTCTCGAAGATGTAAACTGTATATTTGCAGTCTGAAACACTAAATAGATCAGAACAGTATCAAACCGTGGTTCTGCTTTGGATCCTTCGCGTCAAATGGATACTGTTGTCATCACCGCTATTCCTTTTATAAACTTTCCCCCTCTCATGCAAGAGACAGTGGCTAATCCCCACTACTTTTTTAAATTAATAGTTCCACGTGTCGTATGACATCGGTAATACACTCAAACGTGTGACTCAGATTCTTAAGTAGTCTGGTTATGTGTGGAACCTGGATTGTTCGGCCATTTATTTAAAATTAATTATCAAAATAATGCCCCTACAATGTCCTCCATGAGAGTGCTGCGTACAAAGGAAGCGTCCTGACGCTTAGCGTGTTATATAATGCAACGATTGCGTATTCTTCCATACGTTAATATATTATAAAGAATTGGAATTTTGGCAGATGTCTATAATGAAATCATATAACATCCCGAGGTTTCCCATATTAAATATTATGCATGTCTCGAAATCTCATCATACAAATGCAACTTGCGAGCTGGCAACATCGTGTTTCGGCCATTTTTTCAACGGGTGAAGGTATCATTATCGATTTTTCTGGCTTGACATTTTCTTCTCTCTCTCTCTATCTGTGTATTCTTTTAGTTAAGACGGAGTGGTGTTCAGCAAGCTACAAAGGTTGTGTAAGCAGGTGCAACCTAATGCAACTTTTTGTAACAAGTACGAGGGAGCTTTACAAAGGTTTTTCACTACCATTTAATTAATAAATAAATATGTACATGACCGATAAGGTCACAATACGCCATTTCATTTCAATGTATGTCTAGAAAATATGCCTACTTTTATAATAACCAGTTATTCAATCAGTGGAGATGCTACGTATTAACCATTGGAAAGGAATGCTTTTATGCTTCTTTAAGAGGAAGTAAAAGATATCATTGTAATTTAAAATCTAGCTCAGTAAATAAAATATATAGGTATGTATATTGCTTGTTTCACAGTAACACACTGAAGATTTTCGGCGACGCAAGGATGAAGAGGCTAGGATTGGGAACGAAGCGGCCTTGGCGTTAATTAAAGAAGAAAAATAAGGTGAGATGCAGAAAGAGATCAAGCTGTAACAATATTGCAAAATGTATGATAGTTTTCTGATAAATCAAATGCTTTACATTATGAGCTAAAACATATCAGCATTAGAACCTGGGGTGTTTATATCTCTCCGGTGCCTGGTGTGAAAATGGGAAACTACGTCAACCATAATCAGGGCTGCCGACGGTGGGATTAAAAACCACCATCTACCGAATGCACGTTCAGAACTACCCATAACTGCACGGCCTACTCGCTCGGTAACATACACTGGCTTAGCAAATGTCATGGAATAGTCACCTAATAGCGTATGGGGCCTCCTCAAGCCCTGCGAACTGCAGTGAGACGCCGTGGAAGTGAGTCGACCAGTCCCTGTTAGTCCTCTGGACGCAGCTGACACCAGATCGTTTGCAGAGCGGCCGCCAATGCTGGTCTGTTCGTGGGTGCAGGATCCATGACACGGAGCCTGCGTTCCAGGACATCCCAGATATGCTCGATAGGGTTCATATCGGGGCTCCTAGGTGGCCGTGTCAGTCGTTGGACCTACGCTGCATGTTCTTGGAACCATTCCCGGGCGACGTGGGAGCGATGTGGAGGCGCGTTATCATCTTGAAACACCGCAGAACCGTCTGGGCACTGGAAGGCCAAAAATGTGTGGAGATGGTCTCCGAGCAGCTCAACATGCCGCGTACCATTCAAAGTCTCTTCCAGAACAACTAGAGGGCCCATTCCATTCCAGGAAAATGCGCCCCAGGCCATAACAGAGACACCAGCGCCCTGGACCACACCTTCGCTTCATGTGGTCTGCGCCATACACGGTGCCTCCCATCGGCATGGTGCAGTTGAAATCGTAATTCGTCCGACCATACCACGTTACGCCATTGTTCCAGTGTCCATCCCTGGTGACTGGCGACAAATACGCGTCGTTGTACCCGATGACGTTGGGTTAACAGTGGCACCCGTGTGCGGCGCCGGCTCCCATACCCCATAGAACCCATGTTCCTACGGATTGTCCACTGGGAGACGTGTCTAGCACGGCCTGTGTTGAACTGAGCCATGATTTGTTGCACGGTTATCCGTCTGTCACTACTGACAATCCGTCTCAGATGTCGCCGGTCACGGTCATCGAGGGTGACTTGACAGCTGGTCGTTCGTCTGTTGTAGACGGTGACAACCGCATTCAATCATTCACGATACACCCTGGACACGGCTGATCGTGTGAAGCCGAATTCCCACACCACTTCCGAAATCGCACTTCCCATCCGTCGGGCACCGACCAACATACCCCGTTCGAACGGTGTCAGCTCACGACGACGTTCCATGTTACACCTGTCACATGCACAGCCACTGCTCACAAGGTCTCCTATACAACTGCCGCTGGCACAGGGGGCGTGTGATGGGCAGACAACACACCTGCCCATCAGTGCTCCGCTATCCCATGACATTTGCTCAGTCAGTGTATATACTGGCGGAAAATGAAATACCAGCACCAATGTTCTGTTACTGGTGAAAGTTCTTCTTCTTCCTGTCCTTTTCTCCAATTACAGTACTTGGGGTAGTACTTAATGTGGATTTGGCCCAGTTTTGCGGCCGGATGCCCTCTTAACGCCAACCCTAATCGCAGGGATGTATTCACTATTGCGGGGTAGTGTAGTGTGTATATGAAGAGGCATGGTATTAAGAAGAATACAACCGCTAAGTCTCCGAGCCATGGTAATTAACTTTGAGGGGTTAAAACCCCAATCTAGCCGGTAATCGAACCCAGAACCCTTTGAACCAAAGGCTAGTACGTCGACCTTTCAGCCAAGGGACCGGATATCTCTTATTGGTGATAATATTGTCCTTAAATCAATGTTGGAATTAAGAGCACAGCAAATATATTTCTTGGCGTACTTACTGTATTCCTTAGTTCATCTGTTGCAGCGGTATCATGTAATTCCCTTTTCGATTTAAATTCAGCCATTTGGATTTCTAAACCATACAGAAGCATGCATATATATTCTTCATCATCACGTGCTTCCTGCTTTGTTTTAGAATCGCTAGCAGCTCTCTCCCGTATCAAATTTCGTCGATCATTTTCATATGCCAAATGCAGTTTTGACAGACGTTCTTCATGCATCACTGAAATTAGAAAATGGAAAAGTAAGGTCAGATGCAAAAAGAGATCAAGCTGTAACAATATTGCAAAATGTATGATAGTTTTCTGATAATGAAATGCTCCACATTATGAGCTCCGGCAAGGTTTTTGGACATACGTACTTGAAAAGAGCAATTGTCTAATTACCTATAAGAGCATCGGTAATCTCTGCGTGAGACTGAAATATCCTCGCATATTGTTCTTCAGAATCATCCAGCTCCTTTAACAAACCTTGAATGTGCTTGTTTTTGCGCTCTATTGCAAGATCAAAGGTATTCCATAAGTTCTGAAAGAGTTATAACATTAGATGTATTAATATACAAGGAGGGGCATGGTATGTTTATTATTAACCACGTATCAACAAATTCTTACCTGTACCAATACGGTAATTCGTAAGGTAAAGGATACTGCTAGTGAATACTGGAAAGGTTACCATGAATACATGACAGAGATTTATGACAATGGAAACAGTATTATTGTGGCTGGACTAATTTAGAACTAATATGGGACTTAACCAATGAAAACTTACTTTAATGATAGTAGGACATTTCATTCGTAATATTCCACGGAATATAATAGGGTTTAACTGCTGTGGTAGTGATCCGGAATTTAAATTAGGCTATAGTGTGGGTATGTAGGAAATTGGGAGTGCGTTTTGTAGATCCTAATGGGTGGAGACGAGATAGTGATTTACACTCAGAAGGCTTTCAGTAGAACAGCAATGGTACGTATAGAGGGTTTGTTTAAAAGAAAAATGAGGAGGTACATTCATAGAAACAGGATGGACAAGGAAGCGGTGATGAGAGCATAGAGATCTGGAAGTCAACTAAGGATTAAATAAAGTTATTAGTGTTAAACTGAAGACATATTTTAAAGAAAGGAATACAATTACGTAATTTAATAGATATAATTTACCACATATACTATTGTAACAGTAGTTAATAGCTGTGTGTTGATATTATGGATGCGAAAATTATCTCACGAAACCGGAGTGTTTATCGTAGAGACATGATAGAGACTGTAGGAGGGGAGTATTCTTACTGGTGAAATAGTAATTTGTACGCTACGAAAATGTTAAGGACGAGAAACATGAAATTCAAAGTGCAAGGCTGATCTCAAAAGATAATAGGCAACTTGATAATGTTCTTGGGGCGTAGATATATGGAAAGGGTAGCCCTGATGCTGATGTGGAATTCTTTGATAAGATAACCAGCCATGTGGGGAACGACAGAGAAAGGAACGTTATTGTAGAGTGTGATTTCAATTTACTAAGCGTTAACTGGGAAGGTAATGCGAATGACAGGAAGCATGACCAACAAATGGCAAATCAGTTAATCTCGGAAGGAAGACAGAATGAAAAATATAACCAACTAGTGTTAAACATTTTCTGGACAAGGTGCTGATAAAACCAGATTGAGCTCTACACGAAAACTGAAGTGATAGATGGTATAACCCTTACAGACTTGGCACTCACGTTTGTGAGGGTTGTTTCAAACGCACGTTAGTACCAGGGATCTAGTCTTTTGATGTTGGGGACGATGTCGTATGATGTCTTACGATTCAAGAAGCAGTGAATTTCTGGATAAATCTCCGATCATCAGGGTGATAGCACGAGTTTTGACAATAATTATAATTTCGTGTCGCTATTTCTAGCCGAGTGCAGCCCTTGTAAGGCAGACCCTGCCATGTGTAGGTAACTGCGTGTAATTGTGGTGGAGGATAGTGTTATATGTGGTGTGTGAGTTGCAGGGATGTTGGGGACAGCACAAATACCCAGCCCCCAGGCCACTGGAATTAACCAATGAAGGTTAAAATCCTCGACTCGGCCGGGAATCGAACCCGGGACCCTCTGAACTGAAGGCCAGTACGCTGACCATACAGCCAACGAGTCGGGCACGAGTTTTGATAATGGCGGTGAGAACTTATTTCGCATCAAAACAATTTGTGTTTTCTTTGAAATACAGAAGATATTTGTTCAGCTATGTTGTTGAATTATGTTCTAACATGATCGTTTTAAGAGTCTATAACTGAAATGTATAAAGTTTCAAAATCCATGAGTAAATCTGATACAAAATTCTCACCATCACAAACTTGAGTGTACGTCCCTAATTGGAGCTGCGTATTTTTAGGTTAAGGCTGTCATTTGATCCTTGTTACGATGGCATGACATAATTATGCTCATGACGCGGATGGAATGATGAGGATCCTCGAGGACGATGTGTCTGAACTAGAATTTAGTGAAAGTGAAGATGAATGGAATGATACAAATACCAATGTCAATGAGAAAATTTCTGATTTGGAGGAACAGAATGAAAGTCATGAGGAAGAAGCTGTTTCTCGAATGACTTAGACAAGGACTCCATTTACATCCAAGGATTGACCAAGTGTTATCATTCATCTTCTTGAATGTGCAATAGCAAATGCTTGGTAAGAGAATAGTCATGACTGCTATCAGCTGACAATGAAACAAAAGGGGGTGATGGATCTTCTTGAGTTCAGATCAGCCATTGCAGAATATCTGATTGGTGGTCAGAAAAGAATAAGGTGGGCTGAGTATTTTGAGTCTGGAGATGCAGATAACACCGCATCAAAAAGGGTAAATCGAACAGCAGCAATACCCAGGGTCGATAGACGATCGGATGGGTGCCACCACTGGCCTGCAGTTGACAAGCTGAAAGCCCCACTGTGCTGCAGGCTCAAGGGTTGTTCCAGTCGATCAAGAGTGAGGTGCAGAAGTGTTGTGTTTAAATAGAGATTCGAACTGACTCACTAAATTTCATACCCAAAATTAGGTACTATTCGTGTGTGAGTAAACGATACAGATGCAACCTTACAAAAGTGAGTGTTTTTTCCAGCAAGAGTATGGCCCTAACACTCACAATTGTGCGGGGTATATTTTCTGTAAAACCGTGAAAAAAATTTCAGGGAAACTAGATACTATATTTTTTTCATGGTGTAACAACAATAAAATCACAAACTTACTGTAAAATTTTACTTAGTTTCGTTTTAGTTCTGTAAGGGATAAATAATAGCGGAGCTGTTTTCGTTGTAGGTAAAAACACATACGATAGAAAGAAAGGTGGTACATTTAGGACTGTTTGACAATACGTATGGTTGATAAGAGAGACATGGGGGAGTTAAAAAAAGGGAATTATGATCAGTGGAAAATGGTAAATAAAAACGTACACAGCCAATGGGATGAGTTTATAGCAATTGTTGAGGGATATGAAAGCAAGCATGTACCTTTAAGGGTGGTAAGGGATGATAAAGACCCCCTACTGCTTATTATGACAGAGACTAAGAAGGAGGTGCACGTTAGAAGGAAATAGTTTCTTTTGCTATTTTGCTTAACGTCGCACCGACATAGATATTTCTTATGGCGACGATGGGATAGGAAAGGTCTAGGAAGTGGAAGGAAGCGGCCGTGGCCTTAATTAAGGTACAGCCCCGGCATTTGCATGGTGTGAAAATGGGAAACCACGGAAAACCATCTTCAGGGCTGCTGACAGTGGGGCTTGAACCCACTATCTCCCGATTACTGGATACTGGCCGCACTTAAGCGACTGCAGCTATCGAGCTCGGTGGAAATAGGTTTTGTATTGTTTCTGGAAGTAAGGAGAGATTAAAGGAACTTACTAGAAAATTGAATTTAGCAAAAAGAGTCAGCTAAGGATAACATATGGCAAACATAATTGGCAGACAAGTGGATTTTGGGGGAAAATGGAAGGGTGTGCATTTATTTATTTTTACTTAATCAGTTGTGAATTTAGGGTCTGTGGCCCTCTCTTACACTCAACCACGTAAATTACAGGATTGCACATATATAAAAGAAATACACTATTCTATTATAAAATGAAAGATAATTAAGCTAAATAACAGATTAGTAGGAAATATAATGAAGAAGGGAAGCAAACCTCAACAAAGAAAAGAAGTCCGCATCATGAAAGTAAAAATAAATGGAAAAGTCATGACGAAAAACAAGTAAAATACAAACTGAAAAAGATAAGCCAATATATAAATGGAGCAATATTAGGTACGATTACACTATAACAATAAAAATAATAATTACGTAATATTAAATATAAGAAACAATAGTGGTCTTCAGTTGTACAGTAAAATGGAAATGTTACTAGCTTACGTACCACAATCACACAATCTGTCATATGACACCAATCACACGAAACAATTAGTTGTGTTCAGCAGGTAATCTCTGCATGCAGGCTTAAATTTTCCTGACAGCAGCTGAAAGTGAATTCCAAAGTCGTAACCCAGCCACAACGAAGGATCTACCGTATTATAGACTGAAAAGTGGCTGACGGGAATAGCAAGGGAAGTGCCAGATCTAGTGTTACAATTATGGAATGAGGACAAGAAATGACATTTTGTAAAACGTGTCAGGGTAGATTTTCATTCAATGTTCATGAAACTTCCGTCGCCTGCCGGGTTTCAGCCAGGAAAAAGCTGTGTTGCTAGGGGTTATGTGAGCATCACAGCTCAAGTAAAAGCAGATCCACGACCAGAATACAATGCTTGTTGAAGTTTCGTAGTTTGTTCACGGGTCGCATCAGCGAGGAAAATGTCGCAATAGTCTAGTATTGGTAGTATCAAAGTGTGGAGAAATTTTATCTTTACGTCTTGTGGCAAAATATCCCTGTGTAGTTTCGGAGGGTGTAGCGCCGCGTACATCTTTCTACATGTATTTCTTACATGTGCAGACCAGTCAGGAATTTCAGTCAGGTTAATACCTACGTTCTTCACTTCCTGACTGAATGGGATTGCGGTTACATTTAATGTCGCCGGAGGAATACTATAATTTTTATACTTTTCTGAGAACAGATTATAATTGTTTGACCTTTTTAAGCTTGAGGAGGGGAGAGTTTTCACTAGCGTACACACTGAGTTGTTGACGATCAGAGTTAGTATCTCGTATTGCGTTCGATGTATCTTTTATATTAACGAGGCAGTAAATTTGGAGGTCATCGGCATAAAGGTGATATCTATAAATATTTTTTTTTGCTATTGGCTTTACGTCGCACCGACAATGATAGGTCTTATGGCGACGATGGGACAGGAAAGGGCTAGGACTGGGAAGGAAGCGGCCGTGGCCTTAATTAAGGTACAACACCAGCATTTGCTTGGTGTGAAAATGGGAAACCACGGAAAACCATCTTCAGGGCTGCCGACAGTGGAGTTCGAACCACCTATCTCCCGAATACTGGATACTGGCCGCACTTAAGCGACTGCAGCTATCGAGCTCGGTAATATATTATTTTAAAGGACGCGTCATCAATATATAAGGTAAACAGGAAAGGGCGAAGAAGAGAACCCTGTGAAGTTCCTGCGTACCTGAGCTATAACACATTGCAAGATTGACGTACAGCTCAATGAAACCATGAGGGTTGTTACTGGTAGAGTGAGGTCCACTCCTACTCAGTGGCTGCCTGTTTTAGCAAACATTGCTCCTCCAGATCTGAGGAGAAAAGCGAAAGTACAGTTGCTCAAGAAGACCTTTGCACACAGGAACTCACTTTTGTTCAATGCCTTACGAGATCCACATGTGATGAGGTTAAAATCCAGGAATCCACTCTGGACTGATCTACACTCCTATGAAAAATTCAGTTCAATAGCAGAATGGAGACAGCGATGGGAACAATGTCCACCCACCAACGCCTTTCTGATTAAAGACCCAACGAAGAAAGTGCCAGGTTTCGATCTTCCTCGACATGAGTGGTCAAAGCTCAACCGTTTCAGAACAGGCCACGGCAGGTGCCGATATATGATGAAAAAGTGGGGATATTGTGAAAGTGCTGCGTGTGAGTGTGGCGCTGAGAAACAGACATTGCTTCATGTTGTTGAGAGCTGTCCACTGTCAGCATTTAAGGACGGTTGACGGACTCTGCATGAATTGACACCAAGTGCAGTGGACTGGTTGTCGAAGTCGAAGCTGGACATTCTAGTTTAATTACCTCTATATTTTAATTTGTATGTTAATTGTATATTTTTACAGATTATGCTTGTAAATGCCATACGATAATAATAATAATAATAATAATAATAATAATAATAATAATAATAATAATAATAATAATAATAATAATAATAATAATAATAATAATAAGCGGACAAAGGATTGCAGCTTCAGTAACGAAAAATGATGTCTGGATGTTTACCGTGTCAAAAGCACTGCTGAAGCCGAGGAGTGTGAGTATGGTCACTTATCTTTCGTTCATCACTTTCTGACGTTCTCAGTCACTTTAAGTAAGGCAGTCGCTGTGCTATTGACTTTCCTGAAGCGAGGCTCCAGAGGATATAGAAGAAAATGTTATTGCAGGGAGAAAAGATATCGGGCGGTAATCGGATAAGAGTTAGGAACCTGGGTTCTTAGGACGAGGGATTATACTGGCTAAGTTTCAAATTGTAGGTAGTGTGTCATTCTTCAGATATTCATTGAAAATATGGGCAAGAATGGCGAGAACAGCACCAATAATATTGTGTGCAAGAGTGGTAGGAATATCACCTAGCCCATTTGCCATGTATACAGGGTCATTCGCCTAAGATGTTATACGGAAACAACGTCTAAACCATTAACGATATCGGTATTCTGTTTTCATATTCGTAAATGATACCCAGGGACTTGTAAAATAATTTGCTACTTATTCCAATAGGGGTGATCAATAACTGAGACATTGATACTAACTCCATATTTTTAAATGTAATGGCACGAATACATACAGCTTGCCTAAAAGTACAACTGCGTACAAGTTCAAATATGTAAGTATTTTCAAAATCGGACAGTTACTTTTTGAGATATCAATAAAAACTGCATTTGGGCTTTTGCATGCTCCATCAGACAGCGGGCAGTCGGCCAAGGACGTATTGGCACGCAAGCTGTTTCCTGGCATTGATTCCAGCCCCAGAACGGATACCACATATCAGGCATGTACTGTAAACTATCGTACACATAATGTGATGTACCATAACATACCCTGGGTGTGCAACGTTACTGTATGACTGGCGAACACACAACGGGGAATGGATATTAAAGTTTCTTTGTTTTGTTTTGAAATCCATGTGTAATAGGTAGCGCTCAGTTTGGCGTCTTTCCCCACGGATAGGAATGGGAAGGATTTGGAAAGGACGTCGGCCGTGGCCTGTCTCAAAGATACTAATCCGGTATTTGCCTGGTGTTGAACATGGGACACCATGAAAATCACTTTTAGGTCGGGCGAGGCAGGACTCGAACCCGAATGCATGCTACTACATTATTCATTTGTTTTTCTAGAAGGAGATCTTCAAGTGTCCCGTGTTATGCTTATTTCTCAATTCTCAAGTCAATGTTATTATTTTATTCCTTTTAGAAATATCAACCCTCCCTGTCCTGTCATGAACTCGCCTGTCCTACACACTTTGCAAACGCATCCAATGTGTACGATATGCTTACATGCCTGGTATCCATTCTGTGGCTGGAATCACACCCACGAAACTGCTTGCGCGTCAACATGTCCTTGCCCGACTGTACGCTGTTTGATGCGGAATGCAAAACTGCGCATGACCTCCAATGGGGGATTGTCTGAAAAGCGCTGTGCCACATCGGGACGAGGCATACGAATTTACTTTCACGAAAATGTTGCAAACTTTGTACTGGGAGGACTTGGAAGTGAGGAGCCGAGCTGCTCGAGTAAGCAGAATGACCTGAGCTGCTAGTAGAGAGACGGCCTTAAATGACATTAGAAGACGAATATGCTTGAATGGAGTTTCCTGAAGTAAGACAATTCATAATAATTGTGAAGATAAAGTTGGAATTCAGTAGGACAGACAGGGGCAAATATTCGTTTACGGGGAGAGATATTAGGGATTGAAATAGCTTACCTTGGGAGATATTCGATGAACTAACTTCTTTGAAATCATTTAAGAAATGACTAGCTAAACAAGTGATGGGCAATCTGCCACCAGGGCGACTCTTCTAAATGCATATCTGTGGATATTGGTTGAATGATTAATATTAATTAGGAAAGAATATAAAATGGAGATAACGTTGGGATTCAAAAAGAAATGTTGGGGCAAACACTCGTTTATAGGAAGAGAATCTGGGGACTGGAATCATTTTCAATGGGGTTTTTGATACATTTCCAACTTCTTTGAAATAACTTCAGAAACGACTAGGTAAGCAACTGAAAGGGAATCTGCCACCTATTACTTGCGTTAATTCAGAGCATCGATTACACTCCATCCTGTATTATAAAATTCTTGTTGACAGTGGCCAACAAATACTGGACATGTGGACTAATTATAGGAAAAAGACTCAGTACCTCATGAAACGATTCACCCATTTATTTTAAAACTGTAAGAAGCAAGTGATATCGCGGGGAGCTCAGTGAGTGTGCTAGTGAAGATGACGATGAGACTGGTGCAACTGCTGTGCCGCGATGTCGGTATATTCGGCATTCCGAAAGAGAGAGCTCACAGCATTCGTCTCTAGGATAAGGTATAATCGTCTCAATAATTTCCATTCTTTGTCCAGGATCATTATTGTGATATCTGGATCTCCACAGTTCTTTTTTCTAGAGAATTTTAGCCCCGTTTGTCTTTCTCACTCTTACCTAAAGTTTCGTAAAATGAGCGAAATATCGCAGGTCTCTGTCACTGGGTAAACATTCATATGCCCTTAAACCTTACGTGTAAAATGAAGAACTCGTATTTACATTAGCGTGTGAACACAAATGACACTGAAACGCTCACACTTTCAGTCGAAGTATGACGCAAGTGTAATATAGTGATATAACTTGAAAACAATATTATTTAACCCATGGGTAAATAATGAAAGTATCGAACTCGAATTATTATCATCATTTTACGATTATGTTTTATTATTATTATTACTTGTAATGTATGGCTATGAAGCGTTTACATTCATTTATTATTATTATTATTATTATTATTATTATTATTATTATTATTATTATTATTATTATTATTATTATTATTATTATTTACGTAGTCGGATGATCACAGTGTTTTTGAAGTTATGTGATGAAACATGTACTGCATATACACATTTATATAAGTTAAATTAATGTAAGAACATGTATATAATTTAGTATTACCTGTACATTTGATTTGGAATCCATCACAGAATTGGGTAACACACTGTAACAACCAGAATGGCACTAGATCAGACGAGATGATGGTAGAATATTCTGTACATTATATAACCATGTTGTCAGGCACTCGAGAATTTACGAGAAGGTATTTTTGTAACGTACCTTTCTAGAAGCCTGGCCAGGCACCTATATAAGGAGGCGATCTTGATGATAGAGACGAGTTATTGTTTAGTAAGAGCCATGGTTTAACATGAGTTGTTCTGAACAGCGTGCGTCGTGCTAGCGAGTATTTGAAGTATGTGAATTGGTTTAGTAAAGTTGGTAGTTGACATGCAGTGGTTGAGGTGTCCATGTAAGATACTTCGTTGTAGGCAGTTCTTAGAAATGCTGGCTTGTTGATATTTATGGAGTGAAGTGTTTTGTTGTGACGGCAGTGATTTAGGTTATGTGCATTTAATCTGTAAATAATTGTAAATAAATCCGTGTACACAAGTTGACAGCATTCTGTGTGCATCATTGTGGATGCAACAAGGTAAAGTCGAAAGAAGAAGGAAGTAGTGTGAATGTGGACAGAAACGGTGAGTACGTAGCCAAACAGACAAGGAAGGCAAAAGGTATGGATGAAACATAAATTATACAAATGCATTTCTAAGAAATCAATAAACATTTTGATCAAAATTTGAATAAAATTCTATGTCATTTTCATTATGATCCTCTAAAAATGTTTCACTGACCACATACTCGTCCACTTATACACAGGGTTCATGTTAATGAAAATCATAGAATTTTACATCAAAGCTTCCTCGCGCTTTAACTTGTTCTGAAAAGTCAAAACATATAATTTACTTAAAAAATTCAAAAATTAAAATCATGAAAATAAATACTGTTATCCCTTTTTAATATTTGCTAAATGTATAATAATATCAATCGCATTTTTTCATTAAATTAATTACCTACAGGTGAAACACCTTCGCAAGAAATTAAGAATTAAGATACATATTAATTTGTCATAAGGTATTTTCTAAAGTTAGCTCAACAATGCGCAAATTCCCGATGACTGGAATAAACTATGTCTGATTTGCAAGCAAAGTAAAAATTAATGTTCTTATATTGTATGCAATAGTTGATCTTGAAATAAGTAAACCAAATACAGACTCCACGTATCTAAAATTACCTGTAAATCTTGTTTCAGCTCCGTAGTTTTCATGCGTCGTAGTATTTGTCTCCATTGCTGATTAATCTTTGCTTGATTTAGACGTGTGAATGCTTCCTCACGCTTTAACTTGTTCTGAAAAGTCAAAACGTATAAATTACAACAACAACAAAAAAAATTCAAGAATTAAAATCACGAAAATAAATACTGTTATCCCATTTTATTATTTGCTTAAATGTATCATTATATCAATCATATTTTTTAATCTTCTGAAGACACGTCGTACGACAGTTACATTAACTATTGCAGAAACTCCATAGTTGTAGAATGTTTAA
Source organism: Anabrus simplex (assembly GCF_040414725.1). NCBI lineage: Eukaryota > Metazoa > Arthropoda > Insecta > Orthoptera > Tettigoniidae > Anabrus > Anabrus simplex. Next base: position 553,612,356 of record NC_090266.1, on the reverse strand, counting down.
TTAAACAGAAGCGTTTTCTTTCTTTATGGCCAAAGTAGAATATAACGATGTAAGATATAACAGTAACAGATCACTAGAAACCATACCTTGATTAGAATAAGGTAGTAAAAATTGAACTTTTCAGTTTCCAAGGACCTAAAGTTATTTTCGCAAAATTAGGGGCTAATCTGCTAATCGAAAAATGGCCGTCATTTCCAATTGAAGGAATGGTAGAAAAGGTGCAGTTCATTATTCACACCAACCAGTTATTTTTATAAGAACAAATATGGTTCAGTAATTTACTAATAAGTAGGGGAAAAGTACTAGAAATATTTTGCAGTGTTATTAATTCAAATAAGAGAATTTATTAAATAGTTCAACAATACGCAAATTCCCGATGACTGGAAGAAACCAACCTTAGCCTCGATTTTTCAGGGGGAGAATAGACTTGTAATGAACAACTATGTGCCAATTAGTCTGATGTCCATTCTATGGAAAGAAAAAGGAACACTTTATTTCAGAATATCTAAGGGAACAATGGGAGGAAAGTTCGTGGATTAATGACCAGCAACATAGTTTCAGGAAAGGATTTTCCTGTGAGAGCCAAATGTTGCCGCCCTTTCAGTATACTGGCGAGTCACTACACAAACGTGTGCAATTTGATGCTATTGTAATTAATATTTGCTAAAGCATTTGATGATGATGTTCTGATCCAAAAATTGGTGGAAATAAACATTGATAAATGGTGGTTCTGTGGATCGGATCATTTTTGACAGACGTCACGCAAAGAATAAATGTGGAAAGTAAATATTCCTTTGACATTTCTATAACGTCGGGAGGAAAACAGGGAAGTGTAATTGATGATTGTTAATAAAGAGTACAGATCTCTGCACATGGTTATGAGGGTATTTAGGGGTTGTAGTAAGGATGTAAAGGAGAGGGCATATAAGTCTCTGGCAAGACCCCAACTACAGTATGGTTCCAGTGTATGGGACCCTCACCAGGATTACTTGATTCAGGAACTGGAAAAAATCCAAAGAAAAGCAGCTCGATTTGTTCTGGGTGATTTCCGACAAAAGAGTAGCGTTACAAAAATGTTGCAAAGTTTGGGCTGGGAAGATTTGGGAGAAAGGAGACGAGCTGCTCGATTAAGCGGTATGTTCCGAGCTGTCAGTGGAGAGATGGCGTGGGAGGACATCAGTAGACGAATAAGTTTGAGTGGTGTCTTTAAAAGTAGGAAAGATCACAATATGAAGATAAAGTTGGAATTCAAGAGGACAAATTGGGGCAAATATTCGTTTATAGGAAGGGGAGTTAGGGATTGAAATAACTTACCCAGGGAAATGTTCAATAATTTTCCAATTTCTTTGCGATCATTTAAGAAAAGGCTAGGAAAACAACAGATAGGGAATCTGCCACCTGGGCGACTGCCCTAAATGCAGATCAGTAGTGATTGATTGTGAATGATATCGCTTTTTATCTGAAGTGCAACATCTCCTAGTGCCGTTCCCGACCAGTGCTACATTCGCGTTACAAGGACAAACCAATTTACCTCTTAATGTTCAGATGAATTGCTTAAAGACATCTGATTTCAGAATTCACTTTCTCTTCACCTCATTGTTACCAGCAGGGTTTTCCTCAAAACAATCGTTACGAAAATTACAGTATTTACAGTAGGAGGGTGCCTTCGTAGCATCAACATTTTTTTTTACTATTTGTTTTACGTTGCACCGACATAGACAAGTCTTACGGCGACGATGGGATAGGAAAGGACTAGGGCTGGAGAGAAAGCGACCGTGGCCCTGATTAAGGAACATACACAAACACATTTTGGTCATCTAAAAAGTGAGGGTGGGAAGGGCTTAAGCGCCCCCACCCTCACCCCTCCTCACTCCATATACACCCCTGGCTGACGCATTTGACCGAGCCGAGATTGAACCCAACAACTTTGGCTGAAAAGACCATCATTCTACTATTTGGGCCACTGAGACCGGCACCATTATCCTTAATCTTATTACGTTACACAATAAATGCATAAAACTACTCCTAATTCTAGCATGTTCTACATTGGCAGAACGTGAATACGAATAGTGCATCAGGGCGCTGCGTAATTTACAAATTCTCTTCTTTAAATACCTGTGACGAAAGCGAACATTGTGACTGCGTTCGGTCCAGGATGCGACGTGGAAGGTACCTTGTGACCTTATCTTTAGTCTTGCTGCTCCCTCATGAATGGCATTCCAAATGTCAATTCGTCTGAAACAATTACTATGCTGTTATCAATTAAGAGTAGGCCTTCTGCAATGTAATCAGGGCTGGTGGCTATTGAATATTTAGTACCTAAAATGAATACTTGCAACAACAGGAGAGGCGCATCATAAACATAGGCCTAATATATGCATTTAAATACGTTCTGAAGATCGAGGAAATGTATAATAGAATAAACCCCACTCGTGATGATAAATTTCAAATTCATTTCAAACGTGATCAACAAACTCCGTTGAATATTCGAGTAGAGAAGTTGATTGTAAAGACAAATTCTTGCGAGAACAGCATAGACTAGGGAAATGCTATGTTTGAGAGCAATGAGTTTCAAATATTTTTTCTAGGTGGATGGGTACAAGCCTTTGGCTAGATAAAGTCAAATAATATCCAATAACTGAAAGCGGAACAACTTTTACATTCATCTGGGAAAATTCACTTTTACGGACAGTATGTATGTATGTATAAATGTATTTGCACAATTGGTGCAGCAACATACTGTAATTACCAGATATTTCCTAAAACTTTGATTCTTCCTCCAGGTAAACTCACAGAGTTCCACTATCTCATTTTATTTCCGAGAATTCCTAACATAATCATAGTTGATAGGATGCAAAGGGGCTCTCCGTTTGGAACAAATAGCGGTACGTCCATTTTCTTCATTCATATTACATTCATTTTGTTTCGGAGAGGATCCATAACATACATCTTTTCTTCAGCTGTACGAAATATTTGAATATTCAACTTCAAAACATACTAGTACTTTCTCTAGCAGTGAGAATCTTGGAAATTTCCGAATTTCTAAACCTATTTAAATATTTTTACCTAGTAAGTCACTGCTTCCCAGCTGTGCTAATTTATTTACAGTATTGAAGAAACCCTATATGAACATACTGTAGTTTTAATTTGATACCCTGGAATGTATACATAATGGCATACTTGCCTTCATAAAAGTTGCTATTAGTTGCTGCTTACGCCGCCTTGCTTCCTCTTCAATAGCGGCTCGATGTTGAAGATATCGAGCTCTTTCTTCCTCCGTCATTCTTGCCAATTTATTCGCTTTGCTTTTCTTCTTTGGCCCCATCTTGGAATGATTTACGATCACCTAGCTGTAATAGTAGAAGGAAAGAAATGTAAGTATATTAATCGGAATATTTCTGCATTAAATAAATACACACATAAATAATCACTCACAGAAACATACATGGATAAATGTGATTTATATGAACTACTAGCTCTACTACCAATTACGGACGAGTCGCTGACAACGTAAAAATCATAGGATTCGCATGAGGGTTTAATTAGCTACCACTCGTGTGAACCCCGAACCATACGGCTGATTACCACACGATGTTGCACCTTGTAAATGTAATAATGACAACAGTAACAAGAACCGCTATTGCTAGTTAAGTTGTTACCATAAAGAATATGCTATATCTACGTCAGCGGTATTCGCCGTTGATGAACTTTGAAATGAAAATATAAATTACTTGTACCGTAAAGTGTATCAAATATAAAAAAAATCGAAAATTAGTTTTCAATAGAAATTGTTATTTACACCTTTAAATAGTACTAATATTACCTGCAGTAGAAATTTTGTGAAAAGTGTAATAATCCTGAATATCTCCATTATTATTATCAGGTGAAGACGTATCAAACATAAAAAATAGGGAATTTTATTTTGCCCAGCATTTTTATGTACAGTTTTTAGTACAGCTTATTCCTATTCTCGGCATTTTCATATTGTTACGCCGAGAAAATAATATATAGTCTAGTGAACAACCTGACTATTAATTACCGAGCTTCGAGAAACAGCCGTTTTCCGGATCTCCTAACAGATGAAAGCCGAAGTGGACCTAATTTCGAGTTTTGTATACCTAATACGAGATGATGACCAAGTATGAGGCAAAAATATAAGGGCCAGGACTAAATGAAAATATTATATCTACAGATAGAGGAATTCACTCCTAAACTGAAATACCGTATCTTAATATTTTTGCGAGGGGAGGTCAGTAGGTGACGAGTATAAAAAAGACAGTCGAATGAATGTCTCTGACGTGTGTGCTTTGTTTCGGAACGTTGATAATAATAATAATAGTAATGGTATAATATTAATAATAATAATAATAATAATAATAATAATAATAATAATAATAATAATAATAATATATAATCCCGTGTGGGGATTTACCGGTTGCCTCCATCGGGCGCGTCCCATTGGAATTGGGGAAGTTCGCTGGCTCTGCCGCCAGCAGAGTTAGAGGGTAGTAGGGAAATAAAATACCACCGTGAAAAAACTGGTCCCTTGCCACGGTTACGGCAAAGACTGGTAAATGACCAGAAGCCAGAAAACATCTTGAGGCAACCTCTAGGGCTAACAACCCTAGTTGTAAAAGGATGGGTACCCGTCCAAAGCAAAGTCAAGTCAAAAAGCATGATGGCACAACATTTCAAGAAACATACCCCAGGGGGTAAATCTTCGGATAAATCCCTCGTCGTGAATGCCACGGCGCACGAGTCTCGTTCGGATTCTGGGGGAGACTCGACATCATGCAAGAGACGAGTCGGAGCGTCTCGGTGTACCTCGAAGTGTCAAAAACTCAGGCCAAAATCTAAAACCTTTCTAGCAACTTTCAACATAAATTCACTTACACAAACTGGCAAGCTGAAAACCCTCACCAAAGCTCTTCACGAAAATCATATATCCATAATGGCCCTACAGGAAACAAGGTACCCAGATGAAGAGATTTTTGAATCCGAAGGCTACCGATTTTTCACGAGCAAAGCGCAAAGAGGAATCCTCAATGGAGCTGTGATGCTTGGAACCGCGTTTGCTGTTAGAACCAAGATCCTTAAATCGGTTGCAAATTTCGAACCTGTGAATGACAGATTGTCTATACTCACAATTAAATGCGCGAACAAAACCTACGCCCTAGTTAACGCACATGCTCCTACAAACGATAAGAACAAGTCTGATCCAGACGAAGTTGATAATTTCTGGGACCTACTGGTTGAAAAATTAAACAAAATCCCCAAACACCATGTCAAGCTTCTTTTGGGTGACTTCAATGCCCAACTAGGTCGTGAACAGAAGTACAAGAAGTTATAGGAAATTACACTGCTCACAAAAGAACCAATCCCAACGGCAAAAGACTGGTGTCCATTTGCGAAAATCACAACCTGCAGGTCATGTCGACCCACTTTCGCCATCTACCCAGAAAGCAAATGACTTGGCGTTCTCCCGTCCAAGCTCTCGGAGAGTTCCAAATTGATCACGTTGCAATCTCCAGGAGAAACAGCCCTGAGATTATGAATGTGAAGGTAAAGAAAGGCATCAATGTGGCCTCAGATCATTATATGTCTCTTATCAAATTCAAACCAATTCCCGCAAACACAAGGAAGACAACCAAACAGATCACACGCTTCGACAACGATAAACTTCGGCAAAGGGTCGAGGAGTTCCAGGAGAAGGCTAGACCAAATGACTGTGACTTTAACAACGCCAAAAGTCTCCTTGTTGAGGCTGCCAAAGACGTTGCAGAAATCAAGAGAAGCAAAAAGCATGCCTGGTGGAATGGTACCTGCGAATCAGTCCTCCAAGAAAGACTCAATGCGTGGAAACAGTACTACTCTACGAAATCAGAAAATGATTGGGAAACCTACAAAATCCAACGTGCCCAAGCAGCTAGGGTGTTCAGAACTGAGAAACCTAAATACGAAAAATCTCTCATTGAAAAGATAGAACAAAACTTTAGGAAGAATGAAAGCAGAGAGTACTACAGAGCCTTCAAACGCAAACTCACTGGCTATAAACCACCATCTCTATGCTTTGAGCGAAATGACGGCACACTGGCGACGTCAAATGAAGAAAATTTCAGCATTCTCGCAGATAACTTCAAGAATTTACTTAATTGCTCTAAACCGCAAAGCGCCATTGAGACCAAGGAACCCTTACTCAGGTACCCAGATTCCAGACCACCCGACAGAGATGAAATCAAGCGCCACATTGCCCGTCTCAAAAATAACAAAGCGCCGGGGGAAGACTCAGTAGTAGCAGAACTATGGAAATATGCCCCAGAGGAGTCACTTGATATCTTGCAAAAGCAAATAGAAGAAATTTGGAACAAGGAGACCCTAGCCGAAGATTGGAAAATAGCTTTGATCCATCCACTACACAAAAAAGGCAGCATGAAGAACATCAACAACTACAGAGGAATATCTTTGCTCCCCGTGACTTACAAAATTCTATCACTTGCCATCCTGGAGCGTTTGGAAGCACAAGTCGAACATCAAATAGCTGAATACCAAGGAGGGTTCAGAAAAGGTCGCTCAACAGCTGAACAGATCCAAAATCTCAAAACGATAATCAGATATTGTACACTAAGGTCCAAGCAGTATGTGTCTGTCTTTGTGGACTTTAAGAAAGCGTACGACCCCAATGACCGGGAAGTCCTGCTAAACATCTTAAATGAATTTGGAGTTGATTTGAAACTGCTGGCATTAATTAGAGCCACCCTGACCTATACAAAATCCAAGGTGAAGTTCCACGGATGTCTCTCACATTCCTTTGGCATCAAAATAGGAGTCCGACAAGGTGATGGGCTATCCCCGATACTCTTCAACTGTGTTCTTGAAAAGATCATCAGAACCTGGCGGGTGAGATTACAGGAAACCAACTACAGTCCATTGAGAATAGGAACCAAATCCAAGGGGATCGCAACAGACTGCTTAGCATTTGCCGATGATATTGCTGTTCTCTCAAACGACATAGAAACCGCTAGAGCTCAAGTTGAAATTTTAAAGGAAATTGCCGAACAAACTGGTTTGCAGATATCGTTTGAGAAAACAGAAGTAATGACTAACATCAAAGAGGCTCCACCAAAACTCCATACAAAATACGGGGACATCACCCGAGTAGACAAATTCAAATACCTGGGTGAGATCATCATGAAAAATGGACTGGACAAAGAAGCACTTCAGGAGCGAGTACGCAAACTGGAAATAGCCTACCAAACATCCCGCACAATCTACAACAAAAAATGCCTTTCCCAAAACACCAAGATACGTCACTATGAAACAGTTCTGAAGCCAGTAGTTCTATATGCAGCCGAAACCCTGTCTCTAAATGCCAACAAAGGACTCCTTGAAGAACTGGAGTAAAGAGAACGCAAAATTGTGAGAGGAATCTTGGGATCAAAGTACAGAAATGGAATCCATCAAAAGAGATCCAACAAGGAAGTCTACAGCAAAATAGAGAAAATTACCGACACAATCAGAAAAAGACGGGCACGATTTTACGTTCATCTGAAAAGAATGGACGGAAGAAAGTTAACTAAAGAAATCTTTCACGTTTTTGATTCAAACCCCAAAACCACAATTCCCTGGTTTAGAAATACCAAAGAAGACCTGAAAATGCTACATATCTCAGCTGAAGACGCCCTTAACAGAGATCTCTTCCGCGAGAAATTATTGACAAACGGGTTAAACCGAGACGAGCAACCGAAGAGAAGACACGAGAGAGGAGCGTAAGCAGGCCCACTCACAAAGAATGAGGGAAATTTGGGCTCTGAAGAAGGCCAAATTCAGTGTCAAATGCAACAAGACTTAACGTGGTCCTTGATGGCCCCAGCGAATTATATATATATATATATTATTAAATAAATATTATTATTAATTATTATTATATTATTATTAATACTAAATAATAATTAGCAATAATATTTATTATTTATTATTATTATTATCATTATTATTTTTTTATTGCTTTTCTACCATCGGTTCACAGTTTAAGGGGAAAGAAGTTGCAGGGCCATACGTTTGAACAAATAAATGACCACACAAAGGAAACAATAATATATTTTCTATCTGTCGCTTTCTTTTATCATTCTCTTCTTTGTTTTTTCTTCTTTGACAAGAAACCTTAAAAAGTTGTTAACAATGCCCATTGATCATACTTAACAACAATCGGTAATCTTAAATAACTTTATAAAAAGAGCTTGATTAATAATAAGGTAGAATTGAGACCCGGAATCCAAGAGGGGCCCAAGTCCATTACATAAAAATTGTGGAAAATTGAAAAATTGTTTCCTATTGCTACAAAAGGGCTCTGACTAAATAGTTTTTCCTTAAGTACGTCTCCATTACATCTTTCCATTCTTTTCGTAACCATGGCAACAAGCTTCTACTAATTATTTTACGTTAGAGATACATTTTCAAAATGAACAAATATTGGGCCCCTCTTGGATTCCGGAGCTTTTACACACAAGTTTGCAGCCATATTGAGTGGTTTTTAAGGTTAATGTGTGGGTATTTACAAAGAATAATGTAATTGACAAGTAATCACTTTCGTTTCCTATAATTTTATTTGTTACACAGTAGGATTCCGGAGCCTTTACATACAAATTTGCACACATATTGGGTGGTTCTCAAGGCTAATATGACGGTACATACAAACAATAATGTCAATGACAAGTAATCACTTTGGTTTCCAACATTTTTATTTTTTACACAAAAGGTTACACATTAACATGTTAATCGCCCTCAGAATCGGACAAGTTTTCTACTGACGGTAGTGATTCCATGTAAGGGACTACGTTTTGTCTTAGATGATTCTTGACTGTGTTTAAGTCTCGAAGTTCGATAGCCTTCAGTGGACAAGGTTGTGTGTACAAAAGTAAATTGGGAATATCCGGCTTAGAATTTGGCCTAATTGATCTGAAGTAATCAAACACAACACTGGACATCGTTCGTAAGACTGCAATCTCATTCTCATGAGTTTTACTGTAGGTGAAAACTGTACACTCAGATATTTTGAATTTGTCTCCATTTTGTGTTGCTGTCTTTTTTTAATACTTTTTTTAAATTCTTATAATCCCGAAATTCTTGCCCTGACATGACTCTAACATCAAACTTTTTACGACAAGGTCTACTTTCTCCTTTATTTTCTTTTTCTCAATTACACCAAAATGTCTATCACGGGGCAAAAAACTGTAATGTAATGTACAACCTTTTCAAAGCGCTTCATTTTGATCATTGCAGACAAAAATGCAACCATGCAATGATTCTTATTTTGTCCTGGAGCCCAATCACTAAATATGTAAAGCTTGTTAACCTCTGCAACTACCTTTGCATGAATATATTCATTCAGACAGCTTATCACTTTATTTCCCCCCCCCCCCGCTTTTAGCCCGCGTTCTAGGCTACATAAACATAGTTGATTTACCCAATTTTCCACTGTAAACAGAAAAGTTATGTAGCCACAACTGCCTCAAATGAAACGTCTTCCCAATAGGATGATGTGGGTATGGAATGTTTTGCATTAAATCAAAACATATCATTTCAGTATCGGGGTTTTCCCTAGCTTTTGCTTTACATTTCTTTAAGTTATCATAAAACTTACTTCCCTTCTTTCTGTGTACTTTTAGTTGTGTTTTTAGTAAATCTCGCATATAATTATTCTTTCCTGACTTAACGTTTGCTGCATGTTAATGGCAAAAGGTACGAACATTGGTCTACCAAAAGCATAGTTAAATTTGGATTTGAGATAGCTGACATAGAACCTGTATGTAACCTCACACTTTACGTCTTCAATGTTAACATAACCAGTTCTTATTTCTGCAAACATTTCTGGAAAATTTAACCTCAAAAGTTCAGTACACATTGTAACAAGTGACAGGTTTGCTGAAATATATCTTCTTTTAACATTGTTTTTTGTTTTACCATAATGTACTACCTATAAGGAAATGACAGGATATGTCCACTTTTGATACTACGTTAACATCCTTTGCACGAGGTCTATTATTGGATTTTTCTCGTTGATAGACAGGTTATCTTCCCATTGGCTGCAAGCTGACTTAATCTTTTTATCCATTTGACAGAAATTTCATGAAGACTTGCAAAACCTTCTCTGCAGACGACACGCCTCTGTGCACCCACCGCAACCTATAAACATTGCGGTTTTAACATTGACATGTTTTCTAGCATCAAGATAACAAACATGAAGTTGTACTGCTTTCAATTATAATTAATGACATTCTAGGATCCACTGATAGCAGTTTAACTACAGTATGTTTTGAATAATAAGTCATAGATACAGAAACTTTAAAGGAAACCATAAGTGAATAGCAACATTAGCTAATATCTCTACATATGTCTTGCACCTAGTATCAAAATGTTTTTTATACCTTATATATACGAAACTATGTGCTCTGCGTCTGGTTCTGTCTTCTAATTTTGGTCTTCTCCGTTTGATTTCAACTGGTGTTACTAGGGCTGCAAGATGTGCATCTTGTGCATTTTGTTGACCTATTTTGTCGAATTCCTTAAGAATTATTTCCTTTCCACCTTCGGAAACGAATATATATAAAATAACTTGTTCTGACTGACTGACTGACTGACTGACTGACTGACTGACTGACTGACTGACTGACTGACTGACTGATTCATCATCGCCGAGCCAAAACTACTGGACATGAAGAAATGACATTTTGGGGCTACATTCACACTAAGATGTAGGTGCCCGCTAAGAGAGGATTTTTGGATATTCCGTCGCTAAGGGGGTGAAAAGGGGGGGGGTGACATTTTGAAATGAGTGTATATTGTGACATTTTAGGTCTATTGTAATTGGCAGTGAATTTTATAAGACCGGGCAGTACCCCAGGTGTCCCACGCGGAGTGTCGGCAGGGGAATTCAAAGGGATTTTTTTGTTTATCTTTTGTGTAACCTGTTGAGGGGTGAGAGACAATGTTATCACCGCAAGAGAAGACGGGAAAAATTTTAATCCGGTTGAACTTTTCACCCACGACAAGTATTGCATTCAAAATCTTTCGTCTTATTACAACTTCAGATTTGACGTCCTAATAAACATTCTCCAACAAGTGTGCGTAAAAGCTGTGATATCCCATTTCAAGAAGGCCTGAATAATAATATTTGGGAATTAAATTAATTATGGAATTAATTATATAATTAATTAACAACAAATTAGGGGACATGTTAATTACAACGTCGAGGAATTCAGGACGTCAATTGAATCACGAGGTGTGACGTCAGAGCTCAGAAGATAGGTGGCGAACCTGCACTAGAATATTCTCACTCTCTCTTGCTTTTGCTGGCTGCGCGTGTTGCTCGGGAACTACTACGCAAGGAGGTCTTCTACAGACCTGGATAGCAGTTACTCGCACCACGAGGAGATCAGTGTCATTTCTGTGCAGTTTAACAGACCATCTAAAAATCATAACAGACGTCAATAGTGTCTGGGAAGAAAGTACGCATAATTACATGTCAATTGTGAAACCACGAGTGGGGAATTTGTACTAACATTTTTGTGAAAGTTCCAGTGCACCTCAAGCAATACGAGTTCGATACCAGTCAAGGCAATGAAGACCTACAGTAAGAAGTTCGTGTGCCCTGGAGATATCGCCTGGATCAGGACGCAGTACTAAAAGCGAGAACCAAGGCCAACAGCGTCCTAATGCCATGAATCCTGCCTAGAAGACAACCATGGTCATCAAGACATCCAAGTTAAGTCGACATTTCATTTATACTGGGTATTATCTGTTCTATGTAGCTGTAATATGTACCTAACTTTCTTCTTGAAGGGATTATTGATTAAACGATAGTTTGAGTAGATTTCTAGTATCTTTACCATGTTATTGCTTGTGTTATACGACGTTGGATTTGTAGTTTCTCTTACTATGTGATTTTAAGGTGCGTGATGACTGTATGTCGACATCATCGAGCACGTGGGTTTCAATAAGTCATGTCATCAGACAAGTATCTGGTTTAAATATCAGCCATCAGCTAACCTTTAAGGAATTTTACGTTTCCATTTAATTACTATAATATTGAGGATTGTGTGCGCGTGATATTTTCATTCTTCGGAATGTATTTCTCTTATATTTTGCCAAAAGTGTATGCTATATTCTGCACGAGGGAGCAGGCTCATCTGACATATTAACGCTACGCTAACGATACGGATAGCAATCTTTTGGATCCGATTTCATACTTTCAAGGGAGGACATTGGCTGATTATTATATTTACATGTGGTTCCAGTCATTTATGAGAATTTTCCCGTGATATTTTGGACGGATGTTACGAATTATTTTCGCTATTGTACCTTTCACATTGTGCCATGTGGAGAAATGTGGCATGGATTATGGTGAATTTATGTGCTATTTGGCGGCGAATCTTCGCGTCTCTATGAACAGAAGCACATGCAGTCTATTTTCTGCGATGTTGCGTGCTATGATGAATGGATATTTAGGAATAATTGATCGTCATTTTGATGTATATGCGAGTTGTTTTCGTGAGAGAACTATAGGCGATAGCGTCTTCATAAAATATTGAACCACGAGGTAAACCACATGTCTTCCTACAAAATAAAATTGAGTGTATGAGATAGTGAGAGCCTTTTTGTCATATTGGATGAGCGTCATCGCAATAATAACAAATCGTAGCTGTATAATATTACTCAACTCCTCGATATATGCTAAATTTTGGTAACGTCCTGAGTTCGATGCAAATATTGGCGATATTTTTAGTCATCATTACCCAGACTATTTGTACCGGATGGATTACTTATAGGTGCAAATCGTTATTTATGGGAGTCTGCCATTCCCATGATATGAACGGATAACTTGTGGACGTGTGTGTATATTTGTAAAATATTATCCGTAGTTGTAGTTGGTTATAGTTATTTCCTTGGTGGATGATGGTAACGGGAGACTTATTTCGTGCATTTTTATTTTGTTCTTTCCACAGGTTGAGTGATTTTATTTTTATTTTGAATTATTGATGTGTGTGTTACCATCGTTGTTTTGATTTTCGGCGTTGTGTTAAGGTCATGACACATGGTTGAAGATTTAATTTAAATTAATTCATTTTTTATTACTCTTTCTTGTTTACTTTTATCACGTAATGTCACGTGTATGCTGTTACGCTGAACAGATAATTACTGAAAGGTCGAGTTAAATTGGAGAAATAATTAGCAAGTGAAAATAAGTTCTTTTTTAAAAAAATAACTTTATAATTTTTTTGTATTTTCATCTTTTGACCAGTCATATAACTTAAGCATTTAAAATCTTCTTCCAGATTTTCGGGCATGATTTGACATGCGCACGAGCATCATTCTCTAAGCAAAATCAAATATAACATTAAAATAATATTCGATAAAATGTGACTTTTATGAAAACAAATTTTTCTCAGAATTAATAAGAGTTCATTAACATGTACCATCCCATTTGCTTTCATTTTTGGATGTACAGCAAGAGTTAACGTAAGATTAAACTTTTAGTGATCATCTCAAACAATCATAATTTTTAGAAGGACGGAATTATTTTGGAATATATTATCCACCATTAATTTGTATTTCGGTGGTTCATTATTTACGGATATCTGCCCATTTCCTTGATCCACACCATTTTTATGGAATATGTCAATCCCGTACTGAGCACCACTGAGGGGGTCTCGTGCCTCTAATAAGTTAGTCGTGGCTTAAACGGGCAGATATTATATCTCAAAACTTTAAAAGTTTACAGATGTAAAAATTGGTATTTAGAATCTTCTTTAAAAATAAGGAAACACGTATTTTTGTTTTTGGAAAATCCCAATAGGAGGGGTGAAAAAGGGTGAAAAATAGATTGCATGCCTTTAATCAGGATAACGGTACATATATCTCAGAAACTGAAGATGTTACAGACCTGAAAATTGGTACTTTTGATCTCTTTTAAAAATAGAGAAACACATATTTTTTGTTTTTGGAAAATCCACTAATGGGAGGGTGAAAAGGGGGAATTTTTAAAATGAGTGTATGTATACATCAAAACATTGAAAGTTTACAAATGTAAATATTGGTATTTAGAATACTCATTAAAATCAAGAAACACGCATTTTTTTGTTTCCGGAAAATCCCAATAGGAGGAGTGAAAAGGGGTGAAAATTGGGTTGAATGCCGTTAATGAGGATACTTATATCTCGGAAACTGACGATATTACAGACCTGAAAATTGGTGATTGGGATCTTCTTTAAAAATGAAGAAATATGTATTTTTTGTTTTTGGAAATTCCAATTAATGGGGGGTGAACAATAAAATGAGTGTATCTATATCTCAAAACTTTTAAAGTTTATAAAAAATTGGAATTAGAATCTCCTTTGAAAATAAAGGAATACGTATTTTTTGTTTCCAGAAAATCCCAATAGGAAGGGTGGAAAAGGGTGAAAAACTGGTTGAATGCCTTTAATGAGAATACTTATATCTCAGAAAATGAAGATATTACAGACCTGAAAATTGGTATTTGGGATCTCCTTTAGAAATAAAGAAGCACGTATTTTTTTATTTTGGAAATCCATTTAATGGGGGATTGAACAGGGGGGGTGAATTTTTAAAATGAGTATATATATCTCAAAAATTTTAAAGTGTACAGAATGTAAAAATTGGTATTTAGAATCCTCTTTAAAAATAAAGAAACACGTATTATTTTGTTTCCGGAAAATCCCAATAGGAGGGGTGGAAAAGGGTGAAAAAGGGGTTGAATGCCTTAAATGAGGATCCTTATATTTCAGAAACAGAAGATATTACAGACCTGAAAATTGGTATTTGGGATATCCTTTGAAAATAAAGAAACACTTATTTTTTGTTTTTGAAAAATCTAATTAATGGGCGTTAAACAGGAGTGACAAATCGGGGTGAATTTTTAGAAAGACTGTATCTATAGTACATTTCAGAATCGTAAAATCTTACAGACGTAAAAATTGGTATTTGAAATCTCCTGTAAAAGTAAAGAAACATAGGTGATTTGTTTTTGGAAACTCCACTTAAGGGGAATTATAACGTGGGTGACATTTTAAAATGAGCATTTCTACAGTATATCTCAAAACTTATGATGTTACCGAAGTGAAAAATAGTATTTTTATCTCTATTGAAAATAAAGAAACATGTATTTTTTGTTTTCTGCGAAACCACTTGGGTGGAGGTGTAAAAGTGAATGAAAATTGGGTTGAATTCTTTTTATTAGGATTATGATATCTCAAAAGCTGAAGATGTTACAGGCGTGAAATTTGGTATTTGGAATTTCCTTTAAAAATAAAGGAATACGTATTTTTTGTTTTCGGAAATCCACCTAAAGGGATGAGAGAAATTGAAAACTTAGTTGAATTATTTGTATGAGGATACTATTATCTCAAAAACGAACGATTTTTCAGACGTGAAAATTGGTATTTGGAATCTGCTTTAAAATGAAACAAACACGTATTCTAGGAAAAACAATGAAGGGGGGGAGGAGGCGAAAAATTGAAAAATTAATTGAATTAATTGTATAAGGATACTTACATCTAATAAAAACTAAAAGTTGTTACAGACATAAAAATTGATATTTGGATTTCTTTTAAAAACAAAGAAAAAAAGGTTTTTGGGCGAAATCATTTTGGAGGCTGGGGGTGAAAAAGTGTTGAATTCCTTTCATGTAGATACATATCTCAAAAACTGAAGATGTTAGACTTATAATAATTGGTATTTAGAAGATCCTTTACTATTAAAGAGACAAGTATTTTTAACGGGAAATTGACTTAATGGGGGGGGAGTGTGAAAGGAAATGAAAAAGTTAATTCTTTTTATGGAGATACTTATATCCTAGAACTAAAGGTAACAGCCGTGAACATTGGTATTTGGACTCTCCTTTAAACATAACGAAACACGCCTTCCTTTTTTGGAGGGGGGGGGGGGTAAATCAACTTAACGGCAGTGCGGTGAAACAGGAGTTGAGACCAATTGATTTTACTGTTCATAATGTACTTATTCTGATCATAAACTGATCATTTTTAATCTTTCCTGGGTTCGTTTCCAAGAACCATCTTTCCTTTGGAGTACATAAAGTTAGATTACAGTTGATTCCCCTGGCATATTTATAAAAATGTAAACACGTTTGAAATAAACGATATGAATTATATTGTCCGTGCAATTGTTCAACTCTATAATAAAGCCAATAATTCACGGAAGTATATCCTTCCTGTCGCCAGAAATCTCGCGCACTTGCCTACGCGCGACGATGATGCTGGTCACATTTTCAGCAATGACAATGGCAGCAGATGTAATTTACCGCCAAGTAGCGGTCTTGCATCTTGCTGGGGGTTCCAGATCATCAATAATAATAATAATAATAATAATAATAATAATAATAATAATAATAATAATAATAATAATAATAATTGTTGTGTGTCCTTCGCGATCTCTGCTCTGCGCCTGATAGTTCCGCAACACGCCGCAGTACGGATCTTTCCAGACTCTACGAGGTGACTGCAGTGCGCTTGCTTGTGACGTCAGCTAGCGCTATAAAAGGAGCAGCATTCCGCTACTTCCCAGGACTCCCCAGTGTCTAACGCCTGATTACACTGCAAGTCGAACACGGAGGCTATATCTCTTAAATATGTGTATCGAACAGGTGGACTGAATCCTGGTTGTGAGGTTTCACCTCTAGACACTCCCTCACTTCCCGCTTCCTGTAGCCACGTCGAGCCCCGATGTCAGTATTCTACTCATCCCACAATCCTCACTTATGCTCCGACATCAACATTAATATTCTACTAATTGTGAATATTTATGTCAGCTCCTGACAAGCCTACGGCAATTACTAGCATTCTGTTAGTACGAACTTTCATTGCAAGTTACACTAGTAATTCTACAAGGCAGATAGTTTTCGACTATCTTGAACTCTCTCTTATTTGACAGACTATCTCCTCAAGATAGATTCGTGTGTATATAGAACTCTCATGTGTATAATGTGTATATTTCAACAGAACCTCAGTCTACTGTTAATATCATCATTAACTGCATACAAGTTAATCCAGTTTCAAGAAAAGTTTAGTTGTATTTATGTACATATTGTGTAAAAAACTTATTGAAGCAATAAATTTATGTTGTGTTTCTGTATACCGATTCCTTGTATATAATAATAATAATAATAATAATAATAATAATAATAATAATAATAATAATAATAATAATAATAATAATAATAATAATAATAATAATAATAATAATAATAATAATAATAATTGTACCGGGAGGTACACCTCTAAGCCGCACATTTAAATCTTGCGCCTAAAAGAACTCCTCTACAGGAGAAACTGTGAACTTGAAAATAGACCTACTTAAACCTTTACTCAGAAGATGTCACTACAGTAATTTGACGTAATTTTGTTATTGTGAAGTTTTGAAGTTTCCAGTACTGTGGGTATTTCTACTTGTTTTGTTTTCCATTCATCAAGAAGTTTGGACATTCTCTCATAGATATCATAACTAGAAAACCATGATCATGCACTCTGGTGCGACGTGAAAGAACTTTTTTGAAGAAGTTTTGTATTCATAAGTTTTTTTACTAATTGATGTTAATTTATTTTTGGGTTGGCAATATTTATATTTTCTTTCCGCCAGTTTTGAATCCAGCCAATCCGTAATTTTTGTAATTAATTTCCAACCAATCCCGTATATCTTTTTCGACTTTGAGTGTAACGTTTGAATTGACCAATAAATTGAGAGGGTGGGGCTAGTTTATTCATGAAAGGTCTCGAACTTTCTCCGAGGGTTTATAAACTGGGGATTTTCACGTCTCTTGGTCATTTGATCAACATCTAACTAAGTGTGTGTGTGTGTCAAGCAGGAGGCGGGCTCTTTCATCAGGCAGCAGTTCTTCAGCAAGGTAATGGCCTATTAACATCTTTATTTCTTGCTAGCTCTGCGGTTTAACCCGAGGGGGAGGTCCGAAACTTTAACTATGTAACCTACTTTTCTGCAGATGTTTTTTCTGCCGGCTTATGTAAAAACTTCATAAATCTTTAACTGTAACTCGGGGATAGAGAGTGATGTACCCTTTCGAGCTCCCCTTCATATTGGTTTGAGGTGACTATGTTTTGTAACTGGTTTTCTTCCTTTCCGTAATGTCTTAATTTATTCTTATACGAGTCACCTCAGTAGTTTGGGATTAGCACTTGTTTCATCGGCCTAGTGCCCCTTAGGTTTTAAGAAATCATATCTAGGAGTGCAAGTACTCGCCTCCATTCAATTTGTGTTTCGGGCCATTTACTTAACCTGTTCTTCTCTGCTACGGCCCAATAGGTTGGGTGCTAGATACCGCTGTTTCAAATTTTGTAAGTTGTGCCTTGATGTCAAGTAATTACAATTTTCTGATATTGCCTTGAGTAGGCTTGAGAACTGAGAGCATGTTAGCTCTTTTTCAAATGTTGTAAAAATTGCCTCTGGGAGGCCTGATATTGTAATTGCTGGAGCAAGGGCTCCATGTTTTAGGGGATTTCTGCCCTTAAGTAAAGTTGTGATCTATGTAAATTTGAGCGTGTAGCTCAGGAAATGTAAGCGAGGGGCTTGAAGCCCGGGACTTGTAAACTTCACTACCTTGTAGTGTACTTGACTCATTTCTAACTTGCCTGCGGGACCTGTTATATTGTTATTTGTTGATTTTTGAAATTCTAAAAAGGAAAAGGAAATGTAACCTTTGTTAAAGTTTTAAATTCCATTCTTGACCTTGTAGTTAGACCCATTCACCCCGGCACCTTCTTTCACCCCTGCGTCCACGGGTAACCCCGTAACAATAATAATAGTAATAACCTAAATTCAACTAATATCACCACCCTAATAATAATAATAATAATAATAATAATAATAATAATAATAATAATAATAATGTTCTTGACCGTCGTCAAAATGTTCGAACCGCGCTGGAAACGGGTCCTGGCCGGTTAATGACTACGATCCCAGTCCGGCCGCGAGTTCAGTACCACTAAGGCACCAAAGACGACACCACGCCGGATCTCCTCAAGGATTTGATACATATTAAAAATGCTTACAGGAAAGATGGCAAAGATTTAGGGAACCAAGTGACCGGGTGAATTACCTGGACTTAGTCCGGGAAGTACGAAATCGATTGTTGGAAGGAAAGGTTGAAAAATGGGAGGAACATCGCGTTATCTCTCAGCAAACGAGTCAGATCGAGAATTTCGGCGGATTATATATAAAACGTTAAGCATTCAATTATAAATTTCAGTATAATACCGTAGCGAAGCACGGGTATCTTGCTAGTACTGTATAAGAATACTCTTGTTTATTATAATATTACAACAGCAAATTATCATTAAAATAATTAAAATCGTGTGTACATATCTGCAATGTTGACCAGTTTGACGAGATGGAACCGCCGTGCCTTTTGTATTAATAACTGCTCTCCTGCAGCTCTATATTTCTTTCTTTTATTTTGACTCCAATGCATTTTGTTGTTTCTTTTTATTTTGACTTCGCTTATACTACCAGCAGATGGTTCTTAGTCTGAGGCTGAAGCCATTTTCAAACTGATGTAGAACGCTCCAGCTGCATCTAGCTACAAAAAGCGTCAGTTGCGGAATGGAGTACAAGAGAGGCCCAAGTGCATAGAGTTGGGTGCCTCTTCGGTTCCGATAGATATTCCACATCTCTTTAGCATGGTTAAATGTTGGAGTTGGGCCTCTATTTTATGTAAATAGACGCCCAGTAACGAAATCAATGCAATCGCGCATCTAACTCGATTTCGATACAAAATGCAGTTGGGCCCCTTTTGAATTCCGGGTCTCAATTGAGATCCAATTTCCAAGGCCAAGGAGCCTTAACATTCCAGAATAGGCTCTATTGAACACTCCTTGTCCTTTTATTTCCCAGGTAAGCGAAGGAAAATACACTTGTGAAAGGAAAAATTCCGCAACTAATCAGGAGCTAAGCTCATGTTAAAAATACAGGAGCGAGTTAAATTAGAAAATGAATATTTGGAAAATAGGCCAATACAAAAAAGAGAGAAAAGAGATGCTGAACACAGTCAAGCAATCACATAGCATTGCATAAGAATAAAACATAATGCGGTACGAGGTCCAGTGAAATGGAAGATAACCCCATACTACCTTGTGACTAGAAGGAAGGAAAATTAACTACCGAAAAGTGAAATAAGCAATTAAATGTTGAAAATCCTGGTCACATGAAACAAAATTGAGAAAAGGGAAACGAAGGTCCACACTCGTCCTTCCTTTTAAGACATTACACCCATTAGGGCGGTTTCATTCGCTGTTTGAAGCAGCTAGAAAATCTACATGATACAGAAATAAATTAAGTTACCGTACTAAAATCCCTACATTAAAAACGAATTAGATACGGTTCAACCCTAAACTTTGCATTCTAAGGGAATACTTTTACCTCCCGGATGCCTCAGAATCTTCTAGAGCAGAGGTGCTCAGGCTGGGCATTCCGTACCGCGGGCGCCCAGCACTGTAAGTGGGCGGGCTGGCAGGCGATGAGCGTATGCTATTCAACCACAGTGACGTTGTGGCTACGTCACAGGCCGTGAAGGTTGGGCGAATTTCTCCCAGTCACTCTCGATCACTGCGGTGGTACCCGAGTTTAAAATTGGAGGCAGCAAATAATGACAAAAAGGAGGGCAGAAATCCACATCATTTTCAATTTACCTTGTAAGGAATGTTATTTATGTTCATTGCAGTTTATGCATTTTGACCGGATACAATACGAATAATAGTATAATGTACGTAATGAATTACAATTTTCACTGTTACATTATAAGACGTGCTTTAGAAACAGTTCTATTATAATAGGAGTTAAGGTGGATAAGCTGTGGCGTGTGGTTGTCTGTGTTTAAATTATCTGATAAACTCACCAACAATCCAATCATGCTTACCGGGAATAAAATCAGCGAGTTATATATACTGAAGGCATACTGTATATCTGTCTGGTAAATATATTTAGATTCTTGTTGTACTTTAATCTTGAATATCTATGTCCTCACTCGTAATGAAACTCCCTTTCGCTATGTATCACCATACGCCCGTTAAATTTTAAATACTATTTTCAGAAATACAATGAACAGGGAAAATCTCACACCACTAAAACACTGTGCAAAATCATTGTTGCATTATGCAATTATATTACTTTCTGCTTAATGATTAACAGGAATTTTACATTTATTAAAAATGGAAATACTGTCATTCCCATCCAAAGAATTTTAAATCGTAGCTTGTACGTTAAAACCATTGTACCTTTGTAGATTGCAACACAAAGATTATCACGTGTCGGTTTTCTTTGAATGAATAAATACAATAAAATAAAAGAGATTGTTTATATTGAGCGCATTATAAATCAAACCGGAATATCTTGAAAAGGTCAGGTTTTCGTTGTTGTTGTTGTTGTTGTTGTTGTTGTTGCGATTTTAGTTTTATTTTAAACAATCTACCCCAATCAGCACTTCGTTGAGTAGTGAAGGAGAGCTTCGTAATCACAGTCGAACGTCAATGCTCCCTCGCTTCCCTGCAAAGTGTGTTCGCTCTCTCGCTCCACTGTGACGTATCTAGGACAGGCCAGCCCGGCCGCAGTGGGTATGCCTCAACGGGCGCCGAGCTGAGCACTTCTGTTCTACAGTCACATGGTTTAGGATGAAGAAGCCCACCTTACTTGTTGCCCCAGCATTCCAGCTGCCTTAAGCGAGGTGAGAACCTCATCCGATGACCCCACAGTCAAGATAATATTTAGCTGGCAACTGTCCCATCTTTTATAATGGTAGCCTGGGCTATGACTGGCTGAATAACGTTCAGTGTAAGCAACCCTTAGAAGTGATCAAAGAGAAAGAGTTGCCAACACCTAACTATTACATTTCTTACTAAATGCAAGTCCCAACAGGACATGGGTATGATTCTGAACTTCATTTTAAGAGAGAGTTCAGAGAATCTCCACAAGATGTTATAATAGGTTGATGTTTAAAGAGCTGCCTAACTCTAGGCAGAGGCCCTCTTCATGTCACAATTATTATTATTATTATTATTATTATTATTATTATTATTATTATTATTATATTTTTTAATTATTTTACAACTTGCTTTACGTCGCACCGACACAGGTAAGTCTTATGGCGATGTGATAAGAAAGAACTGGGATCGGAAGGAAGCAACCGTGGCTTTAATTAAGGTACAGCCACAGCATTTGCCAGGTGTGAAAATAGGGAAACCACGGAAAACCATCTTCAGGGTTGCCGGCAGTGGGGTTCGAACGGAACGATTATTGTGCTCTCTAACATTCTGAGATTTTTTCCTGGTAAGTTTTGAAACCCTTATTACATGGTTCCTCTTTATTGCTGACACTTCATTTACATACCATGTTTTACGTATTTAGAAGACAATATGGTATTTTGAGTTTCTGTCATAATTGTTATTGTAACCCATGTCCAGGCACGTTGATATTAATTAAATACCTCAATGCTCCTTAAGTGGAAATATCGCGGTATTCTACTTTACATATGCACATTAAAGCACAACGACATTCCACTTTGTTTATAATACAGTATGTCAATCAATCAATCAATCAATCAATCAATCAATCAATCAATCAATCAATCAATCAATCAATCAATCAATCAATCAATCAATCAATCAATCAATCAATCAATCAATCAATCATCGTCCTATAAACCAATATGTGTCCCAATCTGTCCTCTTGAAATCCGATTTTATCTTCATAGTATGATCTTTCCTACTTTTAAAAGCTCCTTTCAATCTTATTCTTTTACTTATGTCATTCCACGCCACCTCATCACTGACAGCTCGAAACATACCACATAGTTGAGCATCTCGTCTCCTTACTCCTGAACTCTTCTGTTCATGGTCAAAGAATGATGATATGCTGATAATTATGGCATGCAGATGAAACCACAAAGAAAGGACATTAGATTGTATTTTATTGTGCAATAATACCTAGCATTGCGCACTTTTCAAGAGAGCTTAGCGTCAGACGCCGGATGAAGTTCCAGCATGAATATTAAAATTTATTAACCCAAGCGAAGCACTTAGCTCATGGCGTGGGACGCGAGCAAATGCGTGAGAAACCGCGGTGACGCTTAACTTGGAGGGAAACAAACTTATTCGATATCCGCCCACAAGATGAATATAGAAATTTGGATACAACAGGTGGAATGAGCATATTTTTCTGCAAATTTTGATATGCCACATGACAGTAATCGTAATCTCCACGAATAAATGAATAATTATCATAAGTACCGTGAGAGAATGTTCATCTCCGCGCGCAAGCTTTCAAGGGCCCACACACGAGGACCACGTCAGCTTGGGTCTTGCGCATTCATAAATAAAGCCTGGGAGAACGCTAGCTTCATTCACTGTATGTATCGCTGACGGGGAAGTGTCTGTCTCACGGCAACTCTACGAGGATAAGATACCTGTGTCTCCACGCAGCGCAATTACAAACTGCATGGTCCTAGTGACATGTAAGTAATAACTATCTGAGATGTAAATACAAACGTTGTACAGCAAAGTGATTGTATAGATTTTCTTTGGAAACATTTATTAGCTAGAAATTATTCCACGCAAAGTTAAACCAAGTCATCTGATGCTAACATGTTCTCAATTAACGTTGCAAGCTAGTGTAGGCTCGGAAAGACAGTGTTAATTCAATGCTTTCAATTTAATTTGATAAATTGTGAGTTCCATTTCTGCAGAGAATTATGCGGCTGTTTCGTAAAGACAAAATTAAACCCAAGATAGTTGAGATATTTAGACCGAAGGCAAGAAGGAACCATAGGCATCAGAATGAGAACATATCATAATATGGTTTTTCCTTACAGTTTCTCTAACATCACGTGTGTACCTGACACTGCCAAGTCATCACGCTGAAGCTGTATTTTCGAGTTGAACAACGGAACATCCTTCACGGCAGCGAGGGACGAATGAAGACCGCCAGCAGCGTGGTTTCCATCCTGTCAACGCACCGTCCACAACGAGGAGGCGGCGACCTACTCATCAGAACGAGTTCCAGCAGAACGTCGAAGAGAAATCAGCATGTCACCAGTCTCGAACCCCCGGTTGCTGTCGTCCGTCCACAACATTAGCATGATGTGCTAAGATAACCAGGTCCACAGGGGAACTGCTCAGATGATATCACAGATGCACGTCAGACCAATTTTTGTTTTCTCAGCATGCAGCAGAGAGGCTAATGACAGGATCTTAATAACGTAAATAAGGCCTTCCGCCAACATGTAAATAAGAATGGTGTGCAAGGGCACGTGTACATAAATTTATGCCCCAGGACTCACGCGTGTAAGATAGCTAATGCTTGCATGCTATGGTTTCAGATTTTATTTTCGGTGTTGTCATAACTTGTTGTACATAATGTCTTCAATCCATGAAAATAAGGATCGTATAATTTCATCTACCGAAGACTTACACAGTCTTAGATTTTTATAAGCAGGACAAGATGTTTAGGGCTAGCTAGGTGCATGAAGCATGCGTAGATATTAGTGTTTTATTGTGACAGTGTAAGATCATCTATATTTCTTTAATACACTCGGAATCGTGTATGAAATTGAGTTGGTCATGAATTTACGCAGAAAGATGTATGAGATGAGAAATATGTTTGATAAGCCCAGAATTAAGGGATAAAGCCCGTAATAGCCTGATGGATGCAGGCGTGAGCTGCGATATGATAGTTATGTGTGCAGTTAACAGGCACAAGTGAGGATCTGAATATATGCTAGAGTTGAATTTGAGTTATGAGTAGATTAAAGTACAGAGTTTCGCACTGTATTAAGTGAATAGACATGTGGTAATTTCATGTGAATTATATGAATAAGAGGGCACAGCGATTTGTAGTAATAATGGGCTAGTATGGAAGTACGGTTGTTCTCCAGGGTTTGTTTACAAGTAGTCAGCCGGTTGTAATTTATGACTGTCTCATCATGGCCGCTCAGTTCGTACAAGGACCGGAGTCATGTTACGGAAAAAAGGCAGAACGTTCTGACGACACTGCCAGGGAAGTCGGCAAGTCTGCGGAAACAATACTGTCTCTGTTAAGAAAGGAAGGGAGCTTTGACCTACTTTTTACTGCTGTTTGGGAGATAAAATTTTATACACGTCTGCGTGTTTCATTAATATGTGTATGTCGGAGATTATGGTGTATCTGCACAGTGTAAATGATGTATTTCTTATTGTATTATAAGCAGGGGTTTTGAAGGACTTTTTGTAGTCTGAAGTTCGATTCCTATACGGTAGATTTATATTGCATGTTTAGTTTTAAGGGCGTGTGATAACCCAAAGTCCTGTGGCATAGATTTACTAAGGAAAGGTTTCTTACATTGTTTGTGGATATAATTTAGGTATTCAGAATCTCATGATTTGATTTTATCCTTTTTGAGGCAGCCTCATTCCGGTTGCTGCAGCCTCGTATATGAACAATCCTAGGGGTCTCCTACACCATGCCACAAACATAGAACCAAGATGCACTTATTAAATCTATGAATTAGGAAAGCATTATCAATTGTGTAAATTTGACAGATTAATTTTTATACCAGATATTTGACTCTCATTTGTAATAAATTACGTTATTAAGCGAAGTCGCAGCTCTCCTATCTTTTTCCTATTGTGGCTTAAGGTAGTTTATACCCTGAAAGTATTATTCATCTTCATTTCGTTGTTACGCTGACCCATCTTCACCCTTTTGACCCTGTTGCTGATTGAGTTACGCCGAGCTGAAGAAGAGGATATACGAGTCAGGTAAGCTATGTGCCAAAGGACACTTACCATGTGGTGAGTGTATTGTCTACTATAATGAACTCGGTCGGATCTCAGCATTTTCTTGACAGCGACCAGGGCATTATAGGGTACACTCCCAAGTCTTCCCGGCCCAATGTTTGGAACATTTTAGTAACGCTACTACTTTGTCGTAAATCACCCAGAACAAATCGTGCTGCTTCTCTTTGAATTTTTTTCTAGTTTTCGTACCAAGTAGTCCTGGTGAGGGCCCCATACAATGTAGCCATACTCTAACTGCGGTCTTATCAGAGACTTATACGCCCTCACCTTCACATCCTTACTAAAACGCCTGAATACTCTCATAACCATGTGAAGAGATCTGTAACATTTCTCAACTACCTCGTTAATATGATTACGCCAATGAAGATCATTCCTTATAATTATAACACCTAGGTACTTATATTGTTCCCCATGAAACACTATCACCCCATCAACACAATGATTAAAAGGATAGGACTTTTTCTCTTGGTGAAACATACAACGTGACTTTTCATCCCATTTACATTCATACCACTGTCTGCTGTTCATCTCACTACATTGTTTAAGTTCCCCTGCAGTCGCCCACAAACCTGTTCTATTTTCTAGAAATGTAGCCACCACTTCAACCACTCTTTTGTCTAGCCCAATTGCCCTCATTTTCGTGAGTAATCTCCCATGATCTACCATATCAAAAGCCTTGGAAAGATCAATAGCGATACAGTACATCTGACTTCATGAACCTAAAATTTCTGCGATATCTGACTGGAATCCTATAAGCTGAGCTTCACTAGCATAATCCTTCCTAAACCCGAACTGCCTTCTATCTAACCAGTTAGTAATTTCGCAAACGTGTCTAATACAATCAGAAAGAATGCGTTCCCGGAGCTTACAAACTACACATGTCAAGCTGACTGGCCTGCAATTTTCCGCTTTATGTTTCTCACCCTTTCCCTTGTGCACCGGGGCTACTATTGCAACTCTCCATTCATTTGATATAGCTCCTTCATGAAAAGAGTGATCAAATAAGTATTTCAAATATGGCACTATATCACAACCCATAGCCTTTAATATATCTCCAGAAACCTTATCAACCCCAGCTACCTTTCTAGCTTTCAACTTTTGTATTTTTTTGAAAATTAGCTTTACGTCGCACCGACACAGATAGGTCTTATGGCGACGATGGGATACATCTCCTTCCATTGCTCCCTAAAATTCATGTAGCTCCCAATTATGTTTGCCACCATGTTATCCTTAGCTGATTTTTTCGCTGAATTCAGTTTCCTAGTGAGCTCCTTCAATCTCTCCTTACTCCCGCAACGATTCCTAACTCTATTTCTTTCTAATATGCACTTCCTTCTTAATCTCTTTATTTTCCTGTTATAATATAATTGGTCCTTACTATTTCTTACCACTTTTCAAGGTACATATCTGTTTCTATACTCCTCAACAGTTGCTTTAAACCCATCCATAGGCTGTTTACATTTTTATATAGCCTACCGTTTTCCAAAGATCATAACAGATTTTTTCTAAAATTTACCCATTCCCCTCTTATTAGCCATATGGTAGTGAATAATAGTCCTACTTTTACAACATTCCTTTCTTACTCATTTATTTTTAACTCTGATAAAGGCATCTTCATGATCACTTATACCGTCTATCACTTCATTTTCCCTATCGAGCTCATCTGGTTTTATCAGCACCACATCCAGAATATATTTCCCTCTAGTTGGTTCTATCACTTTCCGATTCAGCTGCCCTTCCCATAATAACTTATTCACCTTTGTTGGTCATGCTTTCTGCTCAAATTACTCTACTCATAATGATCAAATTTTAAATTTATTTACCTGTCTATTAACAAATAACATACAAAACATGTAGAAATTACGGGATTATTAAAACACTGTTCCATTTTAAGTTTACTCATGACCTTTTGCACTAAAGTTCTGAATTTAATTGAAAACAATTCATATCACTGGAACTTATAAAGTTGCCTTAATACTTATTTTCATTTCATCTTCGGTGCAGATGTTACTGGAAACGTTCAGTGCAAGGTTGTTTAGCAATGGACACTTAAAGACACAGACTGCGGCAATCGCTTTAACGAGAATTCAGCTTCTAAATCACAATATATCTGACGAAAATTAATACCTGCCAGTGGAATACAAAGCAAATGGTGAACCTAGGAGGTGAAGAAATTGAGAATAGAGCTTCTCCTTGAGAACTGTAATTATTGCACAGGATCCCTCCCCGCCCACCGCCTTCAAGAAGACTTCTCGGGAAGGACGACTATCTGCTAAAGTGTCTGTGGTGACTAAGGATCCATACAGAAGGCAACTTTGAACAAGCAATAAATAAATAAATAAATAAATAAATAAATAAATAAATAAATAAATAAATAAATAAATAAATAAATAAATATTTTATAATTATTCTGTAGAAAGTATATTAATAGATGTTGTTCCACATTAAGTACACTTTTCTTGAAATAATTATTTTGAATTTGTTGCCATTGATGCTTTCACGGCTCGTACTTATGATGCTGTATAGGCTTTTGGGCTTATGCCGTGTCAAGAAAATAAGGTGAAATTCTTTACGTTTCGCAGGGAACTGTGCCCTGCTGTGTCCTCAGAAGAAATCTCGACTGTCCACGAGAATGGCTTCCTAAACAATGACTCTTTAAAATTTAGACGTTTATAATCGAAGTGGAAATGGTACGTTCAGTCGCCACCAGATGGCTCCCAGGACGTGGCAAGAACGCTAGCGTTCGAAGCAGAAGCTGACCGAACCATCAGACTAAGCGGTTAACATAACGTGTGTACGTAACATATGAACTTGACAGGTGTATACTCTTCCTAGAAACGAATATTAGCCCCAATTCTTTCTCACGAAAGCAAACTTTATCTTCTTATTATGTTCTTTCCTAATTTTAAAAACTCCATTCAAACTTTTTCGTCAACTAATGGCATTCCTCGCCAACTCAACACTGACAGTTCGGAACATATCGCTTTGCCAAGCAGCAAGACTCCTTACTCTCAATCTTCGCAGCCCAGTCCAATGTTTGTAACATTTTCGTAACACTACTCCTATCTCGGAAATCACCCAGAATAAATCGTGCTGCTTTATTTTGGATCTTTTCCAGTTCTTGTATCAAGTTGTCTTATAATGAGCCCCATACACTGGAACCATATTCTAATTGGGGTCTGACCAGTAGCTTATACGCCCTCTTTCTTATACCCCTAAATAGAAGACAAGTGTTATTAGTTACACCCCCGTTGATGAGGATTTTTCCTTATATTAACACCTAGTTACTGACAGTGATCCCCATAATTTACTTTCACCCTATCAACACAGTAATTAAAACTGAGATGACTTTTCCTCTTAGTGAAACTTACAGCCGGTATTTTCTTCTCTATTACCATCATACCATTGTATATTGTCCATCTCACAAAATTATCGAGGTCTTGTTAGAGCCGCTAACAATCCTGTACGAAAATGTTCATTGGTAAAGAGCCCCTGAAAACCTGGCATAAACCTTTTTCTACTTGTTCGAATTAAATCCTTCAGTCTTTTCGGGGTGGGGATGTGTAAGCTCTGTCTCCCAGAGAATTTGTAGCAGTTATCTTCTTGTCATTCGGTATAGCATGCATGTAAATAAAGAAAAACTGTATAGAGTAAGCAAACTGCGTGCTTGATGGCGAGGTTTCGGGGTCATATATTTTCGTGAAGAGCAAAAGTGAGAAACTTTTGTTCACTGATTCCAAAACAAAAGCAACTGGGGAACTTTTGGGAAAAAAACCTGAGTGGCAGAAGGTGGCAGTTAATTAAAACTCTGATAGAAACAATAATTGTTTAGAAGTTTTGGCAACAACCCACATGTTTGTAACCGTCTATGCATGTCTATCCCTAAGTCCCGTATCCTGATGCAGGGACGGGCTGTGTAGTCGTCTATACAACACCAAAGTGAAGTCAAAACATTCTAAGTATTTAAAAATATAAGAATTACGTGCTGGTTCTGGAATCTTGGTACTACGTCAACGCCTACTTCAAAAAAGCGAATAATTGTAGCACTCGCAGAACCTTTCACTTGCGAAGATTTGTAGGACTAAAGGCTGAGAATCTCACGACTTCCCGGCTAGTTTGAAATGATCCAGGGCATTAAATCCTGGAACTGTAACCGGTTTTGAGAAGTTTATATTTTGAGGTTTTGGCTATGTTTAAGCGTGTCTGGACCGCAGTGGAATGGAAGCATTTGTGCTATGATGTTGTTCTATCAATCAATCACTACTGATCTGCATTTAAGGCAGTCGCCCAGGTGGCAGATTCCCTATCTCTTGTTTTCCTAGACTTTTCTTAAATGATTGCAAAGAAATTGGAGATTTATTGAACATCTCCCTTGGTAAGTTATTCCAATCCCTAACTCCCCTTCCTATAAACGAATATTTGCCCCAATTTGTCCTCCAGAATTCCAACTTTATCTTCATATTGTGATCTTTCCTACTTTTAAAGACACCACTCAAACTTATTCGTCTACTGATGTCCTCCCACGCCATCTCTCCACTGACAGCTTGGAACATACCACTTAGTCGAGCAGCTCGCCTCCTTTCTCCCAAGTCTTCCCAGCTCAAATTTTGCAACCTTTTTGTAACGCTACTCTTTTGTCGGAAATCGCTCACAACAAATCGAGCTGCTTTTCTTTGGATTTTTTCCAGTTCCTGAATCAAGTAATCCTGGTGAGGGTCCCATACACTGGAACCATACTCTAGTTGGGGGTCTCACCAGAGACAAATATGCTCTCTCCTTTACATCCTTACAACCACCCCTAAATACTCTCAAAACCATGTGCATAGATCTGTACCCTTTATTTACAATCCCATTTATGTGATTACCCCAATGAAGATCTTTCCTTATATTAATACCGAGGTATTTACAATGATCCCCAAAGGGAACTCTCACCCCATCAACGCAGTAATTAAAACTGAGAGGACTTTTCCTATTTGTGAAACTCACAACCTGACTTTTATCCTCGTTTATCATCATTATCGAGGGCTTTTTGCAGTTGCTCACAATCTTGTAACTTATTTATTACTCTGTACAGAATAACATCATCTGCGAAAAGCGTTATCTCTGATTCGACTTCTTTACACATATCATTGATATATATAAGAAAATATAAAGGTCCAATAATACTGCCTTGTGGAATTCCCCTCTTAATTTTTACAAGGACAGATAAAGCTTCACCTACTCTAATTCTCAGAGTTCTATTTTCTAGAAACAGAGCCACCCATTGAGTCACTCATTTGTCTAGTCCAATTGCTCTCATTTTTGCCAGAAGGATGTTCAAGATGAGATGAGCATATAGAATTACAAAAAGAGTGTTGTTGAAAGAAATCGGTAAGAGGAGAAGGATTCAGTGAAATGTAACACTATAGGTAGAAAAAGGTTTGTGGAACCCATTTGGAGACACTCAGGACTTGTGTACGTAATTTTTACGGGAAATGTGGGGTGTACGAACGGAAAACGTGACTAACACAAACCAATTAAATCAGACGTAGGCCGCAATATTTACGTAGAGATGAAAAAAATTGCACAGGGTAGGCTGCATCGAACCAGTCCATGAACGGATGACCCAAACAGCATCACTAGCTGAAATGCAGATTATGCATATTTCACACTCGTATTATCTATCTTAAGCAATGCACTTGCTTCTGAAAAAAAGAACTTAATTTATCGAGATCGGACAGTTTCCCTACGCCGGCCCCGTGGTGTGGGGGTAGCGTGCCTGCCTCTTACCCGGAGTCCCCGGGTTCGATTCTCGGCCAGGTCAGGGATTTCTACCTGGACCTGAGGGCTGGGTCGTGGTCCACTCAGCCTACGTGATTAGAATTGAGGAGCTATCTGACGGTGAGAGAGCGGCTCCGGTCTAGAAAGCCAAGAATAACGGCCGAGAGGATTCGTCGTGCTGACCCCACGACATCTCGTAATCTGCAGGCCTTCGGGCTGAGCAGCGGTCGCTTGGTAGGCCAAGGCCCTTCAAGGGCTCTAGTGCCATGGGGTTTGGTTTGGTTTTGGACTGTTTCCCTCTTCCGCCTTCCTTACTGAATATCTCACTTTTGTTGTTATTATTATTATTGTTGTTGTTGTTGTTGTTATTATTCCACCGTGTGTTGTCCTGAGAAGGCTTTTCTGTTGTTTTCACTTCCAGGCAAATGACGGGACAGTTCCTATTCATAGGCCACAGCCGATTCCTTCTACCTCCTTACTCAGTTTCGCTCATCATCAGTCATTTCATCTTCATGTCCGCTTCCATAGCCAAATGGTTAGCGTGCTGGGTCTGATCCCCATCATCGGTTGTCCTGATAATGGTTTTCTATGGTTTTCCATTGTCCTGCACTAAGGCGAATGCCGGGACAGTTCCTAGTATAGGCCACGGCTACCAACCTCCTCACCTTCACCGCACATCTCCTTCGCCGATACAAATCTCCTGGCCTGAGAGACGGGATCACCGTCTAGGAGGCCAGCCTCTCCACTAAGGGGAGGAATGAAATCATTTACTAGTAGTAGTCACTAGCATTTTATTATTATTATTATTATTATTATTATTATTATTATTATTATTATTATTGGACCACCGATGTAGGGGTAGCGTGCCTGTCTCTAACGTGGAGGCTCCGGGTTCGATTTCCGGCTGGTTCAGGGTTTTTTACCTGCATCTGAGGGCTGGTTCGAGGTCCACTCAGCCTACGTGATTGCAATGGAGGAGCTATCTGACGGTGAGATGGTGGCCCCCGTATAGAAAACCAAGAATAACGGCCGAAAGGATCCGTCGTGCTGACCACACGACACCTCGTAACCTGCAGGCCTTCGGGCTGAGCAGCGGTCGCTTGGTAGGTCATTGCCCTTCTGGGCGGTTGCGCCATGGGGTTTGGTTTGTTATTATTATTAATGTTACAATTTGCTTTACGTCACACAGTAACAGATAGGTCTTACGGTGACGATGGGGTAGGAAATGGCTAGAAGTGGGAAAGAAGCGACAGCGACCTTAATAAGGTACAGCCCCTACATTTGCCTGGTGTGAAAGTGGGAAACCATGGATAATCATCTTCAGTGCTGCTGACAGTGGGGTTCGAACCCACTATCTCCCGAGTGCAAATTGATAGCTGCGTGACCCAAACCGCACAGCCATTTGCTCGGTGTATTCTTTATACAATTACCTTCTGGCACTATTACAACTTTAAAATATCGCTCCCTTGACATTGCAACAGTTAACTGGCCATGACTGAAAACGGGCTGAGATAAATAGAGACCTTCACGTTCCTTGAAGTCTAGCCTATTGATCGTGATACAAAACGCAAAGCGAAGGGGGAAATTGATGCCTTTGAAAGAAAATAGAAGCTTTTATCGGATGTTGTTAAATCAATTCGAGGAATTAGAGCTCGCCGTCGAGCTTTATCACCACTTTTTAGTTCCAAATCTAAACAATTTTTGTGCATACTTCTTACAATTAGGTCGTAATCTGGTTCCTTTTAGGAACCGCTGGGAAAAGTTCAGATTTCTAAGGAGGCATAACTATGGCCCCAATTTTTAAAATAAGAATATGTGGAGGCAAACCATTAATTCCAAGGAATTCAAGAATTATGTAGGAAACTGAAATAGTTAGTTTTCATCTTCAGTATTCATCTGTTGACGGTAATATGTGGATTTGAAATAACGGACATAAGCCCAATGACTTTCAAATTATTTAATAAATGTAAAATGGCAACTTTCAATAAAATGATGACATATTTCGCAGAATTGAACGTTTTGCTATAAATTTCAATCACGATAACATGTGCTAAAATTCTGGCTGGTAGTTCAGTAACATTTGATCCATCACCTTCTACAGAGGGGTAGTCGTCGATGCTAATTTCTTTAAAAAATCTGCAAATTCTATTCTTTTGTGGTTTTGTCTGCATATTTTTATGTAAGGGTAAAACTTAAAATATATAATACAAATGCAAATAATTGTTTGGCGATAAGCATGTGACAAAACAGGCAAAACCTTTATGGAATCTCCCCCAAGAACAATAATTTTCCCACCGGAATAAATGGAATGCCGTTACCTATAATATATTTTAGAAGAAGATCCACACACATTAATGAATTACTATTTGCCATTGGGGCGTTATCCCATATTGAGCCGTGCTAATCGAATATCGTCAGCTGCTTTGATATTTAATTTTAATCCATACACCGAACTCTCATTTAAATTTAGAAGAATTTTGAAAGTAAGGTGTTCTGGAACCTTCCTCTCCGCTATAAAATCTGTCACGTTTCTGGTCACGTTGTCTTTGTGATCGCTCCAGTCTAGAGTGTGTTCGTAACGGAGGCGGGGGCTGCCTCATACTTCTTCGGGAGGTCCACCAGCTCAAGGTAATGGCAGATTCCGATTAACATGTGATTGTCGTTCAAAGCTAGCTCGAGGGGAAGGTTTCAAATCCTTATTAATGAAATTTTTAACGAAATCAGGGAAAAGAGTGTGGAACCCTCTTGTATTCCCTTATCAACTTGATATTGAGGTGACCGTGATTTTGTAAGCATTAAAATCTGTCTAGTAATTTCTGTAACTTTAACATTTTTCTCCATCTAGTCACCACCGTAGTATAGGTTTAGCCTCTGTAACGTCGGGCCATAAGCCCAAATAGGGTTTTATGTATTTCATGTACATTTCAAGGAGTGCAAGAGTTCGCCTCCTTACCATTTTGGTTTTCGGCCAGTAACTTTAACCTTTTGTTTTTTCAAACCCCTGTTAAACTCTATTTCATTCATTTCATGTTAAGGATATCAGACTGTTGAGCAGTTAAGACAGTGAGTAGTGTTTAATTTTGTTAAATGTGGGTTGTGCCTTTGATAGGCCTGGGAAGTCTAAATTTGTAGAGCAAAGATGCTCTTCCTATTGGTGTAAAAGAAATTGGCAGATCCGTCTCCTTGACTATTGATTGAAAGGAGCAGTAGTGCTCAGGTAAAAGTTGTAATTGGGAGCTTCAAGCTCAGCCTGTAAAATTGTTATCTGATTATTCTAGATTGTCCTTCGAGCTCACGAGCTAAATTTGTGCCTGATAGTGTTATTTTATTGGCAAAGTATAACATTTCACAAGAAAAACAAAAGATATAAGGAAGAAATATAGCTCCAATTTTAAAGTTATAAATTAATCTTCTGATTTTTCTCTATCCGCTCATTCATGCCGCACCTTCTTTCACCTCTGTAAACCACAAAATTTCCGTAACAATATTATAACATGGAAATAAAGTGATTTAGAATGAGGCGCAGGTTAGAAAGAAACGGATTTAGTAATGCTAAAATGACAAAATTTCATTTAATTGAACAAAAAAGTCAACTGAGGATAACATGATCGCAAACATAATTGGCAGCCATTGATTTTTAAGGAACAATGGAAAGAAATATATACTTTAAAACAGATACGGGTTCCAGGAAGGACATTCCTGGGATCATTAATGA
Source organism: Anabrus simplex (assembly GCF_040414725.1). Taxonomy (NCBI): domain Eukaryota; kingdom Metazoa; phylum Arthropoda; class Insecta; order Orthoptera; family Tettigoniidae; genus Anabrus; species Anabrus simplex. The sequence goes on along the minus strand of NC_090266.1, from coordinate 553,577,016 downwards.
ACGAGGGGAATGTATATGTGAGGACTTGCAGAAGGCAGAAGAATTCAGTCAGCGCCGAGAGAGTTAGCCGTGAGATTAGCGGCGCTTATCTGTGAGCTTGCGTTCGGGAGATGGTGGGTTCGAAACCTGTCGACAGCCCTCAAGATGGTTTTCCGTGGTTTCCTGTTTTCACATCGTACAAATTGGGGCTGTACCCTAACCCTAGGATGCATACCGTCTCTTTCCTACACATTTACATACCCCGGGTCCGTTGGACCCTTAAGTAATTACATGGGTATTAGGTATGTAATGAATAGGTTTAGTTACTTTCACCGGATAGGTAGGCTACATTGTATTAATAAGTTTGTTTTACTTTGCAGTATTTCACATACCTTAAAATTAATAAATGTCACATCTCAAGTCAACTACTGCATACTGCTTTACATTGTTAAACATTGTAACTGACTTGCTTGACGCACATGCAGTATGGCACGTAACGTTCCAGCTCAATTACACTTTCTCATCCTGTGCAATGATTGCACATAACTAAGCTATATTCCTGGCACACGCTCTTTGAACACTTCGGACATCCCATACTGGTTTTCCTGTCTTTAGATGTTGGACAGTATGCACATATTTTTACGTCGCCCCGCTGGTTGTTCCTGTCATAATCTGCTAAATCAGGGATGGTAATAAACTTCTCCATATCCAAATAAACAGATTTCAGAAGAAACGGGTTGACAGATTTTCGGATCATGTATGGCTGGATCATTTCGATTGAAAAATCCGTGAACAATCTCCTTTTATAAGAAAGACCTTAGTGGTACGACGGATGTGAGACACAGTAAAGAGTAAACGCATTTAGAACGGACACATAAAAAGCTACTGCTACTACTGACTAAATGTTTCCATTCCTCCCTTGAAGGGTGGGGCGCTCCTAGACGGTGACGCCATCTCTCAGGCCAGGAGATTTGTTACGGTGAAGGAGATATGTGAAAGTGAAGGGGTTGGCGGCTGTGGACTGTACAAGGAACTGTCCCGGCATTCGCCTTAGCGCAGGAGAATGGAAAACCTCGGAAAACCATTCTCAGGACAGCCGACGGTGGTGACTAGCCCCTCTCCGTCTCCCGAATACAGAGGTGTAGAGCCGTGGCCACCCCTCCTCGGCTCGGTTGGCCGGTCGGAGTGCAGAGCTGTCGGACCACGGGCCAGCTGTAGCCATTTGTTAGCCGAGACCCACTCTGCATCTGCCGACTACATACAAAATATTATACCACAGTGTCATCGGTCAACGACTTGCTTGCCTCTTGCAAGTGTAGTTGGCTACTTTTTGATCCATTACGTCCACGCCTCCTTTAGTTTTATATGAAAAAAGGTAAGGTTAAGACAAAAATATCAACACAACAAACTGAAGCACTTTTCCCTCCAAATAAAGGTTTATATCCTACTGCAGGCCACAAACAATATTCAAGGAGACCGTTACTATCGCAAATTCTTGTAGGCCCTACATCAACTTCTAGTAGGCTACTTCACAAGAATGAATGTATGTGGCAAGACAGTACCTACCGGGAAACATAATAACAAGAAATATAAGGGTCCAACGGATCCAGGTTACGTAAACTCGTCGTGTACAGGAATAACGATTAAATTGTTCCAAAGAAGAAACAAATGAGGTGTTACTTCGCAATGGATGGCACAAGGAAAGCCTAATAAGAGAATATCCAGATGCGCGAAACTTCTGAAAGAAGAACTGCTGAAATATATTATGCTAAAATTCTTGCCAGGTCCAGTGGACCTAGGGTATGCATCCTAGGGTTAGTTTTTGTTTTTTGCTAGGGGCTTTACTGAACCCATAATTCTACGGTGAGAAAATTTTTTTTCCTCCAATATTTATTTGGTATTAAGAAAGTACTTTTTTGTTTGAGGGCAGCCATGTTGCGCTCCTAAGAGCCCCGATGTCGCGTGGGAAGGTTCTCACTCACGGCAAGCTCGTGAATTGCCGGGACACCTCGGTGGAACTCGAGTGCCCGACAATTCTTTAAATTCATGGAATTCTATACAACGAGGGATTTTGGCAATATAGTAAATAAAGAAATAAATAAGCAAAATTATTCGTACACCCTCCGTGAAGACAGAGACACCAGGGAAAAACTTAAATGCAGTTAAGCCTAAGTACATGTTAGAGCCAGAGCAGTGAACCAGCTACACGTGCCAAGGTCAGGGGAGGAAGAAAACGCGCGAAACGCACGGGCAGAAATAATTTATTTCCCCTGTTGTGAGTGTAGAAAAATTATAAAATTAACATCTAACATAAGTGCAAGCCTGTCCGGAGTTCTGGGACAAGTCTCATCAAAATCGGTCTATTAGACGCAAAATTGGCAGATTACACAATCAAGCCTCATAGAGGGGATAGCGTCCCTCCTGAGATTATAAAAGAAACCCCCCCACCGTGGATTTTGCAGTGTCGATCTGGAACTTGAAGCCGCGGGAGCTTGTGCCCGTCGTCTTTGGAAATTCGCGCCAGATTGACCGACAAATAATTAAATACATGTCCGTGGCTAAGGTCCGTATACTTGGTTAAGAAGAGAAAGTGATTGGAAAAGTTCTGAACGTTTGCCGACGAACTAGGAAGGTGTAGGCTGGTTGAAATATACACAGCAAGTTTTATTTATATCATCTCATGTACGCTTGAAAGTGAAGAGGGTTTGTGGGAAGCTATTCAGAGTAGTTCTGCTCCCTTTATCTGCTGAACACCTGTTTTTATTGAAGTAACGGAGAGAAACCACTCTGGGAACGCATCAGACAGTTCTAGTCGACTGCAGAACGAGGGAAGTTCGTGGTGCAAATTACAGAGAAAGTGCCTGATTTATATGGTAATTTTAATATCGTGTGTGTGAAGGGTAGTGTTTGTATGAGTGAGATTTTGGAAATGAAAATGTTATCTGTGAAAATGAGCGGCTAAGCCCGAGGTCAGCTGGTGACGATGTAACCAGAATGCTGGGAATGTCACCATTGTGCAGGTCTGTCTATTTTATATTATGTTGTAGTTAGTTAGTTATTGTTCTGTCCCAACAAACTTTTCCAGATGATTGTCGGGTTGATATTCGTAATTATCAGGCGAAAGGAGTTGTAATTTTTGGTCAGCGTGTGAAATTTTCAGTGTGTAAAGTTCATGTCAAGAACGGTAAAATGCGACGCTTAAAATTTTGTGTTGAATGTTCGATGAGATATCATCCAAGGTGTGGATTTTTGGAACGTCATAAGTGTAAATTAATCGTGGCGAATATCTTAAATTCAAATGTCAGTTGAATTCAGAAATGTTGGTCGATAATAATAATAATAATAATAATAATAATAATAATAATATTAATAATAATGTCTACCGCGGGATAAGGAAATGTTTCTATGTTAAAGTGCATTTAACCAGTATATTTTTACAAGGATCGCAGGCATATTTAGATGATTTCGGTGAAATTTGTTAGAGTCACAGTCATTAATGGGAAGGAAAATTTTGAGACATCGTGTATATCAATGATACGAAAAGTCGCTGGGTGCTCTTGGACTCTCGAGGTTCGAAAGTCGTAATAATAGTAAAGTAAGAGATGTGTTTAATAATGGTTGTCGTTTTCACCAGGGGATCGAAGTATGAAAAAGGGTCTTGAAGGAAAAGGGATTGAGAGCGACGAATTTATATGCATGTGGAGATGAGAGAGATGGATGAAATGAAGCTCGGATTTTAAGTGATACCGCTGGAATAAAGCGAGGAGAAGGAGTTTGAGACAAGCTATATTTTTGAAGAGGAAGTATTTAGAAAACAGGCTGTGTTGAGGCAGGCTGTATTGTTTTCCGCAATCAATCCGAATTTGAGACGACTATGGTGTGAAGCATCGTAAATTTATAGAAAGATCCCAAGTGAAAACGACTCTAGTAAAATGTTAAAGTCTTGGTAGTAAACGTCCAGTGATTTTGTTACGTAAAGCCCGTATGGATAATAAGATAATGAGCGACCTCAAGGATGAAAGAGCACTTTGGACACACGGTTGGTGTTGTATTGAATTTGTTCACTGAATAGGTCATTGATAAATGGTTGGAATTGATGATAGGCGATTTGAGAATTTCGAATGCGGTAGTGATGATTATTATTTTGAAGGCATCCACTAAATGGTAAACGTGTGTTGGGAATTTTCATTTGCTTCCCTAACACTTCAGTGCACAGGCTGAGAGTGTGTTCGAGGTGGAGAATCGTTCGTCACGTATATTTATTTTTGAGTTCACGTATTGTAATGGTAGAGACTTACTGTATTTTTCGACTTGCATTCATTTGATAGTAAGAGACGTGGTTCCGATCGTGTGGTATTCGTCTGACCAGATTTAGTATTAAATGTCGGAGGTGTTTGAAATTGCTAGTTCGCCTGATATGTTAAGGGAGGTGTAGTACGACCCACTTTGACGCCCGACGATAGATTTAGGACGTCACATGTTATTCTTGGAGTCACTGATGATGAGACGTCCTAGGTCACGCCCGACGATAGAATTTGGAAGGCATCATGTACATAATGATTAGTGTTAGGATGTACAGATTTCAAGTGAGCCCGACGATAGGTCTGGGATGGTAGCTGTACACACTCAAGTCTCAGTTTAGATGTTTCTTTTGTTTCTTTGTTGAAGCGGCCTGGATGAAGGTAGCAGTTACAGTACGATATGATTTATGAAGAGGGTCAATGCGTAGCTCTCCATTGAGATAACGGGACTGCTATCAACGAGTGAGGGTTGTCCAAGTGTTGGATATCGGCTCGATATAGATTAAATATTTTTACTGTGATTCTCCGTGCGTGTTAAGCTTTAATGACTTCGAGATGTTAATTTATTTTTACGGACTTTATTGTTTTCTCGTTTTGACGTCCGTTCTCGTTTGATAGTGTGCATATTGACACTCAGTGTATTAGTGTGAGACTTGAGTTGCGAATGTGGTTTCGATTCGTCAGCCAGTAACGATATTTATTTTCAATCTTGTCGTACTTTCATTTTATTTATAGTTAAAGTAAGTAAGTAATCACTTTACAAGTAGTGTGTTGGGACAGACAGTAAATAGAGAGATCTGTACTGGTAGCATTGTTTTTCAGGGGAAAGAATTCCTTAAAAGTGTGGTAAATTTTAGCGTGGACTGGTAATTTTATTAAGCATAACAAACCCATTTCTAACCTGAAAATCGGTTCGATAATAATATTTTTCAAGTGACTTTCCACTTTTTAATTATCTTCAGTGTTTGGCATTTCTTCTAAATGCATGATTAGTAATTGTTTCCTGCATTTCGCAGTTTTGTTCCTTTAGAACGACATAACGTAAGATCCTCTCGGATCCTGTTGTTGTTGGTTCCTTCCAAACAGCTGTTTGGGGTGATGCACATTTAGCATCGGGATTACCTTATCACTTAAGGGTGTCATGAATGACAAATACATGGTGGGATTTCATTTCAATTGTGAATGATGCTGTTAACTTGTAGTGAACACCATGCTTTCCCATAATATTTCACAACCTATCCAAAGCAACTGATAGTCAGTTTGGTTCGATTAAGGGTCCATTCGGCGGGTGTTCCGTATCCGTTAAGGGTATTCGACTGGTGGATAACCTTAATTGAGAGAAAATCAGGCGTTCTACTTGTTGAAAGTCAGATTTTCCACGGATCGTGTGGACTAACTCTCAGTTCTCGTTTGGAATAATAGGTGCCCGGTTTTCAGGTCTTCCCTTTTTCAGTTTTTCAGTTTCGCTGACCACTAACATATTAGCTTCTCCGAAGCAACTCTTCGACATTGTAAGAAACAAAGTGACGGTATGTAATGTGACTGTGTTTGGAACATTCAAAAATCAATAATTTATATTTTTTTTATTTTGCAAGAATGCATATTAAATTAATGATGTTATCGTGCTCTTTCAATTTAATAAAAGTTAGTAAGCACATTTTGCTCCTCATTTCAAGTAGTTAGGCTCTCTTCTGAACCCCATCGTTTGGTTAAGATCGTGACCGAATTTGTTCCCGCAACGACCCAGGATTTAAGAGTTCTAAATTGTTCTACTGTAGCAGCCGTGGCCGACCAACGATGGAATGGTAAGTTCAAGGGTTCATTACGTCGCACCGACACAGATAGGTCTTATGGCGACGATGGGATAGGAAAGGCCTAGGAGTTGGAAGGAAGCGGCCGTGGCCTTAATTAAGGTACAGCCCCAGCATTTGCCTGGTGTGAAGATGGGAAACCACGGAAAACCATCTTCAGGGCTGCCGATAGTGGGATTCGAACCTACTATCTCCCGGATGCAAGCTCACAGCCGCGCGCCTCTACACGCACGGCCAACTCGCCCGGTCCTAGGGTTAGTTAATGCCACCGCCATTACTTTCCCAATCGCAGTACTTTCCCACCCTTGCGACGCCGAAATTCTTCGATGAGTTAGTGCGACGTAAAAACACTAGCCGAATAAATAAATAAATAAATAAATAAATAAATAAATAAATAAATAAATAAATAAATAAATAAATAAATAAATAAATAAATAAATAAATAAATAAATACAGTCAGTAGAATGTAAAGGTATGCCTATATTATATCACTGTATAAGGATAGTGTTCAGGCATAGGAGGCGACTACGACTGGCAAATTACTGACATTTACGAATGATAATAAAGACACAAAATTATACAAAAGTTGAAAGCTAGAAAACCATCTGGGATTGATAAGATTTCCAGGGATATACAAAAGATAATGTGATGGGATATAGTGCCATGTCTGAAATACGTTTCTGCATTCGTTTTGCACGAAGGAGCGATACCAAAGTAATGGAAAGTTTGTATATTAGGCCTAACACCAATGAACAAAGAAGAGTGTGATAAACATAAAATGGATAATTACTGGCCAATCAGCTTGACATGTGTTACATGTAAGTTCTAGGAAGGTATTTTCTCTGATTATTATACATACTTATACGAGAATACTGACTGCTTTGATAGAAGGCGTTCGGGTTTAGGAAATATTATTCCAGTGAGGCTCAATTGGAAGGATTCCAGCAATATAAAGCAGATATTTTAGATTCAGGAGATCGAATGAACTGTATCGCTATTCACCTATCCTAGGCTTTCGTAGGGTAGATCATGGGAGACTACTGACGAAAATGGGGGCTGTTGGACAAGAAAGGAGTGATTGAATGGGTGGCTATATGTCTAGAAAACATATCTCAGAAAGTTGGAGTAGGGGAAGCATAATGTAATCCTGTAGTGATAAAGAGCGCTATCGCAAGGCAGTATTATCAGACCTTTGTGCTTACTTACATATCAGTTGTATGAATAAAGAACTTGAATCACAGATAAGGCTTTTTACGGGTATTATTATACTGTATAGAGTAATAAATAAATTACAAGATAGTGAACGACTCTAAAAGGACTTCTACAAGATTGTCAAATGGACGGCTGACAAATGTATTGTGGTAAAGAGGGTTAAAAGTCGGGTTTTAAGTTTCATCGGGTGGGGGGGGGGGACCTCTCAGTTTTAATTACTGTGTTTATAGGGTGAAATTATATCACGGGGATCCCTGTAAGTACCTAGGTGTTTATCTAAGGAAGGATCTTCATCGGAGTAACCTCATCGGCGAGTTTGTGAATAAGGATTACAGAACTCTTCATATGGTTATGAGGTTATTTACAGGTTGTAGCAGGGATGCAGAAGGAAGGGCGTATAAGTCACTAGTAAGACACCAATTAGAGTATGGTTCTAGTCTATAGAACCCTCACGAAGATTAATTGATTCGAGAACTGGGAAAGATCCAGAGGAAATCAGTACAATTATTTCTGCGTGATTTCAAACAAGAGCTGTTCGACTAAGCGGTATGTTCCGTGCTGTCGGTGGAGATATGGCGTGGTATGACATTGTAGACGGAGAAGGTTGAATGGTATTTGAAAATTAGGAATGATCATGATATGAAGATAAAGTTGGAATTCAAGAGGAGAAAATTGTGTGGATACTCTTTTACAGGAAGAGGAATTAGGGATTAGAATAATTTACCCTGGGAGATGGTAGATAAATTTCCAAATTCCTTGAAATTATTTAAGAAATGGCTTGGTAAAACGTTGATGGAATTTGACACCTTGGCGACAGCCGTAAATGCTTACCTTTGGTGATACAAAAAAAAAAAAAAAATTGAAACACACATATCATGTTCGATCATGCCTGAAATTCACGAAAGACTTTCAGTTTTCGCTTGCAGTTAAAGTTTTCTTGAGTTTTATTATGACAAAGCTAGTGAATTTTCCGTGGACGGAATGAAGGGTATTCGTTCAATAATAATAATAATAATAATAATAATAATAATAATAATAATAATAATAATAATAATATTAATATTAATAATAATAATAATAATAATAATAATAATAATAATAATAATAATAATAATAAATGAAAATGCACAGCCTATTTCTAGTCATTTGACCGGATCAGGAAAGGAATGAAGTCCCCATAAAGCGGCGAGGACTGGAATTGTGCCGGCTGCTGAAGCCTGTCGCACTCCTATGGGGCTATGATCAATGACTGGCAGATGAAATGATATTGTAGAGTGTTGCTGGAATGAAAGATAATAGAAAAACCGGAGTACCCCGAGGAAAACCTGTACCGCCTCCATTTTGTCCAGCACCAACCTAACGTGGAGTGACAGGGATTTGAATCACGGAACCCAGGGGTGAGAGGCCAGCGCACTGCCGCCTTAAGTCACAGAGGCTTCCCAATATTATTAATAATAATGATCATCTTTGCTAGAGTCAAATCATTGACTGAAAAACATTTCTTCATTTACTTGGAAGGAGGAGTTACTACTATAGTTAACATAAATGCAGCAGAGTGCAGTACATTTTGCACTGTACTGGGTGTATTAAAAATACAAATTAAAATATCAGGAATTGATTCCTCATATGTAGCGAAGACAATTAGGTCGTATCAATTTGGGCTCGGAAAGGGTTAATTTTGGTCTTAACAAGCTGTCTAGTTTGCTGGTGTTGGATCCAAAACATTGATATATTATCATGTCAGTCTATCTTGGCTGAACTGAACGACCCTACTTGAACCCTCCGGAGGTGAATTTTGGAACGTACCAGACAATATGAACAACGTGAGGAATGGCGGAACATAGTAATTCGAACTTGATAAAGGAGACACACCGGTCTTTGCCAAGAATTTAAAGGTCTTATAATGGAGTGATTGTCCCAGCCTTGTGAGAACATTTGGGAATCTGTCTGATACTGTGATAGGTTGAAGTGCGTCTCAGGGCATCTGTCAAGTGGCCCCCAATGTTACTAAACTTCCTCCGAAGTTCAGTCTCGAGCAGAAAGGTGTGGCTATTTTCCTAATGCTACAGACAAGACTCAAGATTTGCAGGCATGTTAAAAGAACTCTGCAGGGCATTATTCTGGTATATGGCACTGAACCCTGGCAAACTTAATGACAATTAAAGAGAACTTAAGTGTCAAAGAAGTGCCAATAGCTTTGCTGACGGTTTAAATTGCAAAGTTCAGATACTCCGTCGTTTTGCAAAGCCCATATTATTATTATTATTATTATTATTATTATTATTATTATTATTATTATTATTATTATTATTATTATTATTATTATTATTAGGCTATTATTATTATTATTATTATTATTTCCGGCTCCATGGCTGAATGGTTAACGTGCTGGCCTTTGGTCACAGGGGTCCCGGGTTCGATTCCCGGCAGGGTCGGGAATTTTAACCATAATTGGTTAATTTCGCTGGCACGGGGGCTGGGTGTATGTGTCGTCTTCATCATCATTTCATCCTCATCACGACGCGCAGGTCGCCTACGGGAGTCAAATCAAAAGACCTGCACCCGGTGAGCCGAACATGTCCTCGGATACTCCCGGCACTAAAAGCCATACGTCATTTCATTTCATTATTATTATTAATCATCGTCTGCCACAACGTTTTCGGACGTATCTATTTTAGTTGCTAGTTGCTGAATGACGAGGAACTCACGGAACAACGTCTTCCCAAGAATTTTAACTCGCACTAGCACAGGTATTACAGTAGGTCTCTAATTCGGACTGATGACCACATTGCCCATCTGTCTCTTAGGTTATCAGCCCAGAGGCTGGTTGGATCCTCAAATAGCACCACCAAAGGCGGTGCAGTTATACGGAAACTGCAAAAACCAATGGCAGAGCCCAAATGAGGTGTACTAGGCAAGATGAGGAGTGAGGTAGTTTGCCATTGCTTTCCTCACTGGACCAGAAGGTGCCACTGCAGCACGACTGATCCTATGAGCAACACCTTTCACAACACTCAGACACTAGTTGTGCTCCAAATGTCACTACTTAGCACCACCCATACCCCAGCAGCTTCCATATTGTCACAGCCATGGATGAGACTGGGACTTCGGTGGAAGCTACACTTTGCTCTGGCCTGTGCCAAGAGACGGATACAAAATAGCTCTTCAATAAACGACGACGCTGACGACGACGACAACAGCAACAACAATAACAACAAGAACAACTAAGAAGTGAAATGGCCATCATGTACCCCTTGTTCGGACTCCACGTAAAACTGTCGGTACTGTGTCGTAATACCACATGATTTTAAGTCAGGTGAAACTGCACAATTTCATGACTTTTTAACATTAAACTATTTTAAAGATTACTGTTCATCAATAAATTCCACCATTTAATGCATGATGAATGAAAGACATCACCACAGGCTTCTCACCAAAGTGGTCACTGTTTAAAACTCGGCCAATGCACGTAGGATTCAAGAAATGTTACAACACACCAGTTTAGTTCTCATTCCAGGTAAATCTGGAGATCCTAAGACCATGCGAATTGCCTTGCAATAATAATAAAATGTGTTATTCTAATGTTTCATGCAGAGTATGTGTATAATGATCGGTGTTTGTTATAAAACATTGGCTAGACGTTCACAGAATGATTGAACGTCAGACCAATTACAGCAGTGCAAGTGAACTGGAGCAGAACTTCATTAAGAATAAGTGTTACTTACGAACTTTGTTTGTCAACGCCAACACTCCTGTTTGCACTCGCCAAGAGAACAGGTGCGTCTTTGTTGATCTGTCACCCTGGCAACGGGGGTGTCTGTAAAGACACGCTTACACCGACTGCGAGCACCAACTTCGAAAAAATTAATACCAGGGTTGTGGTGGAGTGTAACTTGAGATCGTTGGGATCGTCAGTGACTACTTAGTAATGGTAGTAGAGTAAATCCTAAAAATGTGAGAGTTTGAGCGATTTTCAAGAGGTCAAATATAAAGTTTACAATGCCTTGTGTGTTGGTAATAATAATAATAATAATAATAATAATAATAATAATAATAATAATAATAATAATAATAATAATAATAATAATAATAAAAATCCACAGCCTGTTGCAAGTCATTCGACCGGGTCAGGAATGGAATGGAATGAAGCCCCCATCTAGCGGCGAGGATTGGAAATGTGCCGGCTGCCGAAGCTGTCCCACTACTCTGGGGCAATGATAAATGACTGACAGATGAAATGAAATGTTAATGGAGAGTGCCGCTGGAACGAAAGATGACAGGGAAAACCGGAGTACCCGGAGGAAAACTTGTCCCGCCTCCGCTTTGTCCAGCACAAATCTCACATGGAGTGACCGGGATTTGAACCACGGTATCCAGCGGCGAGAGGTACTAATAATAATAATAATAATAATAATAATAATAATAATAATCCCACTATCGGCAGCCCTGAAAATGGTTTTCCGTGGTTTCCCACTTTCACACCAGGCAAATGCTGGGGCTGTACCTTAATTAAGGCCACGGCCGCTTCCTTCCAACTCCTAGGCCTTTCCTATCCCATCGTCGCCATAAGACCTATCTGAGTCGGCGCGACGTAAATCCCCTAGCAATAATAATAATAATAATAATAATAATAATAATAATAATAATAATAATAATAATAATTTTCCACCACTTGCCCCACACCTGATGTGGTGGCAGTTGGGAACTCTCTTGCACATGTGGGCCTGGTCGTGTTTTACGGATGGACGCCTTTCCTGACGCCAACCCTGTGTATAGGGATGTTTTCACTATTGACTATTCACCCTAAACTGAAGACCTCAATGTTAACCATTCAGCCAGGAGCCGGGCAATAATAATACTAATACTAATACTGATACTAATACTAATACTAATACTAATACTAATACTAATACTAATACTAATAATAATAATAATAATAATAATAATACAAACATACATACATACATACATACATACATACATACATACATACATACTGTACCCGTAAAAGTGTTTATATCTTTGAGGCGCTTGATATTAAATTAATGAGCATGGATTCTATCTAGCGAGTGGCTTTATCATTGGAGTTGGTACAGAGAGGAGTATAATTTTCAATCTTAAAGATTTTTTAATAATCTGAGTTTATTGATTATTGAAAGCAAGTTGATATCACCTTCGTACAGCAGCATGGAAGTGTTGTGGCTGGTTAGCAACTCCGAGTCCTGAGATGGCGCCGGACACGGCCTGGGCGCGGACCACGCCTGCTTGGATGAAAAGTTCTAGAATTTCTCGAAGTTCTGGACTTTCTTGAAGTTCTGGAATGCCTTGAAGTTCTGGATGCACACGTTCAGAGTTCGATTTGAGATGTGATTCATATGTGAGTTTTCTGCACGGCACTCCACACATTCATGGCACTGTTTAAACAGATACAACCTTTCAATGATTGTTACTACACTCTTAACATTGAATCGAAAACGTCCTGCAATAATCACTCGGAGAACAGGATGATTTTGAAAAGCTTACAGTAAATCAGAATGTTCTGTAGGATTACAGTCACCACAGTTCTTAATGCATAGTTTCTGAAGATTTAGAAAACATTGGCACATTGGCAATGAACTGAATACATGAAATAACACTCTGAAACTGTTCCGCCAGTAGGCAAAGCGAATAATGATATTTGAAAAAAGTATAATTTCATAAATTATGGATACACTCAAAATGCTGGAAAGTTCTATGCTTTCTGAGAACGTGACATGCGTGTTCTGAGTTATCACAGTCTAAACACAAGTCCCGATGCAGCACTTGGAAAGTACTGAATATTTTTACAATTAAACGTAAGGTTTGAACGTCCCTAAGTTTCAAAATTCTTCACAGAATGTAAATTCGAGGGGCGCTTGGAAAAAAAAGTCATATCGTTCACACGAAAGTTTATGTTGGTAGGACACAAGTTCAACCTACACGTTCGGATTCTATGTTCACGAAAATACAAGTTCGAATAAGTTCGAAACATAAGTTCCAACGTGGTACACAACACTCATGAAAATTCTAAGTTCTTTCAATCATCGTCGGATAACCAAGTCCCAACGCGGCACTTCAAGAAAATGAAAAAGTCCCTATGTCACTTTAAGAAAATAACAAAGTCCAATGTGACACTCGAAGAATATGACAAAGTCCCAACATGACACCTTGAGAAAATAACGAAGTTCCAACACTTGGATTTCGAAGACTTTTCAACTATAAGTTCGGCACACACAATGCTCCTCCCGTCACCCGTGTCGCAGAGACGGTAGAGCGACAGATACTCATTTCGTAGGTCGGGTGGTCCTGCTTTTATACCCGTTCGCGTGGAAGTGTCTAGAACCCGGGTATTATCTAACCTTATATCTCCTAAAGTATTCGGTGGATTTCCCTGAAATCTTGACAGATTGCGTCCATAGTAATGGTTTTTATGATGGCAGTGTCGAAATAGCGATAGTTTAGCGCAAAATAGACTTTTGCGGGTAAGCTAGGACATTACCATATATGGTCACGTATAGCGTGCTCAAGGAGGTCACGTCACTCGCTGAGTACATCAATGAGTTCGGCGGGTTGCATACCTTCCACCTCGCGCGAAGTTCAATAAACATACTTCGGACTTCTTTCGTAGCGGCGTTCCCGGTACAATACATACATGCATTATCATTAAAGACTGTTATGCCCTTCAGCGTTCAGTCTGCAAGCCTATGTAAATTTACTAAACGTCGCCACAATCCTCTATTTGCAACTAGTGCTATGGCCTCATTTAGTTCTATACCTGTTATCCTTAAATCGTTAGAAACTGAGTCAAACCATCGTCGTCTTGGTCCCCCTCTACTTCTCTTACCCTCCATAACATAGTCCATTATTCTCCTAGGTAACCTATACTCCTCCATTCGCCTTACATGACCCCACCACCGAAACCGGTTTATGCGTACAGCTTCGTCCATCGAGTTCATTCCTAAATTAGCCTTTATCTCCAATACGCTTTTTTGCTGTTGTTCTCAGGAGATGCCAGAGTGGTAGAATTTCCCCCTGGAGTGCCAGTTAAATTTGTGACATGGATCTCTATTTCTTTGAATACCGACTGTGGCGGTGATCGATCCTTTAACATTTAGCGCAAGGGATGAGCAAATGACCAGCTCATATAATGCTGCTATTGTTGTTGTTGCTTTATTTGAGGGACAAAGGAGATTTTCTTCGACATCGCTCGACTCCGTATAGCCAGCCTGTATGACATTTTTACAATAGCTAATATAGGCAAGACATAGGATGTTTCTCTGTTTATTACCGTAATACAAAGACTCGCAGCTCCCCGCATGCAGTCTTATTGCTTAGTGGAGGACAAAGAGTGCTACAGAACCTAGCCGCAGCGACAGTAGGAAAATGGTGAACGAGAAGTCGACTCAGTAGGAGCTTTGTGACATCATTTCATCCACGATATTGACAAACACTTCGTGCATACATACAATCTACGAAACCATGCCACTATACAGAACAGAATACTCCCATCCCTTAGTTCGGGTTCGCCTGAAACTGGGGGGCAGAGCAATCCATGTGTTAGAAGCATTACCTTTGTTACAACACTTTACTACATTCGATATTATATTAACTTAAACAAAAATAGTAATTTTACTCATTCCATACGTTATCACCCTCGCCCTTTTTGTCCTAAATATAATAGAGTGTTATATATTCTGGGACAAACATGTATCTTACCATTGATTATCTTCGTTAGTGCTTCTTTTATTTTTTAATTTTATTTTGCCGCATATTTGTTTTAAATACAAAATAATTGTGCTGTTTTAACCATACAACAGGGTTACAGATTTCATTCAGTATTTATTATTATTATTATTATTATTATTATTATTATTATTATTATTATTATTTATTAACCCGATTCATTAGATTTTATATTCTGTTTTTCATCATTTGTTCTGTAATATAATTAGGTATCACGCATATTATTTTATTTAATCCTAGGTTTTTTGCAAGTTGCTTTACGTCGCACCGACACAGATAGGTCTTATGGCTACGGTGGGAAAGGGAGGGGCTAGGAGTGGGAAGGAAGCGGCCGAGGCCTGATTTAAGGTACAGCCCAGCATTTGCCTGGCGTGAAAATGGGAAACCACAGAAAACCATCTTCAGGGCTGCCGACAGTGGGTTTCGAACCCACTATCTCCCGAATACTGGACACTGGCCGCACTTAAACGACTGCAGCTATTGAGCTCGGTCTAATCATAGGTTAAGTGAATTTGGTTTGTAATTATTCTGTACATTAATAAGTGAGATTTGTTGGTTTCAAATAGTCATGCTGTGGCTTGTAACTCTGGCCAGATGAGCTGGCATATTATTTTGCAATCGAGGCTGTGTTTAACCGAGACTGTATTGAGCAAGTAGATTTTCCGCTGACACATGCAGGATAGTCATCGATAGTCCGCGTGGGCAAGCTAATACGACACATGACTGATGACATCAGTGCGTGCGCACGTGATTTCGACCAAGTGTCTGTATTCGCCAGCTACCGTATATTGAGGTGGGAGGGATGACCAGAGAGTAGGGAGATGAGTGGTCATCACGAGGTTATAAAAGTCGATGCAAGAGTGCTGAGAAGAAGGACGAGTGATGGTCAGTGATCTAGGAAGAAGTGGTTAGATGTCTAAGAGTGGTGGTGAGAGCTAAGAAGTGAAGGAAGCAGTGCTAAGAGGTGTTTTTCAAGAGGTCTTAGAATCGTCGAAGAGGTCTACGAGTGGTGGTTGGATCTGAGTAGAGACTGGTACTATGCTGATAGTGAAACATCATTTACTTGTGAGGATGGACTTCACAATGTGTTTCAATAATATTTTTCAATTTCTTACAATCCATTGAGTGGACGTAACCGCATTGGAGGTCACTACACTCGGGAAGGAAATGTAGGTCAACTCCAGGTTATATAAGAAGATAAGATTAAAGCAGACTACTTCTGACTTCAACTCAGTGGTTTTTTCAGGAATTTCAAGTTCAACAGTGGTGTGTGCAGCCATCAGGTAAATATAGAATCCGACACGTTATGCTTTAATGACATGAAGAAGAATGTAATCAGCGGCGATATCATATTTCACTTCAAGTTTATGCCAATAGCTTTTTTATTTAGATTATACTTTCTTTTTGATTGTATCAACAAATCGCACTGGGTATATTTTTTTGTTAAATTAAAATATGGTAATGCTTGTTCATTGTGGCGTAAATTATAGTCATAAACTCAGTTTTATTTTAATTATAATAAGTGATTCTATTTCCAAGTACAATCCTCAATTTTGGAAATGAAACCGTAATCTACCATTGTCCTGATCCATATTCCTGTATATTACCAGATGTGTGAGTTTATCACCTCACGCCTTGATATAATTGAGATAAGAGGCATGCTCTCCGAATTTTGTTGTTTCTTGCAACAAATGGCGCTCAACAAATGTAATGTATATTGTGCGAAGGAGATTAAGGTATAAGAGTAGTGGCAGGAGTAGTAACACTGTTCTTGCCGGTGTGATGCATACTAATTTAACAATTGCATAGAATTATTTATTTCTTTCTAATTTTTTTTCGTATTTCCTATGTAGATATTTTTCTCTAATTGCATCCGTCACTCTACAAACTCTCTTGACATTTCTAGCTATATCTGCATGTGTACTTACAGTCAATACCTTCACATAGGCGTACGTTCTGGTAAACACATTATTATTTTGGAGAAGGTATTCCTAGTTATATCTAGTTTTTTCTGTCTACTTCAATACCATATATTTCTGCCCCATACAATGTTCTGTATATCACAAGAGCATTTAAAATATTTTATGTAGCTTGTATTCAGTATTTGACATCTTCCTTTCCTGACACACCGTGCTAGATGGAGCGGCCATTCCTTTCATTTTAGCTCGTCTTATCTGTTGATCCCACTTCCCATTTGATGTTATAATTCCTAAATATTCTATTTTAATTGACCACTTCAGGTTCTATGCCTTCTAACCACCACTTTTCGTTTTTCTTTCATTTATTTCCTTTTTTTACACACCATTATTTTTTGTTTTTTAATGTTTTAGATTCCATTTTCAGAAATATTCATCAGTTTTCTGGATATTGTTTTGTATACCGACTGATGTCAAAGACAGCAAAAGAATGTCCTCTGCGAAAATCAGTCCAAGATTTTCTTTATTATTGAGATATGGCCTTGTCCTATGCCCCTTCCCTTCATTATCCAAGGCTTTGTTAATAAAGAGTATAACAATATTGGTGACAATTTACATCCTTGCTTAAGTTCAGTACTTGAATGTATCTCTCCTACCGTTAAGTCTTCCTTTCATTTAACCGTGCATAACACACTCGCATACAGATCTTCTATAGCCTTGATCATTTTACTTGAAAGCTTCGCAGCGACAGCTCGTCTGCTGAAGCTGACCGACTCAGAAGCTTTTTGTAGGTCTAAAGCTGTAATATAGGGGCTGCCTGGCCGAGGCGGTAAAGGCGTGCTCGGTTCGCCCGGAAAGACGTGGGTTCGTATCCCAGTCAGGAAGTCGTAAAATTTAAAAAACGAGATTTCCACTTCCGGAGGTGCATATGGCCCTGAGGTTCACTCAGCCTACACCAAAAATGAGTACCAGGTTAATTCCTGGGGGCAAAGGTGGCCGGGCGTAGAGCTAACCACTCTCTACCCCATCACGTGCCGAGGTTAACAATGGTGGAAGCCTTTACCTTCCACTCCTCCAAGGGCGTTCATGGCCTGTACGGAGGTGACTTTGCTTTGCTATAGCTGTAATATAATTATAACCTATCACCTTTTCTTTTTATGTATTTATCAATTATTGTTTTAATTGAAACGGTGATTTCAAAAACATACTATAACTTTTCAAGATAAAGTAACTGGATTTTATTAAAGTTATTGCAGCCAATATTTTTAACCCCGTACCATAGCGAGTAGAAGGTAGAATGTGATCTCTCCCTTAGTTCATCGGTTCCTCCGCTGGGCCGTTCTTCCAGCAGTAAGTGAGCTTGAACTTACAAGTCAGCAAACGAATAAAAGACAATTTGCAAGCAAAATATTATGCTTTTGATTACCAATCCTGGAAGTCAGTTGTCAGATAGTTTAGACAGCTTCCGGGTAGACTTTGTGGTCTTAGAAGATTTCAGTTCCTTTCCCATCTGTCTCGTTACAAAATAAAATGGACACTTCATAGAATGTAACACAAGTTTAAGGATAATGTCTACAACATGGTTATCGCAGCATCCTAATTCTTTCGAATTAATGTGATACTGTGCAAACTGTCCAAACACTCGTAAAATATATCGCCTCGTAGACTATGTTCACAGAGAGTTTGTTGTTTCACTGCACAATCAACTTAAACGAACACATTATAAACTGCTCTTGAAGGATGGATGAAAGTGCTGTCATTGCTGTATTTATTGCTATTGTCCCTAATAATGTGAGGGCTGCGGCAAGGCTTTCGGTGAAGCAGTCTGACACATTTATGACATTTTTGACCTTGGATACGTTGCGTACTATATGTATTCCTAGATAATAAATTAAACACTCCTTAGCAAAACTGTGGCTATCACTATTAAGTGGGCCTAAATTGTTCTCCCTGTCCGGTAAGAGGTCATCCATGCCCTCAGTGAAGTCTAGTGCTTGCCTTATTGTATTTTGAGCTTGTTCTACTACAGCCTAATTTGTTTCTTCTGTCTTCTTAGCCAGTGCTCTTATTATATTGACGAATGATGTCAATGTTAGTTCAAATTTGGGCTCGCAATTACTACCCAAGGACAGAGAAAGTTTTGTTGGGATATAAATAGACTGCAACATGTGTAAGTTCAGAAAATCTATTGTTGAAGGGTGGTCGTCACAACTTAATGAGCGTAGTATACCATCCGTTCTGGTGGATCTTGACTAAATTTGGCTGTGAGCACGTATCGGAATCGATTATTCCATAAATATCAGGACACCTCTATGGTGCTGTCTATTGTTACTCTCAGGGATTCAAGAGTTCTTTCTGAAGCAAAAGTATTATTCTTCCCACTGAGGTTATCTCTCCATTTTATCAAGGTTTGATGCCCTATTGAATCTTTACAAAGAGCCTCTGCTCGTGTAGAAGTATGCAATATATCTATTAAGATATTTGATTCCCTAGTGAACATTTCTCTCTGTTCACTGTCTTCAGATACCTCTGAGTTTATCTGTCTAAAGGACATTATGCCATTTGCACCAAAATTTACTAAATTAAAATAACTGAAAAGCAAGTCTCACGTTCATGCGCTGAAATGAAGTGAGGTGTATATGTGCAGACGTTAGCTTGTGACAATCTTTGAAACCTGCAAATTTATGGCAGTTATCCATTTCAAAATTCTGTCGATAGAATTCAAAATAGACAACTTCATTGTTGTAATATACTTGCCTTTTACCGTAGAAATTATTTCTGATGCACTTAATCATATGTACAGCATCTGAAAAGGTTAAAAGTCTCATACTAGAATCAAAAGTTAGAGTACATGATCTTCCCTTCTTTTCCGTTTATTCCTAAACATTTCCACACCTTTTTATTAGCTTGACTACTCTCTGAGGTGAAACCAATATTTCTGGCGCCAATTTGCTCCAGTTGTAAGACCACATGGACTAAAATTCGTGACAAAATATCACTAGGTGTGGAATTTCGGCTTGCATACACAACAACCGGTTGAACCCGAATATGTAATAGGGGCACAAACATGAACACTAAGGAATGATTTGAGAAATTATATTTCCCGTTGAACCCAACTGGTTCATGTCATTGGCATATAATTGTTGTAGTTGGACAAAAGTAATATTATATGAGGTACAATCTATATGTGAAGCAAAATGTAGGTCGTAATCCAGCTTGCTAAAATTATATCTTCGACAGCGCACGTGTAAAGAACAGCGGATATTGCATCAGAAAGAAGGCGATGGAGCCCTCCACTCTAGAGAGAGAAACGTGAGATCAACGTGCGACAGAGATATTAAATTAAATTGGCAGAACTTTCAAACCAGCGAATCACAAGATAGCGCGCGAGGAAAGAAATGAGGCAGCAGCAGGGACACCAATATGAACGCGCTGCGATATAAGCTTAAACCCATAAGAAGTGATTATTAAAGACAAATAAGACTTTCACGTAATTATAAAAATGCAATAGAGATATCCTGGCAAACCTTTTCAATTAGATATGTGGCTACTGGAATCAGGATATGATGAAACCGGTCCGGGGAGTCCCATGATGGACGGTAGGGCGCCAAGCGGGGAAGAGAAGCACCCTACTCTTAACTTCGGGACTGAACGGTTCGGACGCGTATTGTGATCGTCGCCGGAAAAACGTGGGCTAAGCATTTATCGTCGTAAAGGAGCAGTAACCTGTTTAATTATGGACTTAATCCGCAGGATTCTTCCCATAAGGGAATTAATTATATTCAAATTGTCTTAGATTTGAATTATACGTGTAAAGTGCCGATAGACTTGTTCATCAAGCAGCAGTAAACATGGGTATAGATGAAGTTGCGGGGTGCGATGGAGTTTGATTTACCATTGAATCGCGGATTCTGGCTGAGATAGGATGTTAATTAGACTGTTCCGCGAATTGAACGCGAGAGAGAGAAGAATGTATTTTTGTGTTTATAATTTGTATCATTAATGTGTATTTTTGTATGCTCAGTAACTATTGACTGTGTGCGGACACGTGTGTACCAGTTGTGCAGTACGTAAATTTTCAAAAGAACATGGACCTCAAGAGGAGAATTTTCACAGACGGTAGTGTTTTCATCATGATGGAGTGAGCACCGCATCGATGGGCCGACCCGATGGCTGAGGTAGTGCGTGGCTGAACATGGAGTGAAACGGATTAAATGAGTACATCTGATTTTATCTAACACCACTATGCACGAATCAGCCTGTTGTGTAAATCTGTAAATAATAACTTCTTACATGTGATGGTTCAGTTTATTTGATGTAGCAACGGTCAGGTAGATTTAGGTAGTTAATTTTGTAGTACTAATGCCTTGGGGGTGTTTATGACAAAAAAAATCTAGGGGTAAGGCTATTCTCTAAGGATAATAGGCAACTCGTTGTTTTTGGAGTTTACAGACGAGGAAAGTGTAGCGCAGATGCTGATTCAGAATTATTTGATAAGATAATCAGCTATGTGGGAAACGATAAGGAAAGGAACGTGATTGTAGCGGGTGATCTCAATTTACCAAATGTCAATTGGGAAGGTAATTCGAACGACAGGAAGCATGACCATCAAATGGTAAATAAGTTAATATGGGAAGGGCACCTGATTCAGAAAGTGATGGAACCAACTAGATGGAAGAATATTCTAGATGTGGTGCTGGTAAAACCAGATGAGCTCTATAGAGAAACCGAAGTAACAGACGGTATTAGTGATCACGAAACTATTTTTGTGGTAATTAAAAATAAATATGGAAGACAGGAAGAGGTTAAAATCAGAACAATTAGGCAGTACCATATGGCTGATAAAACAGGCATGAGGGAGTTTTTAATAAGTAACTATGATAGGTGGAAAACGGTAAATAAAACTGTAAACAGACTTTGGGATTGGTTTAAAACAATTGTTGAGAAACGGGAAAATAGGTTTGACCTTTAAAGGTGGTAAGGAATGGTAAAGACCCACAATATTATAATATTATAATAAAGAAGGAGGTGCCGACTGGAAAGAGATAGAGTTAGAAATGGCTGTGGAAGTAAGGAGAAATTGAAGGAACTTACTAGGAAATTGAATCTAACAAAGAAGGCAAGCTAAGGATAACATGATAGCAAGCATAATTGGCAGTCATAAAAATGTTAGTGAAAAATGGAAGGGTATGTATAGGTATTTTAAAGCAGAAACAGGTTTCAGGAAGGGCATTCCAGGAATCATTAATGAACAAGGGGAGTGTGTATGCGAGGATCTTCAAAAGGCAGAAGCATTCAGTCAGTAGTATGTAAAGATTGTTGGTTACAAGAATAATGTCCAGATAGAGAGGTGACAAATACTAAAGAAGTATTAAAATTTACCTATGACAGCAATGACATTTACAGTAAGATACAAAAGTTGAAAACTAGAAAAGCTGCTGGAATTGATAAGGTTTCGGGGGATATACTAAAGACAATGAGTTGGGATATAGTACCATATCTGAAGTACTTGTTTGATTATTGTTTGCATGAAGGAAATTTACCAAATGAATGGAGAGTTGCTATAGTAGCCCCTGTATATAAAGGAAAGGGTGATAGATATAAAGCTGAAAATTACAGGCCAGTCAGTTTGACATGCATTGTATGTGAGCTTTAAGAAAGTATTCTTTCTGAATACAAAAGACATGTTTGCGAAATTAATAGCTGGTTTGATAGAAGGCAGTTTGGGTTTAGGAAAGGTTATTCCACCGAAGCCTAACTTGTAGGACTCCAGCTAGATATAGCAGATATCCTGGATTCAGGAGGTTAATTGGACTGTATCGCGATTGATCTGTCTAAGGCATTTGATAGGGTAGATCATGGGAGACTACTGTCAAAAATGAGTGCATGTGGACATTAAAAAAGAGTGACTGAATGGGTGGCTGTGTTTCTAGAAGATAGAACTCAGAGAATTAGAGTAGGTGAAGCTTTACCTCTCCCTGTAATAATTAAGAGGGGAATTCCTCAAGGCAGTATTATTGGACCTTTATGTTTTCTTATATATATCATTGATATGTGTAAAGAAGTGGAATCAGAGATAAGTCTTTTCGCAGATGATGATATTCTGTGCAGAGCAATAAATAAGTTACAAGATTGTGAGCAACTACAAAATGACCTCGATAATGTTATGAGATGGACAGTAGGCAACGGTATGATGATAAACGGGGATAAAAGTCAGGTTGTGAGTTTCACAAATAGGAAAAGTCCTCCCAGTTTTAATTACGGCGTTGATGTGGTGAAGGTTCCCTTTGGGGATCATTGTAAATATCTAGGTATTAATATAAGGAAAGATGTTCATTGGGGTCATCACGCAAAAATATGATTTTAAATAACGGGTACAGATCTCTACACATGGTTATGAGGGTATTTAGGGGTTGTAGTAAGGATGTAAAGGAGAGAGCATATTTTTCTCTGGTGAGACCCCAACTAGAGTATGGTTCCAGTGTATGGGACTCTCACCAGGATTACTTGATTCAGGAACTGGAAAAAATCAAAATAAAAGGAGCTCGAATTGTTCTGGGCGATTTCCGACAAAAGAGTAGCGTTACAAAAATGTTGCAAAGTTTGGGCTGGAAAGACTTGGGAGAAAGGAGACGAGCTGCTCGACTAAGTGGTATGTTCCGAGCTGTCATTGGAGAGATGGCGTGGGAGGACATTAGTCGACGAATACGTTTGGGTGGTGTCTTTAAAAGTAGGAAAAATCACAGTATGAAGATAAAGTTGGAATCTAAGGGGACAAATTGGGGCAAATATTCGTTTACAGGTGGGGGAGTTAGGGATTGGAATAACTTGCCAAGGGAGATGTTCAATAAATTTCCAATTTTTTTGCAATCATTTACGAAAAGGCTAGGAAAGCAACAGATAGGGAATCTGCCATCTGGGCGACTGCCCTAAATGCAGATCAGTAGTGATTGATTGATTGATTGATTGATTGATTGATTGATTGATTGATTGATTGATTGATTGATTGATTGATGGATGTATGGATGGATGGCTGGATGGATGGATGGATGGATGGATGGATGGATGGATGGATGGATGGATGGATGGATGGATGGATGGATGGATGGATGGATGGATGGATGGATTGATTGATTGATTGATTGATTGATTGATTGATTGATTGATTGATTGATTGTGATATACACCAACTGAGCAAATGTCATGGGATAGCGGAGCACTGATGCGCAGGTGTGTTGTCTGCGCACCACACGACCCCTGTGGCAGCTGAAATGTATAGGAGACCTTGTGAGCAGTGGCTGTGCATGTGACAGGTGTTACATGGAACGTCCTCGTTAGCTGGCACCGTTCGAACGGGGTATGGTGGTCGGTGCCCGACGGATGGGAAGTGCGATTTCGGAAGTGGTGCGGGAATTCGGCTTCACACGATCAACCGTGTCCAGGGTGTATCGTGAATGGTTGAATTCGGGTATCACCGTCCACAACAGACGAACTACCGGCCGTCCAGCCACCCTCGATGACCCTGACAGGCGACATCTGAGATGGATTGTCAATAGTTACAGACGGGCAACTGTGCAAGAAATCACTACTCAATTCAACATAGGCAGTGCTAGACACGTCTCCCAGTGGACAATCCGTAGGAACATGGGTTCTATGGGGTATGGGAGCCGGCGCCATACACGGGTGCCACTGTTAACCCAACGTCATCGGGCACAACGACGCGTATTTGTCGCCAGTCACCAGGGATGGACACTGGAACAATGGCGTAACGTGATATGGTCGGACGGATCACCATTTCAACTGCACCATGCGGATGGGAGGCGCCATGTATGGCGCAGACCACATGAAGCGATGGATCCCGCCTGCCTCGAAGGTGTGGTCCAGGGCGCTGGTGTCTCTGTTATGGTCTGGGGTGCATTATCCTGGTATGGAATGGGCCCCCTAGTTGTTCTGGAAGAGACTTTGAATGGTACGCGGTATGTGGAGCTGCTCGGAGACCATCTCGACCCATATTTGGCCTTCCAGCGCCCAGACGGTTCTGCGGTGTTTCAAGATGATAACGTGCCGCCACATCGCGCCCACGTCGCCCGGAAATGGTTCCAGGAACATGCAGCGGAGGTCCAACGACTGCCATGGCCATCCAGGAGCCCCGGTATGAACCATATGGAGCATATCTGAGATGTCCTAGAACGCAGGCTCCGTGCCATGGATCCTGCACCCACGAACAGACAAGCATTGGTGGCCGCTCTGCAAACGATTTGCTGTCAGCTGCGTCCAGAGGACTACCAGGGACTTGTCGACTCACTTCAACGGCGTCTCACTGCAGTTCGCAGGGCCAAAGGAGGACCCACACGCTATTAGGTGACTATCCCATGACATTTGCTAAGTCAGGGTACAATCTGCGTATGTTAATGTTATTTTGATCCGTAGAATATATACCTAAGCGTGCGCATACGATATTCTGAAATGATATAAGCGTGTTGTAATGATCTTCTGAAATAATATCAGTATGAGTTAATATTTTAATAAGGATAGATGGCATTTAGTTCATTTAAGTAGTTCTTGGGGCATGTTAGTTGTAGTAATGACATGTTCCATGGGTATTCCCAATCTTCGAGAAAAGTTCATTTATATTGTGCTACGGATTTGAACGAGCGACATTCAGCGAACATTGCAGTGTATATTTAGTCTTTGATCATCGATAAGTGATTTGATTTTGTCAGGTTAATGATATGTGCTGTGAGTTAATTTATATGTTTTAATACTTCATCCTGAAGTTTATTTTTGAGCCTTGTTCGAGATAGGATACTTTAATACTCAGAACACTAGTGAGAGGAAGTGAACCAACGATAATATGGAACGAGATATCGTCAAGTATATTGAATGTAAAGAGATTAAGTGCTCTCGATGAATAATAGTGTGAATCCTGGTGAGGTTTGAACCAGTGGATGTGATGATTGAAGGCAAGACATTGTGTATTCTGAAATGTAGAACGCAAGGAATAATTTAGGTTACAAGCCCAGTGAAGGCTGGATTGTGTGAAGTATTATTAGGAAGAGATTGAATGAGTTCGCCGAAAACACGGAAATATTGCCAAGTGATGACAATTATATCGCTGATGTGCGAAGGAAATAGATGTGTTTATATTCCAAGTTGAGATTTCTCCACTGCTCTGCGTTTTTCGTGTTGAAGAATAAACCACGTTGAAATAGTATCATCAATGATTAGTTACGATGTCATTTATTACCTAATTCTAATTGATCAGGTAGGCCACAGCACATAGATATTTAAAGATTTTACGTCATTTGTAATGCTCTAGTTAAAGGTAGGGATTTTCAGGTCACTGTAACGAAACGTTCCGATGAACGTCACTTCGACTATCAACCAGGTCAATCGACTTGGGATTTCCTGACGGTTGTTATTGCTGGATTTATTCTGTTGTTATATGTGAATTGTTTTTATTGTATACTTTCCAAACGCAAATTTTGATTTGTGGTTGTAGTCATTTTTTATTTGAGTGGATTCAGTTTCACGTGGTTGCTATGTTCGAGGCAGGGGTTGTATTCCCGCTGCAGTAGATTCAGTGTAGATGTACGTTTTTGGGGAATTTTTAATTATTCGTATGACGTAGGGCCCTTCGCTATATATTGTGTTTTATTTAGTGTGACTATGAATATAAAACAGCTGATTATGTAGGTGTGGAGTTAGTATTTTTTATTTAAAATCAGATAGCATTACGTCGTAGTCGTATCCGATGTACTCGTCAGTCCGCGTTCATTTCATGATAGGTGCTGTAGATGGAACGTAGTAAGCCATAATAGATGATGATTTAATAACAATGATTAATGAATTAATGTACAGTGAATAAATATAACTTAACGTTTTGATGAAATGTCACTCAAATTAATTGATAGAGGTAGCACAGATGAACTATATTTTGGAAATAGCAAAGCAAAGTCACCACTGTACAGGCCAAGAATGCCCTTGGAGGAGCGAAAGGTAAAGGCTTCCACCATTGTTAATCTCGGCACGTGATGGGTAGAGTGTTTAGCTCTACGCCCGGCCGCCTTTGCTCCCAGGAATTAACGTGGTACTCATTTTTGATGTAGGCTGAGTGAACCTCAGGGCATATTTTGGAAATAATGTTAATAAATTAATGACGAAACCCAGTAAGATGTAGTTAAATAAATTGATTAATTAAATTGACGTCGGTAAAGTCTTGTTGTAACGAAGTCGTAAATATTTATCTATCGAATAATGTAATGATGTATCAACCACTCAATATGTATTTCTTTGGAGTTTGAGTTTATGAAGAATATTGTTTTTATGTCAGTAATTTTACGAGTGGAATTGGACTAAATTTGAAACAGGCCGGCTTATTAAACTTAAAAAATAAAGCATTGGTACTTAATGGAAAGTAACATTAAATGGATCAAACCGATTTGTAACATTGATCAATTATTATGGTTTTCGGTTGACCTAGCGAGAGTGAGTGAAGTGTTGTTTTTGAAGTGTTATAATTTTTAAATTTTCGTTATCGCTTTCCAATGTTTTCTTTTTTAAAAATTGTTTTTGCAAAAACTGTTCTCATTCATAATATTTTTATTATTTTTCTCTCTCTTAACCTTCCTGCTTAGTAATTGAAGATTAACTTATGTTATTCGAAGATATCACCGGGGATCACCCGTGAACGACCCTGGGATTATAGCCGGCGCCCAATATCATATACCGGAAGGGTAAACCGTGTTCTTGAGCGTGTTCTCCTAAATTTACGAATCCATAAACTTTTAATGAGTTGGTATTAAACGGAACTTCTTCTCTTAGTTTTACTTCGTCAAATATGAGAATTCCCGTGCAATTCTTTTCACTCTTCTCATCGCAGAAATAGTTCTCAATAGCACTAACGGCATGGGTGTTCACCCCGTAATACCATTTAAGGTCATAAATAATTTTCGCTGATGGTGAGTCTCCGAAGGAAGGGGGAACATATCATACCTTAAACAGTGACTATAGCTTTTAGGTGATATAATTTCAAAGAAGAGACAATCTAAAAGGGATTTATTGTCAATATATGCCATCCATTTATTATTACTTAGCTGACATTTTTTTAGCATGGTGACAATAATCACCTTTTGCTTTCTGCTTAATGTTCGCTCACTTAAATAATTTGACTGTAATTTGGAATCTCTTAGTTGTTGTTCTAGCAACAAAATCTTAGCATTAGCTATTTTCAGTTTATTACGGATAGTCATTATATTGCGTCCCTATCCCTTTAGAGACCCTCAGAAAAAACATCGAAATTTAATTTTTGGTGGGGCCTGTGTGATTTGTTTCTTGAACTTTCCTCCGTGTTCGGAGGCCGTCCTTTGCGGGGTGATTTTCGTTGGTTTAATAATTGTTTCTTTTGTGATAATGTGGCAAACTGTGGAATATATGAGGGACAGCGCCAGTTTACGTATAAGTGGTAAACCGCAGTGATACGTATGAGTTAGGAAATTTATTTAGAAGGATTATAGGGTGGTACACTCAGGGAAGCGGGGTGGTCTAGGGAGCGTTAGCCATAAACGTTATTTACAAAGAGTTTCTGGGGTAAATGAAACTATATTTTTTCGGTGAGTTTTTTTTTACTTTAAGGATTTTCAGATAATGTATTAATACAGTACCGAGGAGCGATTACTTTTATCAAATTACGAAAGACACGCGAGCGAAGACGTGGGTACGAGCTAGTGTACGAATAAAGCGTATAGAAATTTTCCACCCGTTGCACCATCGACAGGACGCAGCCCATTCTGTTTTGGGGCTAAGATAACATTGCGACATACAACTGTACATGTGAGAAAAAGTCTTCTCTCGAGTCGAAAAAACAAACATTTTTATTTTTAAAGGAGATTCCAAATAGGCTACATATTTCCACGTTTGTAACATCTTCAGTTTTTGAGATATAAGTAACCCCATAAAAAGAATTCAACCCCTTTATCAGTACTTCCACCACCCCCACCTAAGTGGATTTTCCGAGAACAAAAACAAATACATGTTTCTATATTTTTGAAGGAGATTCCAAATACCAATTTTCACGTCTGTAACATCTTCAGTTTTTGAGATATAAGCATCCTCATAAAAAAAATTTATTCAACTCAACTTCTTTGACTCCTTCTCACTCCCGTTAAGTGCCTTTACCGAAAACAAAAAATATGTGTTCATGTATTTTTAAAGGGCTTTTCAAATACCAGGTATAATGTCTGTAACATGTCCAGATTTTCACATATACTGAAGATATACCGGTAGTCATTTTAAAAAATTCACTCGCTTTTTCAATTATTTTCAGTCCTTTAAGTGGCTTTTCCGAAAACAAAAAAGTGTATGTTTCTTTGTTTTTAAAGAATATTCAAAATACCAACTCTCACGTCTGTAACATCTTCATTTTTTGACATATAAGTATCCTCTTAAACAGAATTCAACTGCTTCTTTAGATATTTTCCCCACCCCCTCCCATTAAATCGATTTTCCGAAAACAAAACGTACGTGTTTATTTTTAAAAGAGATTCCAAAGACCAATTTTCACGTCTGTAACATCTTTAGCCTGTATAGATATAGGAATCTCATACAAATATTTGAACTAATTCTTCAATTATTTCACCCCTTAAGTCGATTTTCCGAAAACAAAGAAGCAACTATTTTTCTCAATTCATTCACCCCCTTAAGTGGATTTTCCGAAAACAAAAGAATACGTCTCTTTACTTTGAAAGAATATTCCAAATACAAACTTTCATGCCTGTAACATCTTCGATTTTGAGATATAAGTATCGTCATAAAAAGAATTCAACTTATTTTTCACACGATCCCCATTAAGCTGATTACCCCACCCCCCAAAAGGCGTGTTTCTTTATGTTTAAAGGAGTTTCTAAATACCAGTTTTCACATCTGTAACCTACAGTTTTTAGATATAAGAGATATATGTATACCCATAAAAAGAATTCACGTTTTTACTTCCTTTCACACTCCCCCTTAAGTGAATTTTCCGAAAACAAACTGATACGTGTTTTCTTTGCTCATAAAGGAGCTTCCAAATACCAATTATCACGATTTTAATATCTTCAGTTTTTGACATACGAATATCCTCTTACACAGAATGAAACTCCTTCTTTATTTACTTTCAACCCGCCCCCGCCCAGCCCTTCAAGTCGATTTTCAGAAAACAAATACGTGTTCATCTTTAAAGGTGATTCGAAATACCAATTTTCACGTCTGTAACATCCTTAGCTTTTATAGGTATGAGTATCTTCATATAAATAATTCAACTAATTTTTCAATTCTTTCACCACTCCTCAAGTGGATTTTCCGAAAACAAAAAATACGTATTTCTTTATTCTTAAAGGAGCTTCCAAATACCAATTTTCACGTCTGTAAAATCTTATTTTTTTTCAGATATCAGTATCCTAATGAAAAGCACTCAACACCATTTTCAGTCTTTTTTTACCCCCCCCCCCCCATGTGGCTTTTCCGAAAACAAAAAATACATGTTTTTAATTTAAAAGAGATTAAAAATACCAATTTTTACTTCTGTAACATTTTAAGATTTTGAGGTATACTGTAGATACGCTCATTTTTAAATTTCACTTCCCCTTTTTAGTTCCCCTTAAGTGGACTTTCCGAAAACAAATCACCTATATTTCTTTACGTTTACAGGAGATTCCAAATACCAATTTTTACGTCTGTAACTTGTTACGTTCTGAAATATACTCTTTCGAAAAATTCACCCCCTTTGTCACTCCGGTTTATCCCCCGTTAATTGGATTTTCCAAAAACAAAAAATGCGTGTTTCTTTATTTTTAAAGGGGATTCCAAATACTAATATGCATGTCCGTAATGTCTTCACTTTTAGAGATGTAATTCTTTCTCTCTTTCTCCCTTAATCTGTTTACCTTCCAGGGTTGGTTTTTCCCTCGGACTCAGCGAAGGATCCCAACCTCTACCGCCTCAAGGGCAGTGTCTTGGAGCGTGAGACATTGGGTCGGGGGATATAACTGGGGTGAATGACTAGTACCTCGCACAGGCGGCCTCACCTGCTATGCTGAATAGGCGTCTTGTGGGGGCGATGGGAAGATTGGAAGGGATAGGCAAGGAAGAGGGAAACCACGGAAAACCACTTCCAGGATGGCTGAGGTGTGAATCAAACCCACCTCTACTCATTTGACCTCCCGAGGCTGAGTGGACTCCGTTCCAGCCCTCGTACCACTTTTCAAATTTCGTGGCAAAGGCAGGAATCGAACCCGGGCCTCCGGGGGTGGCAGCTAATCACACTAACCACTACACCACAGAGGCGGACCTTTTGAGTTTTACGGAAGTTAAACCGTAATTACGAATGCCTTTATTAGTATAATATAACATCGAAAAGCTCGCAACTAGATTCGAACCCTGAATCCTCGACAGAGATCAAACGTTGGCTGCGATTAGTACCACGTAGCCACTCCAGGAGACGAAGAGTAGGTCTCGTATCCCTGTAGTAATGGAATAATCTAGTCTGTCGCTTCGAAACCGATCTTGCATGTTACAAGTTCTGAACTCGAATGTGCAGATAAGTTTATCTTGCTGTAAACGCCATAGTGTGCTAAAAAATCAGGTCTCTCTTATTTTCCATTCCCTTCGCGTAGAGTGTGTGCCTATTACTTGGTTGAAGAGTCCAGCATAGTGTTTCAGGTGATATTCTTAATGTGTTTGTCCGTCGTCGGTGCTTAGGTGGCGATATTTATTCATAATTCATAAATCCACAGCCTGTTTCCAGTCATTCGACCGGGTCAGGATTGGAATGAATGAAGTCCTAATCTAGCGGTGAGGATAGGAATTGTGCCGGCTGCCGAAGCCTGTCGCACTCTTCTGGGGAGGGATTAATGACTGACAAATGAAATGAAATTTTATTGGAGAGGGTTGCTGGAATGAAAGATGGCAGGAAAAACCGGAGTACCCGAAGAAAAACCTGTACCGCCTCCGCTTTGTCCAGCACAAATCTCACATGGAGTGACCGGAATTTAAACCACGGAACCCAGAGGTGAGAGGCCGGCGCGCTGCCGCCTGGGCCACGGAGGCTTGGCGATATTTATTATGACTATTTATTATAACTTCCTTAGAAGAATATCGGAGACTTCAGAAAAGTCAAGGCTTCGTAAAGGATGCCTACGCGAGTACGAAATTAAAATTTTAAAAAGGCATGACGCAAGAAAGTTTTGATCTCGCACTGCCCCACGTACCTTTCAGGTACATCTTCTTCTTCTTCTTCTTCTTCTTCTTCTTCTTCTTCTTCTTCTTCTTGATCTGTTTACCCTCCACGGTTGGTTTTCTCCTTGGACTCAGCGAGGGATCCCACCTCTACTGCCTCAAGGGCAGTGTCCTGGAGCGTGAGGCATTGGGTCGGGCGATACAACTGGGGATGATGACCTGTAACTCTCCCAGGCGGCCTCACCTGCTATGCTGAACAGGGGCCTTGTGCGGGGATGGGAAGATTGGAAGGGATAGGCAAGGAAGAGGGAAGGAAGTGGCTGTGGCCTTAAATTAGGTACCATCCCGGCATTTGCCTGGGGGAGAAGTGGAAAACCACGGAAAACCACTTCCAGGATGGCTGAAGTGGGAATAGAACCCACCTCTACTCATTTGACCTCCCGAGGCTGAGTGGACTCCGTTCCAGTCTTCGCACCACTTTTCAAATTTCGTGGCAGAGCCGGGAATCGAACCCGGGCCTCCGAGGGTGGCAGCTAATCACACTAACCACTACACCACAGAGGCGGACCCAGGTACATCTACCATGCATAATTCCGGGCAGCTACTTCCAGCGCGAGCGTTCACCCCTTTATAATTATGTAGTCACGAGGAGAGAGAAAGTCATCGCTTCGAAATGTTACTGATATGTTACAGCTTTATGGCCCGATTTTAGGCCGTGATTGAATGCTCCAACTGTAATACATACATGGCGTAAGCTATCATATCTGTTGTACAGCATTTGCGTGCCGCAAATTGTAAAATACTGTGAAAAACCCGTTTCTATTAATTTCGATGTGAAGAGACTATACAAAATGGCGGTGAAGCGACATGTCCATACTTGGTCCTAACCTGTCACGTTTACTATAATACCGCGACCGGCCATTTCTAGCGAGAGAAAAAGGCCTCTTGGACCAATCAGGTGCGCAATTCTCTACCGACAGCTACAGGAGTGGTTACGGTTTGTACAGTGTTTTGGGGGTGGGCTCACTCACTGCCTGTTTTACCGTTTTTGCATTGAGCGGGGAAGTTTATATCGGGCTAACTGCACATGAAATTGCTGTAAGATGTTGCGCAAGATGGGACTAAGAGACATTTAACTTTAGCTGGTTGCATACCTTCGGGAAAAATAGGGGCCGCTGTACCACCCGGTATATATAAATGATGTCGCAAGACTTTAGACTAGCAAAGACTTGTTCAGCTCTCGTTTCTAGCGCCGTAACAAAGTATGATTGGATGATTGTGAATAATTAATATGAATAAAACGATATAAATTATGTAGAATATGTATGTTCGGTCTTCAGCCCTAAGGCTGGTTGGATCCTCAACAGCTTCGCCATCAGCTGTCATAGACGGCCTAGGCATCACTGAAGAGGCGTACTAGGGAAATGAGGAGTGAGGTAGTTTCCCGTTGCTTTCCTCACCGAGCCAGAAGTTGCTATTACATATCAGTCTGCCAAGACCACTGAAATGCGTGCACCAACCGACCCTATGACCAACGTTTTCACACCATTCGTAGCAGGGACTGGCTGCACAAGGAATGGCATTACAGCATCGCTCATACCTCGGTCACTTTCATATTGTCAAAGCCAAGGATAAGACAGAGTCAGATCTATGAAAGTAACAAAATTGCTCTAGCCCATACCAGAAGACATAGTGCACTGTAAACACTAGGTCCTGCCAGCAAAGGCATATATAAATTATATGAATATAAAATGACCTAACACAATAAAGTAGTCACATATACCAAATTAATTACACGTTATTACAAATTCATGAGCTGTCTGTGACGACCAATACGTCACAACCGTTATATCCAAACTTCTCGAAACCCTTTCCCTAACCCGACTGAATATTGTTATAGAAGACCAGCAACTTATGAACCAGGAACATTTCGGCTTTCGGTGAGGCCAATCCACTATCCACCAGGTAACTCGCTTAACGGAGGAGATTTAATGACATTTCACGTGCGTTCGATAAGGTTTGGCACGATGGATTGACATATAAACTAAGGACTTTAAGGCTTTCCCCCCTACGCGTTGTCCTTAACAGTATTAGAGAAATTATAATCTGTAATGAAAAAAAAAATCAGAAACACTTCTTTCTTACCTCACCCTTCCTCTTGGTTCTTGCCACAAGGTTCCCCATTTTTTAAATTTTGAGTTTAATTCACTGAAATACGGAGCTTAACACTTCTCAACTTCAGTACCAGAAGGGTACACCGATAGTCCACGAGTGACTTGCGGCATCTGACAAATCTGAGGAAAGGGTTGTTCCTTATTGATTTAACCAGAATATCCTTGTTCACAAGTTATTAATATCAGTACTGTTTCATACGAAGATGTTATTATAACCTTATTGTACTGCAATCTTAATACAGATCAAACACTGGGAAGGCTTTCAAAATCTTCGTTCTTAACTACCTGGTGAACTCGTGTATTAACTGCAGATGAATGCGTATGAAACCATGTAAAATTAACTCTCATAATTTCAGAAATAAGCCTGGATACACTGTACGGAAGTAATAAGAACTCTATCCGCGTATTACTCCGATAATTTCCCTGAACTATACGAGTCAGCTCTCGGATCACGAGCTTGTTCTGTTTGTAGTAGGCAATTAGGGAGGAGTCCAATTTTCATTAACGAATCAATGTCCTAAGGACAAATAACTTAGCATGGATAAATTGTTTGATCCGTTGACTAACTGCAACTTTTTATGTTGACATTCTGGTTGTTGTTAATAATAATAATAATAATAATAATAATAATAATAATAATAATAATAATAATAATAATAATAATAATAATAATAACACGTCAGTGCTAGTTCAGTCATGATTTATAAGTCTTATCACGTATGTAAATCTAGGATAGCACCCCTAGTGCTTTATACATATTCCGAATCTGCTAAATTTAGACAAAATATCAAGCCATCGACAAATGATCCTTGACTCCTTCCTAAACAAATTTCTAAATATGTGCCTGTTCGCAGCGAACTCGGTGTATGTTCCGTCGCTCCAGGATGTCTAATTTATTACAAGGGCAGACTAAGCGCGCGCCTCAAAATTGGTATAAAGCTAGACGAAACTAATACTGTTTTGTTAATTTTGCAATTCCTTTAGTGATTTTTCATATTTAAAACAATCCATTGTGAGTAAAATTGAAAATGAAAGACCTCGGCTTGCTTCCAGTCACGGAACGGTTCAGGAATGGAATGAATGAAGCCCTATCTTGCGGCGAAGATATGAATCGTGTCGGCTGCCGAAGCCTGTCGCGCTTCTCTGGAGCAATGATTAACGACTGACAGATGAAATGAAATTATGTTGAATACTGACGCTGGAATTAAAGATGACAGGGAAAATCCGAGTACCCGGAGAAAAACCTGTCCCGCCTCCGCTTTGTCCAGAACAAATGTCACACTGAGTGACTAGGATTTGACTCACGAAACCCAGCAGTGAGAGGTCGGCGCGCTGCCGGCTGAGCCACGGAGGCTCTAGTCCCTGGTGAGTAAAACTGTAATGCATTATAAAACCTCAAATACAAAGAATGTACTTAAAATTTAAAAACCGAAATTAGATTGGTGATTCTTTCCGTACTTAAGCTTGTAGGAATTATATTAATTTCAACGCTACTTCGTACAATACAATACGTTCGACAATAATGAATGTTGCCATTGATGCTTTCACGGCCCGCACTGATAGACTAGACATGATATAGGCGCAGGAGTTGTGGTTGTCTCTCGATCGCATTACTGCTATACAGGCTGTCCGGTTCCATGGCTAAATGGTTCGCGTGCTGGCCTTTGGTCACAGGGGTCCCGGGTTCGATTCTCGGCAGGTTCGGGAATTTTAACCATTATTGGTTAATTTCTCTGGCACGAGGGCTGGGTGTATGTGTCGTCTTCATCATCATTTCATCCTCATCACGACGTGCAGGTCGCCCACAGGAGCCAAATCGAATGACCTGCACCTGGTGAGCCGAACATACTTTCGGACACTCCCAGAGTAGTATAATAGGCGGGTTCGGGCGCCACCGCCACCGCAGGCTCCCAGAGGCCACCTCCACCGCCACCACAGCCAGAGGCCTCCCAGATGCCTCCTCCACCACCACCACAGCCAGAGGCCTCCCAGAGGCCTCCTCCACCACCACCACAGCCAGAGGCCTCCCAGAGGTCTCCTCCACCACCCGCGGGAAATTTGAATTTGTAAACAAAGCCACGTGCTTTTTGACAGCTATCATCGACAACAACGCATCGCTAACCTCAGTACTGCCATCTTGACGGGCCTAAACCTCAGTAGTACCAACTTAACCTAACTAGCGCGAGATTTGAATAGGTAAACAAATCCACGTGTTTTTTGACAGCCACGTGCTTTTTGACAGACAACAACGCATCGCTAACCTCAGTACTGCCATCTTGACGGGCCTACTAAACCTCAGTAGTACCAACTTAACCTAACTAGCGCGAGATTTGAATAGGTAAACAAATCCACGTGCTTTTTGACAGCTGTCATCCGCCATCTTTAAACCACAGAGCACCGTGCTGCCCTCTTTATCGCAGTAGCTGCAAATTCGTCACCTGTCATCGGCAGTGCTGCCATCTTGGCGGGCCTAAACCTTAGTGCTACCAACTTAACCTCACTAGCGCGAGATAAACAAATCCACGTGCTTTTTTGACAGCTGTCATCCGCCATCTTTAATCTATAGAGCACAGTGCTGCCCTCTTTAGCTACTTACCTTTGAAATGTGGTGGCGGATAATTTGAAAAATGCTTTTTGACAGCAGCCATCTTTAATCTAGAGAGCACCGTGCTGCCCTCTTTAGCTAGATATCTTTGAAATGTGGTGGCAGGCAATTCCACATGACAGCAGCCATCTTAAATCAAGAGAGCACCGTGCTGCCCTCTATGTGGTGGCGGCAAATTCTACATGCTCTTGTTTGGAAACAAATTCACGCGCTTTTTCGACAGCCGTCATCCGCCATCTTTAATCAACAGAGCACAGTGCTGCCCTCTTTAGCTAGATACCTTTGAAATGTGGTGGCGGCAAATTCCACGTGCTCTTGTTTGGAAACAAAGCCATGTGCTTTTTGGCAGCTGTCATCCACCATCTTTAATCAATAGAGCACTGTGCTGCTATCATGCGGGCAATTTCGTCAGTTGTCATCCGCCATCTTTAATCCACAAAACACCGTGCTGCCCTCTTTATGGCTACTACCTTAAGCACGTAGTAGCGGGCAATTTGAAAAGTTCTGTTAGCTATCATCCGCCATCTTTAATCAGGAGAGCACCGTGCTGTCATCTTTAGCTAGATACCTTTGAAATGTGGTGGCGGCAAATTGAAAAATTCCACGTGCTCTTGTTTGGAAACAAACTCACGTGCTTTTTTGACAGCTACCATCCGCCATCTTTAATCAACAGAGCATAGTGCTGCCCTCTTTAGTTAGATAACTTTGAAATGTGGTGGCGGCAAATTCCACGTGCTCTTGTTTGGAAACAAAGCCATGTGCTTTTTTGACAGGTGTCATCTGCCATCTTTAATCAACAGAGCACCGTGCTGCTATCATGCGGGTAATTTCGTCAGCTGTCATACGCCATCTTTAATCTACAGAGCACCGTGCTGCCCTCTGTAGTAGCGGGCAATTTGAAAAGTTTTGTTAGCTGTCATCCGCCATCTTTAATCAAGCGAGCACCGTGCTGTCATCTTTAGCTAGATACCTTTGAAATGTGGTGGTGGATAATTTAAAAAGAAAAATTCTACTGCAGCCATCTCTCGATGCTAATTGCATAAGATGGTGGCTATTCATGACCCCTTAAGGGTGCTTACACAAGATGGCTGCTATACATAGGTTCTTATGAGACGCCCTTGGGATGCTTGCACAAGATGGCAGTTATACATGACTCCTTATGAGATGCCCTAGGAATGCTTGCTCAAGATAGCGGCTGCTCTTATAGGACGGCTTAAGGGTCCTTGCACAAGATGGCTTGAGACGCCCTAAGGATGATTGCGCAAGATGGCGGACACAAGATGGTTGGCTATACACAACTCCTTATGAGACGCTTTAAGGGTGCTTGCGCAAGATAGCTGCTACTCTTATGAAGAAAGCTAGCTTAGAGGCTACGTCACAGCCACGTGCTCTTGTTTGGTAAACATAGCCACGAGCTTTTTTGACAGCTGTCTCCTTGACGAACCCTAACCTCACTTTGGAGGACAATAGAGCGTCGCTAACCTCACTGCTGCCATCTTTACGGCGGTAAACCTCAAGGCTGCCACCTTATGCATGTTATAGCGCGGAATTTAAAATCCAACAACAGAACATTGCTAACCTCACTCTTGCCATCTTTACGGCGGTAAACCTCAAGGCTGCCACCTTATGCATGTTATAGCGTAGAATTTAAAATCCAACAACAGAACATTGCTAACCTCACTCTTGCCATCTTGAAAAGTTCAGTGTTCCAAACACTAGTTAGAAAAACGTAACTCATCGCACCTCGGATATTTTATTAGGTAAGACGTAAACCCTTGGTTCCATTCCTTGTTCTGAACATAAAACCATTTACCAATAAAGATTAATTTTCTACACTTAACAAAGTACAAGCGTTCTTGCTGATAGCGATCGATGAGGTTGTTGCTCCTTTAGCCCTTTAGCCCATTAGCCCTTTAGCCCATTAGCCCTTTTGCCCATTAGCCCTTTTGCCCATTAGCCCTTTAGCCCTTTTACCCATTAGCCCTTTAGCCAATTAGCCATACAAGGAATGTGCGGTAAGGAGGAGGAAGAGTCCTTTCATCCTTTTTGCCCTTCTGATAAGATGTAACCCCTGGGTTCCATACCCTATCACGATTTTTTTCGGCTTAGCATTTTGCATAGTAGCCCTCGCCTGCACAAGCTACATGCTTGTAATCTATGTCAACAGATTGAAACAATATGTTTCCGAACCGATATTTCATGTTACATATTTATGTAATAACTTGTTCAACAGCTAGGGACTTAAATGTAAGCAGAGTATTGCTTATAGCACTAGCGTTCTGTTTAATTTTACTTCCCGCATAAGCTACATGCTTGTAACTCATGCCAACAGATTGAATGATATTTCATGTTACATGTTTATGCGATAACTTGTTCGACTGATTTTCACACAAGACGAATGATGGAAGGTAAATAATTTGAAGTTATACTTTTGCTATATCGTTTACCGAGCGAGTTAGCTGCGCAGTATGGGTACAGTGTGTTTTTGATTTTTACACTAGCCAAATCATTGAAGTTGTAGTTTTGCAATATTGCTTACTGAGCGAGTTAACTACGCGATATGTGCACAGTGTGTTTCCATAGTTTTTGATTTGACACTGAGCAAATCATCAAAATTGTACTTTTGCTCTGAACACATCAAACAATGTTCTGATCATATGTTGAAGTTAACAACATCGATTACAGTGTTCGATTCTAGTCTTGTTATGTTTCATTCTGATCTTCTTAGAACAAGGGTACCCCCTAACATGTTCTAAACACATGTTGTATTGAGTACAGTGTTCGATTCTAGTCTTGATCACTTATTTTGTGTTCTGAACACATCGATCAATGTTCTGATCACATGTTGTATCGAGTACAGTGTTCGATTCTAGTCATGATCACTTATTTTGTGTTCTGAACACATCAATCAATGTTCTGATCACATGTTGAAGTTAACAACATCGATTACAGTGTTCTATTCTAGTCTTGTTATGTTTCAATCTGATCTCCTTAGAACAAGGATATCCCCTGACATATTCTAAACACATGATGTATTGAGTACAGTGTTCGATTCTAGTCTTGATCACTTATTTTGTGTTCTGAACACATCGATCAATGTTCTGATCACATGTTGTATCGAGTACAGTGTTCGATTCTAGTCTTGATCACTTATTTTGTGTTCTGAACACATCGATCAATGTTCTGATCACATGTTGTATCGAGTACAGTGTTCGATTCTAGTCATGATCACTTATTTTGTGTTCTGAACACATCAATCAATGTTCTGATCACATGTTGAAGTTAACAACATCGATTACAGTGTTCTATTCTAGTCTTGTTATGTTTCAATCTGATCTCCTTAGAACAAGGATATCCCCTGACATATTCTAAACACATGATGTATTGAGTACAGTGTTCGATTCTAGTCTTGATCACTTATTTTGTTTTCTGAACACATCAATCAATGTTCTGATCACATGTTGTATCGAGTACAGCGTTTGATTCTACTCTTCTTATGTTTCGAAGGTCTAAACATGCACAATAATGTTATCGCTGTGCACGCTTACCTTCGCGATGCAGGTTTAAACTTGTTCGATATAAAGCTATGCCTTGACATAAGAGGCGGAGGAGGAGGAGGAGGTAGAGAAGGAGGAGGAGGAGGAGGAGGAGAATGATAAGGACTTAACAGCCTATGTAT
This sequence comes from Anabrus simplex, assembly GCF_040414725.1. Classification (NCBI taxonomy): domain Eukaryota; kingdom Metazoa; phylum Arthropoda; class Insecta; order Orthoptera; family Tettigoniidae; genus Anabrus; species Anabrus simplex. The sequence goes on along the minus strand of NC_090266.1, from coordinate 553,536,365 downwards.
AGTCGCCATTATTTAAAGATGACAGCTGTCAAAAAGAATTTTTCAAATTATCCGCCACCACATTTCAGCTAAAGAGGGCAGCAGGGTGCTCTGTTGATTAAGCACATAGAATTTCAAATTGCGCTCTACCGCATGCATAACAGCAGCCGTTATCTTGCGCAGTAGCCTCTAAGCTAGCTTTCTTCATAAGAGTAGCCGCCATCTTGTGCGAGCATCCCTAGGCTGTCTCATAAGGAGCTATTTACAGTCACCATTTTGTGTCCGCCATCTGCCGTAAGCATCCCTAGGACGTCTCAAGCCATCTTGTGTCTCATAAGAGCAGCCACCATCTTGTAGAAATAGATAGCTGCCAATGCTAAAGGGCTTAAGTAGGAATCGAACCGTTGATCTCATCATTAGACTATGTTTTTTCTTGTTCCTGATACTACGAATCTACGTATTAGGCGGAAAAATTTTGTCCGTTTTGCTCTACGTGCACCGTTTTCGAGATATTTAACATTTTGCATTTAAGCCTCCAAATTTAATGAATCGAACCAGCACGGTACGTTATACTCTCTACCATAGCTAGACCTGATCATGTTACGAAGACTCGCTTCAATACAAGCTAAAACAGAGCAAATGCCAGAGGGCCTAAGTAGGAACAAAACCGTTGATCCCATCATTAGACTATAGTTTTCTTGTTCCTCATACTGCGAACCGAGGTATTAGGCGTAAAAATTTTGTCCGTTTTGCTCTACGGTGCACCGTTTTCGAGATATTTAACATTTTGCATTTAAGCCCTAAATTTAATGAATCGAACTAGCACGACACGTTAGCCTCTAAGCTAGCTTTCTTCATAAGAGTAGCAGCCATCTTGCGCAAGCACCCTTAAAGCGTCTCATAAGGAGTTGTGTATAGCCGCCATCTTGTGTCCGCCATCCTGCGCAAGCATCCTTAGGGCGTCTCAAGCCATCTTGTGCAAGGACACTTAAGCCGTCCTATAAGAGCAGCCGCTATCTTGAGCAAGCATCCCTAGGGCATCTCATAAGGAGTCATGTATAACTGCCATCTTGTGCAAGCATCCCAAGGGCGTCTCATAAGAACCTATGTATAGCAGCCAACTTGTGTAAGCACCCTTAAGGAGTCATGAATAGCCACCATCTTATGCAATTAGCATCGAGAGATGGCTGCAGTAGAATTTTTCTTTTTAAATTATCCACCACCACATTTCAAAGGTATCTAGCTAAAGATGACAGCACGGTGCTCGCTTGATTAAAGATGGCGGATGACAGCTAACAAAACTTTTCAAATTGCCCGCTACTACAGAGGGCAGCACGGTGCTCTGTAGATTAAAGATGGCGTATGACAGCTGACGAAATTACCCGCATGATAGCAGCACGGTGCTCTGTTGATTAAAGATGGCAGATGACACCTGTCAAAAAAGCACATGGCTTTGTTTCCAAACAAGAGCACGTGGAATTTGCCGCCACCACATTTCAAAGGTATCTAACTAAAGAGGGCAGCACTATGCTCTGTTGATTAAAGATGGCGGATGGTAGCTGTCAAAAAAGCACGTGAGTTTGTTTCCAAACAAGAGCACGTGGAATTTTTCAATTTGCCGCCACCACATTTCAAAGGTATCTAGCTAAAGATGGCAGCACGGTGCTCTCTTAATTAAAGATGGCGGATGATAGCTAACAGAACTTTTCAAATTGCCCGCTACTACGTGCTTAAGGTAGTAGCCATAAAGAGGGCAGCACGGTGTTTTGTGGATTAAAGATGGCGGATGACAACTGACGAAATTGCCCGCATGATAGCAGCACAGTGCTCTATTGATTAAAGATGGTGGATGACAGCTGCCAAAAAGCACATGGCTTTGTTTCCAAACAAGAGCACGTGGAATTTGCCGCCACCACATTTCAAAGGTATCTAGCTAAAGAGGGCAGCATTGTGCTCTGTTGATTAAAGATGGCGGATGACGGCTGTCAAAAAAGCGCGTGAATTTGTTTCCAAACAAGAGCATGTAGAATTTGCCGCCACCACATAGAGGGCAGCACGGTGCTCTCTTGATTTAAGATGGCTGCTGTCATGTGGAATTGCCTGCCACCACATTTCAAAGATACCTAGCTAAAGAGGGCAGCACGGTGCTCTCTAGATTAAAGATGGCTGCTGTCAAAAAGCATTTTTCAAATTATCCGCCACCACATTTCAAAGGTAAGTAGCTAAAGAGGGCAGCACTGTGCTCTATAGATTAAAGATGGCGGATGACAGCTGTCAAAAAAGCACGTGGATTTGTTTATCTCGCGCTAGTGAGGTTAAGTTGGTAGCACTAAGGTTTAGGCCCGCCAAGATGGCAGCACTGCCGATGACAGGTGACGAATTTGCAGCTACTGAGATAAAGAGGGCAGCACGGTGCTCTGTGGTTTAAAGATGGCGGATGACAGCTGTCAAAAAGCACGTGGATTTGTTTACCTATTCAAATCTCGCGCTAGTTAAGTTAAGTTGGTACTACTGAGGTTTAGTAGGCCCGTCAAGATGGCAGTACTGAGGTTAGCGATGCGTTGTTGTCTGTCAAAAAGCACGTGGCTGTCAAAAAACACGTGGATTTGTTTACCTATTCAAATCTCGCGCTAGTTAGGTTAAGTTGGTACTACTGAGGTTTAGGCCCGTCAAGATGGCAGTACTGAGGTTAGCGATGCGTTGTTGTCGATGATAGCTGTCAAAAAGCACGTGGCTTTGTTTACAAATTCAAATTTCCCGCGGGTGGTGGAGGAGACCTCTGGGAGGCCTCTGGCTGTTGTGGTGGTGGAGGAGGCATCTGGGAGGCTTCTGGCTGTGGTGGCGGTGGAGGTGGCCTCTGGGAGCCTGCGGTGGCGGTGGCGCCCGAACCCGCCTATTATACTACTTCCCAGCACTAAAAGCCATACGTCATTTCATTTCACTGCTATACAAGCTGAACGCAAATTCAACCAGGTGTCATTCAGACAGAAATCTAAGTTCCTCCGACTGGCTCAGAAACAGGCAGTCTCTCGCACGAACCCGGATGCTAGTAACACTGTCGTCAATCTTTCCAAGAAATCCTTGGACGAGAACCAAACGGCAGTTCTAACTAGGGGTCTCAATTTCATTGTCACTCCCTCTAAAATTCCCACTGAGGAGCTAATTACTTCCATTGAGGCAGCCATCCACAAACTACCTACGGATGAGGCTGAGGAGTTAAGACAGAAGTGTATGAGACTCATAAGGTCCGCTGTTGTACCCGCGCCCAATTTAACCAGAGGCGAGAGGAGAGCTCTGAAGGAACTTAGGGATGATTCTGAACTGACCATTCTCTCAGCTGAAAAGGGTAATGCGACGGTGGTTATGGACATTGACGAGTATAATAATAATATCTCGGCTATATTGTTAGAGCCTGTTTACATACTGAGCTCACGTGACCCTACCACTCGTGTGTCCAACGCCACCGTGAAGCTCTTAAGGTAATCTTCCGTTCCAAAAGAGGAGGCTAAACATCAGTGCCACCTAGATTGTATGGACTTCCTAAGATCCATCAAGAAGATGTCCCCCTCAAACCTATTGCTAGTGCGATAGGTTCTCCTACGTATGCGCTGGCAAAATACCCAATCAAATTGCTTCAGCCACACACAGGACGTACTGAATCATACGTCAGGGCCTCTCGGTATTTCGTCAACAAGCTGTCAATCATAACCCTTCAACCTAATGCACTTTTGTTGAGTTTCGATGTGGAGTCCTTGTTCACCAAAGTGCTGATTGACTCGGTCATGTCTCTCACTGAAAAGACCTATGCCAAGAAACCGTACATTCCATAACGCCTGAGCTCTGGAAAAATGTATAAAACATGCAATAGATATTGGTAAAAGAATATTGGGCTAAAGACCACCTTCCTGAAGGGATTCAAGTCCATCTAGTTGTAGTCATTCGTGAAAGTTCTGATTCTGAAAGCGACTGGTATGAATCAAAACCTGATGACGATATTTCTAACGATGAACTGTAAGCTGACTCAAACCAATGTATATATTGTAAATAGTATGTATACGCAAATAGAGCGCCTTTGCTGGTGGGACCTAGTGTTTACAGTGCACTATGTCTTCTGGTATGGGCTAGAGCAATTTTGTTACTTTCATTGATCTGTCTCAGCTTTATCCTTGGCTTTGACAAAATGAAAGTGACTGAGGTATGAGCGATGCTAGTAATGCCATTCCTTTTGCAGCCAGTCCCTGCTATGAATGGTGTGAAAATATTGCTCATAGGGTCAGTTGGTGCATGCATTTCAGTGGGCTTTGCAGACTGATATGTAATAGCAACTTCTGGCTCGGTGAGGAAAGTAACGGGAAACTACCTCACTCCTCATTTCCCTAGTACGCCTCTTCAGTGATGCCTAGGCCATCTATGACAGCTGATGGCGGAACTGTTGAGGATACAACCAGCCTACGGGCTGAGGACTAAAACATACATATACGCAAATAGAAACTTTAAAAATATATTTAAAAAAAGCAAAAACAACATAAAAACCGAAATAAAGCTTTTTTAAAAGCTGCCATTGGAGGTCCAAAGCCTGCATAAGGAAAGCTGACGGGAAGTGTTCTTCATGATCTCTTAATACAATTGGTTTGAATGCTAATCATAGGTAATTATTAAATCATCATCATCATCATCATCATCATCTGTTTACCCTCCAGGTTCGGCTTTTCCCTCGGACTCAGCGAGGGATCCCACCTCTACCGCCTCAAGGGCAGTGTCCTGGACCTTCAGACTCTTGGTCGGGGGATACAACTGGGGAGAATGACCAGTACCTCGCCCAGGCGGCCTCACCTGCTATGCTGAACAGGGGCCTTGTGGAGGGATGGGAAGATTGGAAGAGATAGACAAGGAAGAGGGAAGGAAACGGCTGTGGCCTTAAGTTAGGTACCATCCCGGCATTCGCCTGGAGGAGAAGTGGGAAACCACGGAAAACCACTTCGAGGATGGCTGAGGTGGGAATCGAACCCACCTCTACTCAGTTGACCTCCCGAGGCTGAGTGGACCCCGTTCAAGCCCGCGTACCACTTTTCAAATTTTCGTGGCAGAGCCGGGAATCGAACCCGGACCTCCGGGGGTGGCAGCTAATCACGCTAACCACTACACCACAGAGGCGGACTAATTATTAAATACCGGACGAAAATTTTAAGTGAATGACGAAACAAATGAACATGTGAGTTCAAGAAAGTCCCAACTCCAGGACAACCTTTTTTTCAGGAGAGAGTATAAACTTAAATACTTGAACATGGTTACAGGAATAGCATAAAGTATGTTCTCAAATGATGAAGTAGGGACTTCTCAACATATACTATTATAGAAGATTGTACTGTTCATTTATCACTTGCTGAAAATATTATAAATATGAAGTGGAGTTGGGTCATTCTTGAAATATAAAGGGTAAAAAATTAAAATGTAAAAATAAACCAACTTGTTCATATTTAATACGAATTATTGTTTACAATAATTGAAGTTATATCAGCCCAAATCACTATTAGAAGGTGTGTCTGTATTTTCTTTTAAGTTATGGATAAAGACTGAGAGACTGAGAGGGAGGGGAGTTCTGGGTTAATATTAGTTTTGAGCAAAGGAAACATGTATATTGGTGCAACGTAAGTCATTCCTTTACTGACACTTATTTCATACTTGTGCAAATGTTGAAATGTGATTGTTTTGAACTCGCCCACCTTAAAATTATCATTATTGTTGGTTACAGATATTTTAAAGAATCTTTGTAAGTAATCTGTGAAATTTAGTAAGATGTCAACTTTCACCGTGACAACCTCAAATTTTGTTTCAACAAGTTGCACCAACCTTTATACATCTCCATCTTTTCTATCTTTCGTTTCATTTTTCAATAATGGCAAATTTACGGTGAAACGAAAGGAAGCTGTGACCCGTTATTGGTACCTTGTATACATTATTGGTGAATTTACCTGTGAATACCACCAGCGTGAACAAGAATCTGATCATTGTCTAATTCGGGTTTTGGCCCCAGCAACCGTCTGAAAAAAGCTTAGGTATTTTTATATCTTTGTTCAAATAAATTTGGAAATAGTGAAACAAGCATGACAAAACGCCATTAACACCCCTGCGTGCCTCTGTTCCAAACCACATGCACATCACAGCCTTTTTGTTTTACAACCGAGAATAGAATACTTCACGTACTTCCAAATGGGGAAAAGGAATATTCTGTTGAAAGTCAAAATTCTTTATTGGCATGAACCTGTGATTCTTGCTCAGCTTTCTCAAGTTCTTTGTAAGAAGTATCTCGCTACATTTATGAACTCTTAATTCCGTAGCTACCTTCTCCCTAATGCTATTATTTTAGTAATGGCCAATTTTACACTTCAAAAGGCCACATGTGCCAAAACTTCTGTTTTTGTTACTCCAAAACCGCAATTAAAGTGAGTACGAAAGTAATGAAGATAAAATGCATAAGTAACCTCACACTTAAGTTTATATACATCACCCCCAGATTTCAGATAAAGAAAGGCATCTGGATAATGTTCTTTGGTGAAAACAGTATACATTTTTAGAACATTCAAGTCACTTGACATAAACCTGCATTTACTGAGGTTTCTTTTGTAGTGAGAAACAGTATAAGGAAATCGTCTAATAGGTCTATCAATCTTCTTGATGATTTCCTCTGCCTTCTGTCGAAGGCGTGTGTTGTGAGTGCCCCGGCTATCACGGGGTGACACAACTGCAGCACAATAGTCACAGAACGACGTATCCTCCGCTGAAATACAGTATGTTTCACAACAGTATTCTCATATGCTTGGCCTGATGCTCGCGCCTTCTATTATATATTTTTATCCCAATTACTTTCGTTTCTTCCTTTTTTGCCTCGAATTTTAGAAGAATCTTCATTACCATTCATTTCTGCACCACCTGTGGACTCGATTTTGTCACGTATGTAAACAACGTAACACCAGAGACATCTCACGGGAAACTGTTCAGATATTTCAAAACTGTTCCAACTCCATACATTGGGACGTTCTTGAAATATACCTACAAGTTCAAATGTTACTGTATACTGTTACTGTATGTGCAGCTTATAATCAGTAGCTTAAAGTCAAGCAAGGTGCGGTATCGGCAAAGTCTCAGGGCTTTCGCAGCACCGGCCAGCTACAGATCCATGTCATTCCATACAATACAAATACAAATGAATATTAAAAAGTGAATTCATTTTCGTATTTCACAGTTATACAGCATAATCATTGGATAGGCTATATATAAACGTTAAACGCGACCAAGTATACCATTTTAAGATCACTCCGAGACGAGAAAAGGTTTCATTACAAAACTGATAACTCTTTTTCTTTGAAACATAACATTCAGTAATCTATAAGAGAAAACATCCCAATGTATATTGTGTTAAAATTTGGATTAAATCAGATAAAGATGTTTTTGAGAAATAATGTCTTAAATTTGACGCATGTTTGAAACACGCTTATAAACGGGTAATGTTAGCGTTCCACCTGCGATAACTGCTGGCGCAAAGACTACTTGGCAAGATGGCTACTATACATTACCTGTATGGTAAGTTTCATGTTCTCTTATGACCGAGCCTTTATTTTAAGTTGTTGTAGATTTTATAAGGAGATGTTTAACAACATGCCCATCAGCCTTGAGTACTTATAGATAGGCCTATGTAGAATTTGTTTGATAATCTGTGCTACTGTAGTAACTGTAGTAAGCAAAGCAAAGCAAAGTCACCTCCGTACAGGCCATGAAGGCCCCTGGAAGAGTGGAAGGTAAAGGCTTCCACCATTGTTAATCTCGGCACGTGATGGGGTAGAGTGGTTAGCTCTACTCCCGGCCGCCTTTGCCCCAGGAATTAACCTGGTACTAATGTTTGGTATAGGCTGAGTGAACCTCAGGGCCATATGCACCTCCGGAAGTGGTAATCTCGTTTCTTAAATTTTACGACTTCCTGACGGGGATTCGAACCCACGTCCTTCCGGGCGAACCGAGCACGCCTTTACCGCCTCGGCCAAGCAGCCCCTGTAGTAACTGTAGTAGTGTGTTTAAAATGGTTTAATACATATACATTGCTGAAATATGAATAACTTTCGAGGGCAATCTCAGGACTTCGGAGCTGAGCTCTAAGATGGCGACTATACATGGTTCGTATGGGACTAGGGGGCTACTGTAATGGCAATATATAGTCTATGCATTGCTTATAGAGGAATAAAACATGTACATTGCTTAAAATGACTAACTTTCGAGGGCAATCTCAAGACTTCGGAGCTGAGCTCTAAGATGGCGACTATACATGGTTCGTATGGGCCTAGGGGGCTGCTGTAATGACAAATATGTATGCATTGCTTATAGAGGAAAATGTTGGAGGGGAACCTGAGGGAATCGGAGCTGAGCTCCACGATTGTGACTATACATTTTTCATATGGGACTAGGGAGGTGGCTTAAGGCATAGTACGTATGAATTTCTTATAGAGAAATAACTTGGAGTGCATCCTCAGGTCATCGGAGCTGAGCTTGGAATTCGGAACAAGATTGAGACTATACATTGTTCGTATGGGACTTGGGAGGTGGTGTAAGACCTACTACGTACGCATTGCTTATAGTGACATAACTTTGGAGGGCGACCTCACGGCATCGGAGCTGAGCTTGGAATTCGGAACAAGATGGCGACCATACTTTTTTGTGTGAGGTGGTGTAAGGCTAATGCGTATACATTGCCGTTATGGGTGACTATCTCTGGAGAGCTAACGTAGGGGCTCACAGCTTGTTGCTTCGAGTTCGACATTCCAGGCAAACCTTGCACGCTGGTGGGACCTTGTTTGGACATTATAGGACCTGGTTTGGTTGCTATAGGGCTTCTTTCGGGACTTGTATTGTACATCATAGGACCCGCTTTGCTGTATTATAGGACTTCTTTTGGGCATGATCGGAGCTGTTGGGGTGGTATAAGACATCGCAGAGGAGCTTCTTTTGAGCGCTCGTGAAGGAGGCTACTTCAATCCTCGACCCGACTGAGAATTGACCACCCGGCAGAAGTGGAGGTAAAGTTGGAGGCGGAGGTAGAAGTTGAGGTGTAGAATGTAGATGGAGGCGGGGGTGCAAGTTGAGGTGGAGGTGGAGGCAGAGACAGAAGTTGAGATGGAGGCGAAAGTTGAGGTTGAGGTGCAGGTGAGGTTGAGGTGGAGGTAGGAGGGTTGAGGCACAATATAACCTATAAACGAAGAATAAGTGTAAAATTGGTTGCTTTCTAAACACCTCTACCCTATGTTTTCAAATATGCGGATAAAGAATAGAAACGTTATGTGAGGATACAGAACAGTCGGGGATGAGTTGTAATACTGTATATCACTGGTTAGAAGATATTGTTTGATAAATTGTAAGGTAGTGATAGTAGAATATTGCAACTTAGGTTGGCACAACTCAGCAGACTGAAGGAACGATGTGTTTGTGACAGCAGCCTGGAACAGTAGAGGGAGACACGATTATGTGTAAGCAGGCATGTCGAGTATATGGTAACATGGCACAAGACAGTGTCTGCTTACTCAGACGTGTGACGCGAGAGGAAGAAGAGAATAGACGGGTTTTGCTGACACAGAAGGGTGGAGGAGGTTATGAACGTCCACATAGTGTCGGTGTGCCGTTTTATTTTATTTTGTATTGCCGAATGTATTTACCTTCCATAGGCAGTGTTGCCATTTTGCTGAGGTCTCCGAATAGGAGCTTAATTTTGTTTTGTTATGTTAATTTATCAAGATATTGCCTGGGTTACTATTGTGTGCTATGTACGGATGTATGGGTTTGATTAGTGTAAGATCTGAGAGAATAAATACTAAATACTAAGAACAAATAGAAATTGAAGCCAAGCTCTGCTTCAAAAATGCTATAACATCGATTCGGCCTTGAGTCTAGGCCTACCAATGGACTGCTGTTCACGTGGTTAGAAGAGAACAAGAGTTGATTAATAGAAGTCAGACAAGAAAGTGAAGAAAACAGCACTTAGTCAATAGAAGTTTGACAAGCAAGAAAGTAAAGAGTCAGACACGAAAGCAAGTTTAGAGTTATAAAAAACAATTAAACAACAGAGAACAGACGAAGTTGCACATTTAATGATAGAAGAAAACACGAGTTGGTCAATAGAGCTCAGACAAGGAAGTAAATAGTGTACTCGATCAATAATTATTTAAACTTCGATCTAGTTTGATAATTTAACTTTAGTTTAACATCGATCGTATTGATTATTGAACTCTTTGAAAAAGTAGTTACAGTTTAACGTCGATGGTATTGATTATTACAGTTACGAGCGAGACATCGGGAAGTGCAGACGTGTGAATGAGCTGAGGTGCGCAATATGGGAATAACGATACAGCAATACAGTTTAAGAATTGGAAGATGGCATGGTGCAAGGCAGTGTTGGAAGGAAGGTGGAGTTGAGAGAGGAAGAGAAATTAGTGGTTATAAAGGACTGTTGGAGATTATGTTGTGTGCGACGGTTATTGCGACGCTGCTGGTGGTAGGAGGTATAGAAAAGAATCCGGGTCCAAACCAGGGACCATTCGGCTGGGAGGAGCTTGAAGAGATCAAGAGAGTGGTGAAGGAAGCAAGCAAAGGAGAAGAAATTAAGGAAATGATGCAGGAACACCAGGCAACCCAAATGAAGGAGATGAAGGACTTAAAAAGTTTTATAAAAGAAGAAATTGGAGGTGTAAATGACAAGTTAGCGGAGATAGAAGATGAGGTAGAGAGCTTGAAAAAGAAGGTGGTGGTACTGGAAGAGGAATTAACAGCAATGAAGAGAGAAGTGAGGTTAGCGAGGAACGAATCGGCAAGAAAAAAGGTGTTTGTGTATGGTGTACCTGAGGAAGGAACAGAATCAAAAGTGGAATTAGTATTGAAAGTGGTGGACATAGTTTCGAACAAAATGAAGATAAACTTTTCTGAAGTTGATATAGATGATATATATAGAGTGGGAAGGAACAAGGGACATAGGCCGGTGAAGTTAAGATTAATATCAACCCTGATGGCTGATATACTTCTGAGGAATGCTGGAAATTTGAAAGGATCGAACATTTATTTGAAGGCTGAGATAGAGAAAGAAGATAGGATGCGGTTGGAGGTCTATAAGCGGCATATGTGGCGTGCTAGAGCGGAGGGATTGCGAGTCAAGATAGTGGGGAGGTGTCTGGTTACTTCAGGCAGAAATTGGTCGCGATCGTGGACACAGGAGGAACTGCTGAGGATGGAAAAATGTGAGGAGGAAATGAGTTGCAGAAATTGAGAGCAGGGCGACATCAGTACGGAGAAGGAAGAGAGAAGAGGGGACTGCGGTGTCAGCGGGCAGGTAGCGAAGACAGCAGAGTCCTTGGTGAGTCAGAACAGCCCAGGAAGGAGTGAATCAACAAGTAGGACACTAGACCGAAGTGAAGTGGACACAGGTAGTGAAGAGGTGACGGGAAGGGAAAGGAGTCAGGGTAGTGACTTAACCTCCCCAAATAGGAATAATACAGAAATAAACCTGGAGAGAAAACAGGCATTAAATAAGGCGAGATCCTTAAGTTTAAAAGATCTATGGGGTGGGAAAAAAGGCTCTGGCACGGAAAAGGGGAAGGATGGGGGTGAGAAGAAAGAGAGGGATGGGGTGGAGCCAAAAGGAAGAATCACGAGAAGTAAGGGGGGAAGTGGTGAAATGCAGAAGTATAGGGAGGGAGGGGGAGGAAATAAATAACTAGATATGGTGATAGGGATGCTGAATATTGAGGGGTTGATGGGGAAGTTAGGGAATAAGGAAATTGTGGATTTAGTGAAAGATTTTGAGATTATTGCTCTAGTAGAGACGTGGTTAGGGAAGGGGGTTGAAATTACATGGGACGGTTATAGAGTAGTTAACGTGTTAAGGGAAAAAATAGGGAAGAGGGGCCGAAACCCAGGGGGCATAGTAGTTTTAATAAGGAATGAGATAGATGAATGGGTGGAGACGTTACAGACTAGGGTAGAAGGGGTAGTGTGGTTGAGAGTAAAAATGGGGAAGGGGGCAGCGGAAGCAATTTGTCTGGCACTGCTTTATAACCATCCGAGCGATTCAGTGTATGCAAATAAACATTTTTTTGACGAACTGATTGAAGAAATAAACACAATTAAAGGAATGTATGTAGAAGATGGGATGATTTTATTGGGGGATTGGAATGCGAGAGTGAGCAATAGAGTACCGGTATACGGGAAAGAAGTAAAAGTAGACGGGATACTGCAAAGGAAGAGCAAGGATAATGTTGTAAATAGTTATGGAGAAAGGTTATTAGAGTTATGTGCTCTAGAACATTTATTTATTTTAAATGGGTGGATGAAGGGGGATAGTGTGGGTGATTTGACGTATATTACAACAAATGGAGGGAGTGTGGTGGACATAGGAATAAGCTCAGAGATAGCGTTAAGGAGAATAATAAGTTTTGAGGTGTTAGAATATGGGTTGACAGAACATATGCCTATCAAAATAAAATTGAGAACTTTGGTTGCTGATGAGAAGGGAAAGATGGAGGAAAGTAAGGAGAGGTATAGGAATGGAGGATGGAAGTATGTATGGGATGATAATACCAAAGAGAAATTAAGACGGCATTTGAAAGAGGAGGGAGATATATTAAGGGTAGGAATTGAAAGGGCGGTAGAAGGGAATGATATGGATAACGTGTTAAAATTAATTGAACTCCCTGTATGGAGGGTGGGGAAGAAAGTGAGGAGAAGTGTAGAGGGAAAAAAGAATAAAATGAATGGATGGTTTGATGAAGACTGTAGGAGAAAACGTGAGGTTGTAATGAGAGCCCTAGCGGAGTTTAGGAAGGAGGGTACGCAAGAAAAAAGGAAGGAATATTGTAAATTGAGAAGGGAATATAAAGAGGTATTGAATGAGAAGAAGAGAGGATGGAAGGAGGCGGAAGCTGAAAAAATAAATATATATTGCAGAGAGAAGAAATTTGAGAGGATTTGGGAGTCAATAAACAAGATCAGAAGAACGAAACCGGAGGGGAAGGGAGATAAAATAGGAGAAAACGAGTGGGTTAGGCATTTTAAAAGGCTTTTAGAAGGGGAGAGGAAATTGGGTAGAGAAATAGACAAGTCACAAATTGGAAGGGAACTGGAAGTAGGCATTACAATATTGGATGGGGAGATAACAAGGCAGGAGGTAATTACAGTATTAAAAAATGCTAGACCCAAGGCTGCAGGAGGTGTGAATGGTATTTCCAATAGTATATGGAAAGAGGTAGGGGCAAATGAACCGATGTTGAGAGGGATTGTGAAATTCTTTAATAGGTTGCTGGAAACGGGGAAATTTCCTAGAGAATGGAGGATGGGGGTATTATGCCCTATTTATAAAAATAAAGGAGCTAGTAGTGATCCAAACAACTATAGAGGAATTACACTCCTAGACTCGCTGTCAAAGGTGTACACAGGGGTTTTGGCGAATAGGATAACAAATTGGGCGGAACAGTACGGTAGGATATCTCAGTTCCAAAATGGATTTAGGAAAGGATGTAATACAGTTGATAATGTTTGGATTCTGGACACTTTGATTACAAAGTATGTGAGGATAGCAGGGCGTAAATTATTTATAGCAGCGATTGACTTAGAAAAAGCCTTTGATACGGTCAGTAGGGAGGCGCTATTTTTGAGATTAGGGGAGGTTGGAATGTCGAAAAAAATGAGGGTGGCAATTGAAACTATTTATGAGGAAGTGTTTGTGATGATTAAATTGCAGGATGGAAGGTTGAGTAAGTGTTTTGAATCGAAAAGCGGGGTGAGACAGGGATGTAAGCTATCCCCGATATTATTTATATTATTTATAAATAATATTTTAGAGGGTCATGGTGGAGATGCATGGCATTGCCCTTGGGTAGGGAAAATGGAGGTTCCGGGGTTGCTATTCGCGGATGACCTATTGATTTTGGCTTTGACGGCAAATGGTTTGCAAAAAGGGTTGGACAAGGTAGTTGAATATACTAGGAAATGGTCTCTCAGAGTAAATGTAAGAAAGACTCAGATATTGGTGTGTAGGAAAAGGGGTGGGAGAAAGAATAAGGAAGTCTGGAGGCTGGAGCAGGAAGAAATTAAACCAGGGGGAAAAATTGAGTACCTAGGTGTAATAATTAGTAAGAATGCTTCTTGGAAAAATCAGTGTAAGAAGGCAAAACTTAAAGGAAGAGGAGCGCTTGCGGTAGTAGGGGCATTAGAAAAGAAATTTCCAGACGTTAAATACAAAATTCAGAAAACGGTGTTTAAATCACTGGTAATGGGCAAAATGCTATTTGGGGTTGAAGTATGGGGAATGGAGGAAGATAGGAGTGAACTAAACCAGGTGGTGGCGAAATTTAGCAAGATCATGATGGACCTACCGAATTGTACAGCCAATGCCGGGGCCAGATTAGTCTGTAAAGAATCGATAGAGGTTGAAATAGCTAAGAGGGTGTTCAAGTACTGGATTAGATTGGAGGAAGGGAAGGGTGGGGCGTTAGTACAAGAAACGTTTAATTTTCAGAAAAGTATGACGAATGAAGGTTGCTGGGTGAATAAGTGCAAAAAATGGTTACAAAAGATTGGATTGGGGGTATATGGAGAGGTCTGGGGGGATGGTAGGAATAAATGGGTATGGGAAAGGATAAAGGGAAGACTACTAGATATGGAAAGACAGAGCTTAATAGGGGAATGTAGAGAGAGAGTCTCTTTATCAGTTTTAAATAAATTGGTGGAAGTAATAAACCCGAAAACGGAGTTTGAGGGTAGAAGGGATAAGAGAGGTTTGTATTGGTGGTTATTGGGTGTTCCGAGGAATAGGGGTTGGGTAGGTAGTGAGAATAGGGATAGATGTGTGTTATGTGGAGAGAAGTGGGAGGACCTGCATATTTTTAATCAATGCCGACCTTTGGCGGAGATAAAGATCAAACTACTAAGTAAGAAGGAGCTGCATATGGTAGGGGAAAGCTATAAGATAACATCTTGGTTATGTAGAGAGTGGGAGAAAGGAACGAATATAACGAAATTCTTAAATGTGGCCAGAGCTATATTTATAAAGAAATTGAGGGAGTAACAGGGGTTGTGCAGATAATGTGGTTTGTGCTGAGGGAGAAAGGGGGAAGGCATTCTGCTCAGAGGAATGGATATCCGCCCTGAGCAAATGCGGGAAGGGTATCATGGTAATCATGATATCAGAAGAGGGGGCTTTAGTGTTAGGGGAAAGGGGGAGAGCACCTTGCCCTGTGGAAAGGTGATCCGCCCGGGGCAAAGGGAAAGCCTGAGAAAATTAGGTAAGCGTTGAGAAAAGGGGAGGTTGAGTAGGTTTGAGGGTAGTGTAAAGCTTAGTAAAAAAAAAAAAAGCGAGTTGACTGAGTGAACTAATGGACTTGGAATGGAGTACTGTCTGTTGGTGTGTAAATGAGGAGTGAAAAAAAAAGGGATTGTTTGTGAGGAAGAAGTATAAAGAAGGTATATGTGATAGAATTGAGATAGATTAAGTGGGAATGTAGTTAAGGAGAAAATGTTGGCAGTATGGAAATTATGAAAGTAGGTAAAAAAATAAATAAAAATTAAATGGTGTAGATGCCTTGATGAAGGGTGTAAAATTGAGGGATTCTTGATGTTTATGTATTAAGTTTAATGTGTAATAGTAATTTAGATAGATTAAGGGGGACTGTAGTTAAGGAGAAAATGTTGGAAGTATAAAAATTAAGTCCAACGGTTTGAGGCAAGTGTGGTGTTGTAGATTGTGAAGACTGAGTGAACTGATGGACTTGGAATGGAAACTGTCTGTTTGTGTGTAAGTGAAAAAAAAAATGTTGATGTTTAAGTTTTAAGTTCAAGAAGGTGAGATGTAGTGGGCGGGAATAGTGCGAGAGAGGAGAAGGTGGCGTATCAAGGGAAGAGGGACGGGTTGGGGCTTGACCCAACCCAAAGTAGCTAGGCTTTAGCATGTCTGCACGGCAAGAAAAGAAAAAGAAGAGGGAAGGTAGTGAGCTGACAATGAACAGAGAAGATGTGACGTATATAGCGGAAGTGTGTGACAAGCCATGTGATGGGTCCGGTTTCCGCCAAGCTGGCTTGGCACACATGGTAGGTAAGGAATACATTGTCAGCAGGTGTAGGTGAGAAATAAGATCAGTTCTCACGTGGCGAGGCTGGTCCCTGCGATCAACGGGTTGGTGGGCATGTATTCCATACCAGGGCTGACGCAGAGACCGGTCTACTATATATATTTTTTTTTCTAGGTGGTTGGTAGGAATAGGGGAATAGGGAAATAGGGCAATTTGTAGTGCGGTGCTTCCTGCACGTTTGCCGGCTATCCGCGTGCGTGTGGGAGGACACTGAGTAGATTTAGAGGTAAATAATTTTGCTAAGTAGTTTTAGGAGAGATGTAGTGCCTAGTGTTTGTTTGTTTGTTCTTTTTGTTTCTGGGTTTCGCTCTGTCTGTCTTTATTACCTGTAAAGCCGATGGTGTATTCTAGGGTGGGTAACAAAGATATGTATGTATGTATGTATGTATGTATTGATTATTAAACTATTTCACAGTTTAACTTTAGTTTGCCATGTTTAAAGGTAGTGTTGATTACCAAATTCAGTGAGTGTTTAATTTTAGTTTACTAGGTTTTGTTGGTATGTTGATTACCAAATTCAGTGATAGTTTTACTTTAGTTTATCATACTGATGGTGTTTATCATCATTGATAGTTTACGTTAGTTTACCAGATTGGTGAATGCGATTATCAAACTCAGTATAAGTTAGCTTCAGTTTACAATGATGGTAGTGATTACCAAATCCAATTTATTTTCATTTTAAAATGGGAATGGTAGTGTTTATTAAAACCATTTATTTATTATTTCCATAATATTGTAGTGATTACATAATTAAAATCGTTTGTGCCTATCTTATGGATGATGGCAACGATTAGTAAAGTCGCTTTACGTAATATTTTCCAGCGATGATCGTTTTAATTATTAATTTCAGTTCTGACTTATGATACCATTCATAGAGGGTTGAGTTCTTCATTTTTTCTTTTGTTTGTTTCCGTTCGTAAATGATGTGTTAAATTAATTTACTGTAGTTAAACTTCATGGGTGCTTTATGGATTTTCCATTCGCAATTTCATTCTACTATAACTTGTAAGTTAGTTGTTTACTATGTTACGTTATTTATTAACTATAATTTCGTTAATTGATTTGTGGTTCAATGGGAAATATAAATTACATGGTGAATTTTACATGTGTTCATGGTATCTGGTTGTGACACAACATGGTGCAATAATTTTGTTTGTTGATTATTACAATATTCAGTGTCATTGAACTGTGCAGCTTTATGACTTGCAGATGAGCAAGTTAATTAACTAATTGTATTCATTACAAAATGGTCAATTCAAGTAAAACTATAGGCAGTTTCGATTCCATTAGGTAGCTGTGATATCCTATGTGATATTGAAAATCAGTGGATAACATTAGTTAAGAGAAAATCTCAGAATCCGGCCATGGAATCTGAATTTTCACGAGTTAAGTGAATTAACCAACACTGTTACTTGAAATCCGATGTAATAATTTTCAGGTTTCCTTTTCTTTTACATACTTTCTTTCATAACAATGGTAATTTTAAATTCGAATTCAAGAACTAACGTAAAGGTTTACTAAGGAAGTCCTAGGATTAGTACACAATTCATATAAAATTTTCTGTCACCTATGCGGTAAGATTTTCCTTCGTTACTTATGTTTCACATCATTCAGTTAACTCCCGTAACTACGGTTTCATTATCAATAAATTAATTTTTCCCACTTCTTGGATTTTAGTTCAGATAAGGTAGATTTATTTTTATAACCTCTCGAATTATGTCAACAAGTGACAGAAGATCCCGAAGCCCACGAAATAGAAGAATCTCATGACATGCTGCCAAGAACATCAGTTGACATTTCAACCACTAAGAGTGCACTACCAAAAGTTGTTTACGGAGAAACGCGTCCTGGGTAGAATTCTCCAGGCGTACCAAGTGGTCAGTGGTAGAGCGGGCGGCTCTAAAACCACATTGGTACTCAGACATGTGTCTTCTTTTCTCCAAACACCACACCACCATCCCCTCAAAAAGCACTGATTTAGAAGGGGTAGATATCTGACATGATGTTTACTGTTTCTAGTGCAGTTTCTCATGCTGATATCAAATCCAAAAACCGCTTTGTTCTATAACGTCAGGTTTTGAAGATGATGACAAAGTTTTATTTTTCATGAATAGCGTCCATCGAGAATTGCTTTAATTGTTTTTCGTTATTTTTCATGCAAATCCGAACATTCTAATTTGCTTCTTTTTTAAAATTTACAGTGACAGTGGACATTATGGCTTCCAGGGATTGCATAAATTCACCAAATCTGTTTTTCTCCGTGTGAAGCTATGTAACAACAAATCAATATGTGCAATGCGCTGCATTTGCACTAATCTTAACTAAAGCCATGTTCATTAGTACTCCATGTAGCAATCAATGCTCTAGTGAAACTTCTGCCTGTGAGTAGTTTTCTTTGTTACAACGTTAAAAATATGTTAATGATTGATGTCGTATACCTCAATAACGGTGGCTGATAGAGACAAATGATTTACACATTTTTAATTAACATTTTTCAGTTGTCTGAAACGCGTGTTGTATACCAAGGTATCCGCAGAAAGTCATTCTTTATTGATCAGTATGGTTAGTTGCGACAAATAGATCTGCAAATTCCTGCATACTTAGGATCTTTGTCGGGTTTCAGGACCCTGTTCCATAAAAGTAACTAATAACATTACCTAATAATATTAGAACTCATAAAAATATTATTATTAGTTAACCAAATTCTGTTTCATAAGTATTTACGTATGACTAATGGTTCAGGTTTGTGGGTTACTGTAGTCACGTCCTAGTTCGTGAACCATGGGCAACGGCTGAGTGGCCTAGTAAGTGGTCCTGAGAGTCGGGATACCAGTTACTATGGAATGGGAGTGGGCATCTCGGACATATTCTGAGTCATGACCCTCCTTGTGCTCAGGCGGCTAGGACTATACAATTCACGGGTGGTCCATAACCCGTTAGAGGAGAGATCATCACTTGGACTATGTGCAAGTAGGGTAGCATCCTGCTTCATGAATTTACCGAGCTCAGAACATTTTAAGCAAGCCTCGGATTTATGGGAGTAACGGAGTCCCACTCCCATTTGACAGGCGAGGGACTCCTTGGAAACAACTTGGCGAACAAAATGGAATTCGATGGGGAGCTATCAATATTAATGGGGCTTATGGAAGAAAGAAAGTAGAACTGGCTAAGTCAGCAAAGAGGATGCATTTGGATGTGCTAGGAGTAAGTGATATTCGGGTAAGGGGAGATAACGAGGAAGATATAGGAGATTATAAAGTGTACTTGACGGGTGTTAGAAAGGGAAGGGCAGAGTCTAGGGTAGGGCTCTTTATCAGGAATACCATTGCACGCAACATAGTTTCTGTTAGGCACGTAAATGAGCGAATGATGTGGGTAGATTTGTCAGTTGGAGGAATTAGGACTAGAATTGTGTCCGTGTATTCACCATGTGAGGGTGCAGATGAGGATGAAGTTGACAAGTTTTATGAAGCATTGAGTGACATATGGTCAGGGTCAACAGCAAGGATAGAATAGTGCTAATGGGCGATTTCAATGCGAGAGTTGGGAATAGAACTGAAGGATACGAAAGGGTGATTAGTAAATGTGGGGAAGATGTGAAGCTAACGGGAATGGGAAGCGTTTCCTGGACTTCTATGCTAGTATGGGTTTAGCTGTTACGAATACATTCTTCAAGCATAAGGCTATTCACCGCTACACATGGGAGGCTAGGGGTACCAGATCCATAATAGACTATATCTTAACAGACTTGTTGGAGTGTACCTCGAACATATCCTTAAAATAAGAAGAAAAGGAAGAACAATAATACTGTAACTTTTTGGAGTAAACATTACATTTTTTTCCACTTTAGCCTTCTGGAACTAGGAATTATTAAAAAAAACTATTTGTACAAGCCTTGTTGTCTTATCTGCTAATTCTTTCTTTTATTTTTAAATTATTAACATAATTATTGGTGGAAATACGCACAAAATGCCGTTCGTCGCGGCTAACCGATTTGTATAGCGCTGCGGCAAGTAGTGGAGACTTTGCATGTGCTGTGAGGAAGGGTAGTAGGGGAACATATTTTTTTGACAAGGTCGTGGACACTGAGTTATAATTCACCCGCTTGCCGCGCGCATCCGTCAGTCTGGCAATCTCGTTTAGTGTCTGTTAGTTTCTTAGTGTGTATTAAAATACTAAATTATTTTAATTGCATAATCATGCCGTACTTCTATTTAATTGCACCGGGCGAGCAGGCCGTGGGGTTAGGGTCGCGCAAATGTGAGCTTGCACCCGGGAGATAGTGGTTTCGAATCCTACTGTCGGCAGGCCTTAAGATGGTTTTCCGTGCTTTCTCATTTTCACACCAGGAAAATGCTAGGGCTGTACCTTAATTAAGGCCACAGCCTCTTCGTTTCAACGCGTAGCCCTTTCCTGTCCCGTTGTTGCCATAAGTCTTATCTGTGTCGGTGCGAGGTAAACCCAATTCTTCTTCTTCTTAATCTGCTTACCCTTCAGGGTTGATTTTTCCTCGGATTCAGCGAGGTATCCCACCTCTACTGCCTCAAGGTCAGTGTCCTGGAGGGTGAGGCATTGGGTCGATATACAACTGAGGAGGAGTACCTCGCCCAGGCGGCCTTACCTGCTATGCTGAACAGAGACCTTGGTGGGGGAATGGGAAGTTTGGAAGGGTTAGAAGTCTAAGAGCGAAGGAAGCGGCCGTGGCCTTAAGTTAGGGACCATCCCGGCGTTTGCCTGGAGGAGAAGTGGGAAAACACAGAATACCACTTCGAGGAGGGCTGAGGTGTCAATCGAACCCACCTCTACCCAGTCGACCTCTGGAGGCTGAGTAGATTCCGTTCCAGCCCTCGTACCACTTTTCAAAACATCGGGGCAGAACCGGGAATCGAACCCGGGCCTAATCACACTAACCACTACACGTAAAGCCAATTGTAAAATAAATAAATTCATTTGTAATTGTAATTTCAACGGGAGTTAATACCAACGTTCCTTTCACTGGGGTAGAGTATTTGTTTTGTGTTATGTTATTTGAAAATCTATTTAACCTACCCCGTTGGTTTGTTTGTGAGACCTGGTGAAAATTTTAGTATATATCATTTTATCACAATCTCAAAAATGTATTATTACAAATAAACCACGGGGCAGGATAATTTCATTTACATAATAAATAACATAACGAAAGAATTTAGTCCGGTGAAAGTAAATTTGGTATTATCTCCCGTTGAATTTACAATTAAATATTTTTTTTTACAATTGACTTTACGTCGCCGCGACACAAATACGAGTTATGGCAACGATGAAACAGGAAAGGGCTACGCATGGAAAGGAAGAGGCCGTGGCGTTAATTAAGGTACAGCCCCAATACTTGCCTGGTGTGGAAATGGGAGACCACGGAAATCCATCTTCAGGGCTGCCGACAGCGGGATTAGAAACCACTATCTTCCGGGTGCAAGCTCACATTTGCGTGACCCTAACCACACGACCAACTCGCCCGGTACAGTTAAATAGAAGTACGGCATGATTATGCAATTAAAAATCAATTAGTATTTGAATACACACTAAGAAACTAATTGGCACTAAAAGAGAGTGCCAGACAAGCGGGTGAATTATAACTCACGACAGTGTCCACGACCTTGTCAAGAAAATATGTACCCCTAATACCGTTCCTCACAGCACATGCAAAGTCTCCACTACCTGCCGTAGCGCTATACAAATCGTTTAGCCACGACGAATGGCATTTTGTGCGTATTTCCGCCAATAATTTTAATAATTAAAAAATAAAGGAAAGAATTAGCAGATAAGACAACAAGGCTTATACAAATAGCTTTTTAAAAAATAATTCCTAGTTCCAGCAGGCTAAAGTGGAAAAAAATGTAATGTTTACTCCAAGAAGCTGGGGGAGGGTGCCACTGTCCCTCCTCGCCCCACCTCTAATCACCGCTACTGTTTGTAAACTCGCCAAAGATGGTGAAATGTAAATTTAATTACTTATTAATTTATACACGTGTGTCCGACTCGTTGGCTGAACGGTCAGCGTACTGGCCTTCGGTTCAGAGGGTCCCGGGTTCGATTCCCGGCCGGGTCGGGGATTTTAATCGTCTCTGATTAATTCTTCTAGCCCGGGGACTGGGTGTTTCTGTTTGTCCCAACACTTTCCTCTTCATATTCACACAACACACTACACTACCAACCACCACAGAAACACGCAATAGTGATTACATCCCTTCATATAGGGTTGCGTCAGGAAGGGCATCCGGCCGTAAAACAGGGCCAAATCCACATGTGCGACACAGTTCGCACCCGCGACCCCACAGGTGTGGGATAAGCGGTAGAAAAAGAAGAAGAAGAAGATTAATTTATACACGTGTAGACATTCCACTCGATAATAGAGTTGCTTGTATGAAACAAAAACTAATACTGTTCGGTGAAATATGTGTGTAGGGGGCGTTGGCCTACGTCTGTTTGGAGCTTCGGCTGCATTCCGACCAGGTTGCCCAGATTAAAATAATGTCTGTGTATTTGTCGCTGCTGAACACACTATCCATTGCCGAATATGCTGACAGCAAATATAGTGCGGGTGTACCATACACCAGCCTAGAAATATGCGGTGGAAAATGTTTACTAATGCAAGGAATGCATTAAACCTGTAGCGCTGAGTAACATGCTGCGAGCGACAGGCTGGTCCTTATCTCTTCATATTCTGACGTAACCTACCCGCTGGCAGTAGTGCGCCTGAGAAAATCAGTTGGTAGACATCCCATTCATCATTTGTGCATGCGGGACATTTGTAAGTAGAAAGTACGGCGTTCTTGAGCCACCTGGCATTTCTGTGGCTTGGTTCTGAAAGGACCAATGTCCAAAAATCTGTTTTTGAGCTATGAGCATTTGAAGTTTTGCTTATAGTTTTCCAATTCTTTTTCCTAACTTTGAATAACTTTATACTTTCTTTGTGGAAGTCACCTGATTAAATGCTAAATTTTTCTAT
This sequence comes from Anabrus simplex, assembly GCF_040414725.1. Classification (NCBI taxonomy): domain Eukaryota; kingdom Metazoa; phylum Arthropoda; class Insecta; order Orthoptera; family Tettigoniidae; genus Anabrus; species Anabrus simplex. The sequence continues at coordinate 553,513,247 of NC_090266.1, read as the reverse complement.
CGTATTCTTTAAAAATTGCCAGGTCTCTAATCTTTGTCGGTAATCTAACATTAATGGCAAGGGCTTTTTTAATTAAACTTTAACTGTTCGTTTAGTACTTAACAGAGACATTGGCCCTTTTAACATGTTGCAAGCCAGGATAAGACGCGTTTGTATCAGTTAATATCTAAATTTCGATAAAAAAAAATGACATTGGCCCTTTTAGAAACATGCCACAGAGTTGTGTTTTGAGGTTTAGTAAACTAAACCGCTTTCAATTGTTTATTTTATATGCTGAAGTTATCATCACTGCCATTAAATTAATTCGCTTGTGAAAAGTCTTGCTACCAAAATCTAATCCACCAAACAAAAATTATAATACACTAGCAATTACCCGCGGCTTCGCTCGCGTGGATTTCGTAATTTGATCAGAGTAATCGTCCCTCGGCATTGTACTAAGAGACTATCTAAAAATTCCTAAAGTATAAAAACTCACCCAAAAATTGAGTTTCATTTACCCCAGAAATTCTTTGTAAACCCTGTTTGTGGTATTACCTTTTGGGGCTAAGACGACCAGGCGACATAGAACTGTACATGCGAGAAACACTCTTCTCTCAAGTCGAAAAATATATACATGTTTCTATATTTTTAAAGCAGATTCCAAATACCTATTCCCACTTCTGTAACATATTCCGTTTTTGAGATATACATGAGTATCCCCATAAAAAGAATTCAACCTCTTGATCAGTCCCTCCCCTACCCCCATCTAAGTGTATTTTCCGAAAACAAAAATACATTTTTCCGTATTTCTAAAGGAGATTCCAAATATCAATTTTTACGTCTGTAACATTTTCAGTTTTTAAGATATGAGTATCCTCATAAAAAATAATTAAACTATATTTCACTATTTTTCACCCCCTGTTAAGTGCCCTCTCCGAAAACAAAAAGGTACAGGTTCCTGTATTTTTAAAGGACTTCCCAAATACCAAGTTTCTTGTCTCTAGCATGTTAAGTTTTTGACGTATAATGTAAAATGAAATGGCGTATGGCTTTTATTATTATTATTATTATTATTATTATTATTATTATTATTATTATTATTATTATTATTATTATATTTGCCTTTATTTGTAGTGGCGAAGTTAGGACTCATGGTCCTCTCTTACACTTAACCACACTTCATTAACATTGTACATCTGAGAGCAATATTCATAATATTATCTTAAAACTACCATTACAAACTAGAAACAAAATATGAAACAAAATAACATAAACTCTATAAATATTCTTAGTCATGTCTTAAACTATCGTTGCAAATTAAAAGTTGATTGACACTAAATACCCTAAGCACAGTAAACGTACATTCATACACACATTCACTCTACCATATTCATTCGGCCTGGCGGCACACATCGAGGAGATGCTCACGGCAAGACAACTTGAAGGAATTTAAGGATTGTATGGCTCTAATGTTGTGGGGGAGAGAATTCCATATTCTAGCTCCATTTGCAACAAAGGAACGGCTGAATGCTGCTGACCTGCTGAGAGGTATAGCAAGTGTACTGCCAAAGCGTGTGTTATGCTGGTGGAAAGAGGATAGGAAATTGAGTTGTGAAGATAAGTAGTATGGGATATTCTCTTTTAATACTGGAAAGATTAATACTGCCACGTGGAGGTTTCTATATTGTTCAGATTTTAGAAGGGAAAGTTGTCGATAATAAGGGGTAACATGAACATCATAGCGTAAGGAAAAGATAAATCTAATACACGAGTTCATAGCACGTTGTAATCGGTTTAGTTGTTCTCTCGTAGCATCAATTAGTACTACGTCACAGTAGGAAAATATAGGGAGAATAAGAGTATTTATAAACCTAATTCTCATGTTTAGTGGCAGCATATTTTGATGATATTTTAGTGGGTGAAGGGACGCGTACACTTTTCTACAGATATTTGTAATGTGCTCTCCCCAGTTAAAATTCTCGTTTATAATTACACCAAGATTTCTTACCGAGTTTTCGTACTGAATAATTTTACCAGATAAAGTTAGTGGAGGAATGTTTTTGTTTTTTGCCGCACTGATTTGTTTTGTCTGCCCAACAATAATAGCTTTAGATTTTGATGGATTAATTAAAATACAGTTTTCATGAGCGTATGCACAGATATTATTTAAGTCAGAGTTCATATAACCTATTGCTTGATTGATGTCTGAAATTTTGGAATGGTAATAGATCTGCAGATCGTCAGCATACAAGTGGTATTTACAGTGTCTTAGCCGTGTCGATATATCGTTAATATAGGTAACAAAGAGAAGTGGTCCAAGTACAGAGCCTTGTGGTACTCCTGAAAATTTCATTACCCATTCGGATGATCTATTCTGAATAATTACGCGTTGTTTTCGTTCCGTAAGATATGAGAGAAAGAATTCTAGAGCTGTCTGTCCAAGGTGAAGCGATTTCAATTTAGCAACCAGTACGTCTATATTTACTGTGTCAAAAGCGCTGCTAAAATCAAGAAGTGTAAGTAACGTCACCTGCCTTTCGTCCATAGCGCATCTCATGTCGTCTGTAACTTTCAGCAGGGCAGTGGCCGTACTGTGTCCCTTTTTGAAACCCGATTGTAAAGGGTCGAGTAGTTTGTATTTATTTAAATAGTCGGTTAATTGCACGTGTACTATGCGTTCAAGAGGCTTGGAGAGAGATGAAAGTATGCAAACAGGTCGATAATCTGTTATAAGTACAGGTGAGGAAGTTTTGGGAACAGGATTTATAATGGCATTTTTCCACATTTTTGGAAAGAGGCCACTTGTGAGGCACTTGTTGTATATATGAGTAATGGCAGGAAGAATAATGTCAATGATGTGTTGTATTATGAGTATGGATATTTCATCAGGTCCTACAGCAGATGATGTAATTGATAATACCTCGCGGTTCACGTCAATCTCTGTGACTTCGCGAAATTCAAAGAATGGCCTATTTGGTGGTGGCTGGTTCAGAAGAGATGTTATAGTCTGTGATATTGCGTGTATTTCCGGTTTAATTTTTACTTCAGAAAAATGAGCATTCAATCTCTCCAGCGAGATATCTGGACTACATGGCTGGGGCAAAGCTTTCCCAATTCCAATGGAACGAAGTTGTTTCCAAGTGTTTGACACATTTAAATTTCCAGCCAGGTGATTGTAAAAAGAAAATTTCTTATTTCGAATTATTACTTTAATTCTATTCCGAAGTGTCCGGTACTGTTCAAGCGCTCTGGAAGAGTGTGTGCGTCTGTAGAGCCGGTGTAAAGCGTCACGGTGAGACATCATTTGTTTAATGTCATCGGTCAGCCATGGAGAAGGAGGTCGGGAGACTTTGGCCGTACGCTTAGGTGCATGTTTATCAAGGAGACCAAGTATAAGTGAACTTACAGTTTCAACTTTCTTATCGATACCGTTTATATTTTTTACGTCATCCCAAGGACTATTCTAGGCGTCAACTCTCAGATGATCTAAGTTTATATGTTTAATGTCCCTGAATGTGATGTATCTCGACTTATACTTCGGTACTTTGAGCGAGTAAGATAAGTATATTAAGTCATGTGTCGATATGCTAGGGGTAGGAATTTCTCCATGTGATACTATTTTCTGTGGGTTGTTAGTGACCATTAAGTAAATTAGTGTATGTGAAGATGAGGTATGATTTGTCGGTTTTAGTGGAAGTATTGTCATGTCACACGTCTGGAAAATACTTAAGAGTTGCTTTGTATCTCCAGCCTGTTCCAGTAAATTAGTATTGAAGTCTCCAAATATTAAAATATGTTCATAAGCAGGTGATAGTCTCTGCAGGATGTCTTCAATGTCTGAGAGGTGACCTACCCGTGGTGGCCGATAAACAACTCCTATTAGGGCTTTAACTGTTGTCACAGTTATCTCGGCAAAAATGAACTCAGGTCTCGGGTCAGGACAGTGGGCAGATGTGCATACGATTTTACATTTAATATCATCTCTACAGTACAAGGCTACTCCTCCACCTCTTTTATCTATTCGGTCATGCCTGTAAATATTATAGCCCGTTATGTGTACCATACTACTAGGGATAGTTGCGCGTAACCAACTCTCACTGATACAAGCTACGTGTATATTACTGTTTTCAAGGAGAGCTGTTAGCTCCTCATGGTGAGCAGGTAGGGATTGAGAATTTAAATGAATGCAGTTCAATGAACGTGCGTTGGCCTGAAATACTTTCGCTAATGAGTCTTGGCAGCGGGGTGTCTCCGTTCTCGGATAGGAGAGGTTAGGGGTAGCGGGACAGTCAGGTCCACAGCTGGTAGTGAATATAACAGTACTCATCACACAAAGCAGAATACCAAGAAGAATACATGCTTCTTACCTGCGTATTTCCTCTGATATCGCGCCGGCTTTCCATGCACTCAATCACATTCACACTCAATAATAAAACACTATAATACAAACTTAAACTAATCCACGTTGTCGTTACTTCACACTGTTTCACCCCTAGCTGCTTGAATAACATTGTTAAGGTCAGCTCGTGTGGTCACCTGAATTTTCTTCCCATCAGAGCTTAGAATAATGATACGTCCATCCTTAGTCCATACAGATTTCTGACCGAAGTGGTCACGCGCGGCGTTTAGTATGTCCTTTCTCGTTGCTGTTAGCGATTCTGTTATCAGCATACCCGATCCCTTCAGCGATTTCTTTGCACGCCAGATACGGTCACGTTCGTGATATCGCGTGAACTTTATTACGATGGGCCTCTTCCCTCCCGTCACTACCTCAGCTGTTGTTCTCCTTGGTTTCCCAATCCTGTGACAGCGATCTAAATTGTTCAATGTCCAGTCTATCCCTAGGTGGGATTTCACAACACCGAACACCTTGTCATAGACGTCCTCGTTCGGAGCTTCTGCCACCCCGCGGAGTAATAGGCAGTTTCTCCTGCTGTACTGCTCTGCTTCGTCGATTAGGTCGTCCTGTTTGGAGATCTGGTTGTGCATTTGGGTAAGTTAGGACTTCACCTCCTTGAGCTCCTCGGTGACAGCAGCTCTGAAAGACTGGAACTCAAGGGCGAGTGCGTCTAGGGAAACATCGCCGGGGTTGGTAGCACTGCTGTTGGCGGCGCGCGTTATCTTTCTCGAAGCGAGCTTGGATGTCGTTTAGCTTTTCTTCAAATGAAGAAATCCGCTTGTTCAATGACTTTAGAGACATTGTGAATGAATGTATGTAGCCACTGAGTGTTATTTAGTTATGAAACTTGACCTAGTACACACGAATTGCAGTTAAACTTGCTGATTTGCTAGGTGGTTTACGGAGCTCTCTCACATGCACTTCTTCACTGCCGCCATTTTTTACTGTGCTGGGAGATCCCAGGAAGGATTCGGCTGGCCAGGTGCAGGACTTTTGATTTGGCTCCCGTAGGTGACCTGCGCGTCGTGATGAGGATGAAATGATGATGAAGGCAAAATGTACACCCAGCCCCCGTGCCAAGGAAGTTAACCAATGATGGTTAAAATTCTGACCCTGCCTGGAATCGAACCCGGGACCCCTGTGAACAAAGACCAGCACGCTAACCATTTAGCCATGGAGGCGGGCGACATATAATGTAGTTGTTACGGTACTCGTTTCAAAAATTCACCCGCTTTTCCAATTATTTCCAGCCCCTCAATTGGATATTCCGAAAGCAAAAACAATACGTGTTTCGTTATTTTTAAAGGATATACAAACACCAGTTTTCATGTCTATACGTCTGTAATACCTTCAATTTTTGAGATAAATGTATAATCATAAGAATATTCAACTTCTTCTTCATCACTTCTTTCCACCCCTCTCCCACCTTAAGTGGACTTTCCGAAAATAAAAAATACGTGTTTCTTTATTTTGAAAGGAAATTCAAAATACTAACTTTCACGTCTGCAACATCTTCAGTTTTTGAGATATAATTATACTCATGAAAGGAATTCAACTCCTTTTTCACTCCCCTTCTTACCCGTTAAGTTGATTCCCCTTCCCCAAAGTGCGTGTCTCTTTATTTTTAAATGAGATTCCAAATACCAATGTTCACATCTTTAACATTTTTAGATGAAATGAAATGGCGTATGGCTTTTAGTGCCGGGAGATCCCAGGACGGGTTCGGATCGCCAGGTGCAGGTCTTTTGATTTGACTCCCGTAGGCGACCTGCGCGTCGTGATGAGCATGGAATGATGATGAAGACAACACATACACCCAGCCTCCCGTGCCAGGGAAATTAACCAATGATGGTTAAAATTCCCGACCCTGGCGGGAATCGAACCCGGGACCCCTGTGACTAAAGGCCAGCACGCTAACCATTTAGACATGGAGCCGGACAAAATTTTTAATTTTTTGAGATTTAAGTATCCTCACAAAAAATTCAACTAATTTTTCAATTCATTCCCCCTTAAGTGGATTTTCCATAGACAAAAGGACACGTATTTCTTTACTTTGAAAGAAGATTCCAAATATGAATGTTCATGCCTTTAACACCTTCAGTTTTTAAGATATAAGTATCCTCATAAAAATAATTCAACTCCCTTTTCACCGCAGCCCTTTAAGTTGATTCCCACCTCCCCACCATAAATGCGTGTTAATTTAATTTTTAAGGTGATTCCAAGTCAAAAATTTCACGTATGCAGCCTTAAGGTTTTGAGATATAAATTTCTCCATAAAAGGAATTAAATTTTTTCTCACTTCCTTTCACCCTCAAACTTAAGTGAATTTTCCGCAAACCAAAAAAACTTGTTTCTTTGTTTATAAGGAGCTTCCAAATTCCAATTATCACGACTGTAACATCTTCAGTTTTGAGATATATGTACCCTCATAAAATGACTTAGACTCCTTTTTCAACATCCCCACCCCCAAGTTGATTTCCCCCCCACCATCTCCCAAAGACAAAAGATTACGTCTTTCTTTACTTTGAAAGAAAGTTCCAGATGTAAATTTCTATGTCTGTAACATCTTCAGATTTTGAGATATAAGTATCCTCATGAAATGAATTCAACTCTTTTATCACTCCACCCCCGCCCGTTAAGTTGGTTTCCCCCACCCAAAATTATGCGTGTTTCTTTATTTTTAAAGGAGATTCCAAATACCTAATTCCACGTCTGTAACCTTTAGTTTTGAGATATACGTTTCTTCAGAAAAAGTATTCAATATTTTCACTTCCTTTCACACTCCCCACTCAAGTGAATTTTCCAAAGCAAACAGTACTCGTTTCTTTAAAATAGCTTCCAAATACCAATTATCACTTCTGTAACATCTTCAGTTTTTGAGATATATGCATCCTCGTAAAAGGAATTCATCTCCGTTTTCACCCCCCCCCCCATGTTGATTCTCCCACGAAATGCGTGTTTCTTAATCTTTAAAGGAGATTCCATATACAGTTTTCACGGTTGTAACATCTTTAGATTTTGTGGTATATATTGTGATAGTACATATATCACACCCCAGAATTATATGTAGAAGTTAGAGATATTATTGTCAGTATTCGATTTATTATTATTATATTATTATTATTATTATTATTATCAGTATTTCATCTATATATTATAATATATATTATAATTTGTTTTGCACGAGTGGGAAAACATTGCTTTAATAACTCTGGTAATTTGAATGAGTCATATGGCTACCCCAGTGTTTGTTGTGATGTACTTGTGTCGGGAAATTCATGAGTCATGTATATATCCCAGCCTGATGAGATGAGCTTGTTGTTGTATTAGGAAAATTTGGTGACTCATGGAATATACCCCAGAGTTTGTTATTGTCTTGGGAGGAAGAAGTAGTTCAGGGCTTGGGCTTGAGAAGAGGACCACCCATGATTGGCTGGCAAGCACCAATCCAGACGTATCATCTGAGAGGAGGGGGATGTTGATGTCTATAAAGGTTGATCATACGGCGGCAACCTGAAACATTGTAAGGGTGATTGTAGAGGTGATTGTAAAGGAACGAGAAGGAAGAGAACTACAACTACGGGAAGGAAGTAGTGCTGATACACGGTACTGGAGTGACACGGCTGCAATGGACTGGACTTCAAACGTTCGTGGAGCGTAGTCTTGTTATGTTCGTGGAAAGTGGCTGATTGTGGAGAGTGCTTGCGCATTAAGTATTGTAGCACTTGTGGCGGCCTAGCATTATATGTTGGTGAAAGCTATCTCAGACTTTCCATAATTTATGTTGAGGATCGACAGACGTGTGTATATATCTTTACAAGTGTTAAAATATGTGAACACAGTAGTACAAGGTACAGTATCTGTGTGATGTGATAACTGCCGATTATGAGAATCGGTAAGTCGAATTGATATAGAGACAGTGAAGGGTATTTATCTTCATACATGTACATTGTTCATCGGACTATCTACAAATGGTAGCTTAGTTCTCGCTTTCGTTTTCCCTCGATTTTCATTATTATTGTTGTTGTTGTAAATATGGAGTCTTCCAGCAATATTTTATGTGTGTATTATATGTATAATGTTGTATGTTGATGAGGTGCTCATGCACGGAATTTGTTCAGAATATAGTTAGCTATTTTAGAATCAGTGTTATTGATGAACCTAGGTGCAGTTCCTACCTAATTAGTCGTTTTCAGGAGGTTAGGTAAGGCCTGCAGCAGATGTACCAGTACGCAGCATTATGTACACGCCCTGGGATATACAGTTTATCATGCTCTTATCTAAATTCGAGGGATCCATTCTGGTGAACTCTGGCGCCCATACTACGGACATTTCGGTTAATTATGCTTATTAATTTTATTAAGTTTTTGAGTAATTTTATTTATATATTTTTATTCATGATGTTATTTATTATTATCATCAAAAAAGTTACAATTGGCTTCCCAACGTGTGGCTGAATGATTGGTACATCTGTTAGGCTTATAAGCGTAGGTGCACTTGTCAGGTGTGGTTGGAATTCTGCAAACTATGTCAGTGAAATGTTTTATATGTTCCATGTGTATTTTGAAGTATGAATGAATGTTGTAGCGAGTCCAGTATTATAAAATTGAGAAGTAGAGAGGTTTTTAAAGTTGCTGGTACTAAGAATCAGGAGAAGAGAAGGCAAAAGAATTCCACCACATTGAGTTTATCTAATTTAAGTAAGAGTAGCAAAATGGCTGATAGTGGGAAGGATCTATTGGCAACGATGGGTGAGGAACCGAGTAACCCGTCTCAAACTCGGAATGTAGGGGATCAAGGGGCGATCTTAACTCTTAGTATGCATCAATCACTATTTAATCAGTTCAGTAAAGAGTTGAAGGGTCAATTTAACAGTAAGAGTGATGTATTGTCCAGTAAAATCGATAACAATAATGTTGAATTGTCCAGTAAAATCGATAATAATAAGGTTGAATTGTCTAGCAAGATTGATAGTCAGAGTAAAGAGTTGAAGAGTGAATTGAGTTTTTTAAGTAATGAAATATACAGTATTAATAGTGAATTAAATTCTGTTAGTACGGAATTGTCCAGTAAGATTGAGAATCAAAGTAAGTAGTTAAATTTAGTGAGTGCTGAATTGTCTAGTAAAATTGATAGTTTAAGTAGTGCTGTGAATGGTAGAATAGGTGAATTGAACCAGAAGTTTGACCATCAAAGCAGGGAAATTCAGGAAATCAATAATAAGGTAGAAGCTCAATGCTTGGAATTGACTGAGAAAATTGAATGCCGATTTAATGTAGTTAGGAAAGAATTTGTTGAAAACAGCAAGGAATGTGATAAGAGAATAAAAATAGTGGAAGATAAAGTCGAAGAAATAGATAGAATTAAATCCAATCAGAACGTTTTAGCGAAGCGTATAGATGAAAAGGATGGGAAATTGGAGAAAGTCCTTAAGTCGGTAAAAGATGACCTCAAGTCAGTAGAAGGAAATGTCAGAATGGTAGTTGAAGAAGGAATTAAAGCATGTCATGTAAAGTTAAGGCAGGAGATCAGTCAAATCCAAGTAGGTAGCAGCATATGTAATAGGTACGTATCTTGTACGAAGGACTCTGAATTACCCAAGTTTAATGGTCGGCAGTTTAATCCGATGGAATTCTTGAAAACGGTGGATAAACGGTTTTCCAAGAATCTTGACGTTGGTTTGATCGAGTGGAGTATGGTTGATGAGATGTTGGATATTGCATTTGTTGGAGAAGCGAGATCCTGGTTTCAAGTTTATAGACAGGGTATTTCGAGTTTGGAGGAATTTAGGGAGAAATTTAGTTCTAAATTTTGGAGTGATGCTATTCAGGAAGGGGAAAGAGATCGCGTGCTATTTGGCAAATATAGACCTCAGGAAGGTGTGTCTATGACGGAATATTTCTTGGCGCATGTTCTGATCAGCCAGAATATTGAAGGTCTAGCGTCGGAGAGAGATACAGTCCGCCAGATGTTGAGGCATTTTCCTGAGAAGGTCGGATTAGCTGCATGTATGCAGAATATTGTTACAATCAAGGAATTAGAGCAGCTGTTAGAGAGGTTTGATGCTTTGGAAGGGCAGGGGAGGACTAGGCAAACTGAAGGTAGAAATTTCGGGGATAATGGGAGACAAGGTAATCAGGTAGCGGGAGATAGGAATAATCAGAATTTCAGTCATTCTAGGCAAGGGAATCAGGGTGGTAATTCCGGAAGTTGAAACAGACACTCTAATCAAGGAGGTAATCACCAGGAATATTTTGGCAGAAGACCTAATCAAGGGGAATCAGAAAGTAGTGGGGGTACGGATCAAAGAGCTCCAGATCAAGTGCCGAGACATGATAATAGTGAACAAGCTACGTCATGTAATTTAAACTGGAATCCGACTTCTTAGTTGGGTCAGATAGGCAGTCCGATACCGAAATTCCTACTCACGTGATGAAACAGGTAAGTTGCGAGGTAGACGTGAAAGAGGAATTATTGTATGACCATGTGTTTTGTGTTCAGGGAGATTTTGAGAATAGGGGCGTGATGAAGTTAAGAAAGCTGTGTCGGATGACTTACTTTGTGCTAGTGGTGATGGTAATAGCGGTGTTGCGATCGATAATCTTGTGGAAGTTTCTGAAATTGAAAGCGAAGTTTTTTGTGAAGTTGATGAAGGTTGTTTTGTGAATGAAGAGTGTTTACAGAGTATGCATCATGAGGATATTTTTGTTGATTTAAGTGTACGTGAGGAGAGTAAAGTTAGGTCCATTATGTGTGAAAATGGTGACTTTGAGATTAATGAAACTTCTGATAAGAGAGTCGAAAGTAGCAGTGTTGTTGGCATGAATGTAGTGCGAGTAGGAGCTGATATGGAATGTGGTGCAGATGGATTAATTGTTGGGTCATTAAGTAGTAATGACAGCAATTTCAAAGTGTATTATGGTAATAATTCCAGTAATAGAGTGAGCGTGTGTGAGAATGGAAGTGTGCGTGAGATGAAAGAAAGTCTATTCAAGCGAGTGTGTTATGTTTTATTTAATTCTGAGAGATGTGTGAATGATGTGAACGACGTGCTGTATGATATCTGTGTGGAATGTGTGAAAAAGTATTTGATTTGTTTGCTTGCATTAATTATGGTTTTGTGGAAGAGTAAACGTAGTGAGATTCCCGCGCATTTCAGAAAGAGGGATTTCCTTTTTATGAATGTTCCGAATGAAAGTTTGTATGATTCTTGTGTGACTGGATGGGATGAATGTTTGTGTGTGAGATAGAGTGTATTCTAGACGTAGTTAGTTTTTATTGCGGTACGCATTCCTCGTCTATCGATGCCAATGTTAAGTTTATGTATAGTTTTTTCAATTGTATCAGGGTCCATATACTGTGGACAGTAGAATAGGCAAGTGTGCTTATAGGCTCCTAACCGCTGAAAATAAGGTTCTTGGGACATTTAATATCTATAGGCTTCGCAGACATAAGAGATAGGATCTGCACCTTGGATGTATATATTATCAATTTTAATGTATGTGTACAGTAGCAAGAAGGGATTGTGTTCAGTGCTATATGAAACAATCAGAGTTGTGCCAGATTATTATTATTATTGTTTGGACAAATTGTATTTCGTGTGTGCGAATACAATGCAGTAGACGCAATGTATATATCATTATTACAGTAAATTATGTGTTCAGTTATGCCATTATAAGGTTATGTATGAAGTTCTGTTTTATGGTGAATCATAATATGTGATATCATCGATTCACCAAGGGGGCGTTATGTGATAGTACATATATTACACCCCAGAATTATATGTAGAAGTTAGAGATATTATTGTCAGTATTCGATTTATTATTATTATAATATTATTATTATTATTATTATCATTATTTCATTTATATATTATAATATATATTATAATTTGTTTTGCACGAGTGGGAAAACATTGCTTTAATAACTCTGGTAATTTGAATGAGTCATATGGCTACCCCAGTGTTTGTTGTGATGTACTTGTGTCGGGAAATTCATGAGTCATGTATATATCCCAGCCTGATGAGATGAGCTTGTTGTTGTATTAGGAAAATTTGGTGACTCATGGAATATACCCCAGAGTTTGTTATTGTCTTGGGAGGAAGTAGTAGTTCAGGGCTTGGGCTTGAGAAGAGGACCACCCATGATTGGCTGGCAAGCACCAATCCAGACGTATCATCTGAGAGGAGGGGGATGTTGATGTCTATAAAGGTTGATCATACGGCGGCAACCTGAAACATCGTAAGGGTGATTGTAGAGGTGATTGTAAAGGAACGAGAAGGAAGAGAACTACAACTACGGGAAGGAAGTAGTGCTGATACACGGTACTGGAGTGACACGGCTGCAATGGACTGGACTTCAAACGTTCGTGGAGCGTAGTCTTGTTATGTTCGTGGAAAGTGGCTGATTGTGGAGAGTGCTTGCGCATTAAGTATTGTAGCACTTGTGGCGGCCTAGCATTATATGTTGGTGAAAGCTATCTCAGACTTTCCATAATTTATGTTGAGGATCGACAGACGTGTGTATATATCTTTACAAGTGTTAAAATATGTGAACACAGTAGTACAAGGTACAGTATCTGTGTGATGTGATAACTGCCGATTATGAGAATCGGTAAGTCGAATTGATATAGAGACAGTGAAGGGTATTTATCTTCATACATGTACATTGTTCATCGGACTATCTACAAATGGTAGCTTAGTTCTCGCTTTCGTTTTCCCTCGATTTTCATTATTATTGTTGTTGTTGTAAATATGGAGTCTTCCAGCAATATTTTATGTGTGTATTATATGTATAATGTTGTATGTTGATGAGGTGCTCATGCACGGAATTTGTTCAGAATATAGTTAGCTATTTTAGAATCAGTGTTATTGATGAACCTAGGTGCAGTTCCTACCTAATTAGTCGTTTTCAGGAGGTTAGGTAAGGCCTGCAGCAGATGTACCAGTACGCAGCATTATGTACACGCCCTGGGATATACAGTTTATCATGCTCTTATCTAAATTCGAGGGATCCATTCTGGTGAACTCTGGCGCCCATACTACGGACATTTCGGTTAATTATGCTTATTAATTTTATTAAGTTTTTGAGTAATTTTATTTATATATTTTTATTCATGATGTTATTTATTATTATCATCAAAAAAGTTACAATATGTACAATCTCTTACAAATAATTCAACTAATTTTGTTATCCTTTCACCCCCCCTTTCCCCGTTAAAGGTTGTTCCCGAAAACCTAATAATGCGTGTTTCCTTATTTTTAAAGGAGGTTCCAAATACCAATTTTTACGTCTGTAAACTTTTAAGTTTTTGAGATATAGATATCCTCATTTTAATAATTCACCTGCATTTTCACCCCCTTAACGACATAATATCCAAACATCTTCTCTTAGCGAGCACCTACATGTTAATATGAATGTATCCCCAAAATTTAATTTCATTATGTCCAGTAGTTTTGGCTCGGCGATGATGAATCAGTCAGTCAGTCAGTCAGTCAGTCAGTCAGTCAGGACAAGTTATTTTATATATATAGACTATACTGAGAGTCAACTCAAGACCTTAGCGGTCCCTTTGATGTTAGTCAGACTTCTGGTCGGTGAAAAGGCTTCCGCAGCGCCAAATAGTTCCCTAGGTTTGTTACTTGTTCCTGAAGTCAGGAGCTTCCTTCAGTTTGGTTAGATATTCTGGTGAACTGACTTGATGAATTAAAATTTTTGCCCTGTATAAATATGGAAAATATATCACAGGTTGTATGTTATTCAGGTTCGTTACCAACTCTTATATTTCATACGTAGATGGCTGTGAATAGTTATTGTTCTCAGTGGTATATGTAGCAAAATAATAATAATTTAATATGATATTGATATCTTATTGCACTGTGTACTTAGTAAGTTTTGTTCGAGTTCATTCCACTGTTTATAAGTTTGCATAATAGGTGGGACGTTGAAGATGGATCCAAGAAAACTGTTGGCAATACTGGCTGCAACAGCGTGTTCACTGTTCAGTATTCATAATGGCTGCCAGCTGTGAGCAAGACGTGTGTGATGCCGTGACGCTTGAGTCCCCTGTGAAATACTTTAAAGCTAACAAAAGTAGAGGAAAATAAAGTAGAAAATCTAAACCAAATTGTTTTAAACGTTTACAGTAGCCTACGAGATTAGAATCCACTGTGGACTGTGGAAGACGTGAAAAAGTCCGCGCAGCTGATCGGCGTTTCTGTGTACAGTGTTTACGCCGCTCGCTTGGAATGGAAAATCCAAGTCTCCAGGGAAAGAACGATGTGTCAGCTCAGCACTCGCCGTAAATAAAACAGGAAGGGCCTTAACACGGTATGGGAATAGGATCCTTGGCGTATTCGATGATGATAATAATAATAATAATAATAATAATAATAATGTGTACTTTACTTTATATTCGCAACCGCCCTCTACCTACAGAAATGTTGTCATGAGAGGATCATGAGTTCGTTTTTACCTTCCGAATGACGAGACTACAATATTTACAACATTCCTGGAAGCATTGTATTTTGCAATCCCACTCACTGGTGGGTTTTTCAGCTTTTTTAACTATGAGAAACTGCCACTGACAGTCGTTGCACGGGAGCGGAATCGTATACGTATGTTGTAAGTCTCCATGTGCCTCACACAAATCGCATTATGAAAGAAAAATAATTCTTGCTTCTCTTGCCTCGGAATTCGTCAGTAATCTGTAGGTTTTACATGGTCAATAAAGGAATAAATAGGTATGGTACGTAATCAAAGTACAGCTATGTGAAAGGCAGGGATTTCGTTTGATGCTTCACTATTTCAGAATGAAGTACTGTACTTGTCAGATGGACGCACGGCGTTAATGATAAGCTGGTTGTGGCGGAGATGGAGAACCGTGACGAGACGGGAAGGGGGAACAGGGGACGTGCTCACATGCGGAAGGATACTTTTCCTAAGCTGTTAACGTGAATTTCAGTATAGCAAGATACCCGTGCTTCACTACGGTATTACACTGAAAGTTATAATTGAATGCTTAACGTTTCATACATAATCCGCCGATTTTCGCAATCTGACTCGTTTTCTGAGACAATCCGCCAAAATTCGCGATCTGACTCGTTTTCTGAGAGATTACGGCAATGTTCCTCCATTTTTCAATCTTTCTTTCCAGCAATCGACTTCGTACTTCTCGAGCTAGGTCCAGGTATTCCGCCCGGTCAGTTGGGTCCCTAAATCTTTGCCATCTCTTCCTATAAGCATTTTTGATATGGATCAAATCCTTGAGGAGATCCGGCGTGGTGTCGTCTTGGGTGCCTTGGCGATACTGAACCCGCGGCCGGACTGAATTCGCAGTCATAACCCGGCCAGGACCCCTTTCCAGCGCAGTCCGCACATTTTGACGACGGTCCAGAACATTATTATTATTATTATTATTATTATTATTATTATTATTATTATTATTATTATTATTACTATTATTACTATTATTATTATTATTATTATTATTATTATTATTATTATTATTATTATTATTATTATTATTGATGTTCAGGATCCCAGGATCCCACAGAAAGATGCAAGACCGCTACTTGGCGGTAAATTACATCTGCTGCCATTGTCATTGCTGACTATGTGACCAGCACCATTGTCGCGCGTAGGCAAGTGCGCGAGATTTCTGGTGATACGAATGATATACTTCCGTGCATTATTGACCTCATTATAGAGGTGAACAATTGCACCGTCAATGTCATTCCTATCGTTTATTTCAGGTCTGTTTAAATTTTTATTTATACGCCAGGAGAATCTACTGTAGACTAATCTAAGAACGTTCTCCAAAGGAAAAGATGGCTGTTGATAACGAACCCAGGAAAGATTAAAAATGAGCGGTTTATGATCAGAATAAGTACATTGAAACTCCACAGCCTATTTCCAGTCATTCGACCGGGTCAAGAATTGAATACAGTGACTCTATATGCACAGTGTGGCCAACGAGTGCTTCATTCTGATTGGCTCCGCCATGATTTAGCCAAATGCCCCGTCAGCTCATTTAAACGTATGTATTCCGCACAGGGTAGGACCACACTTCATGCAGTTAGAGGGAAGAACAGGCTACTTATTTTAACCTTAATACCACCGGAAATAAGTTTTTATTAAACACGGGGATTATTTAGTATTGTTAGTTTCGAAATGTGTGTGCATTTACGTATTTCTGAGGTCTGATATTGCAAGAAAATTACGCCGGGCTGTTGTGCTTAGGCCTATAGGTGCAAAAACAGATACGGAAAAGGTTTTAAAATGAAGTTGGGCTATTGCTTGTTTTCAGCTTTGAAAGTAGCACATTATAAGACGCTCCCAGCTACGATTAGAGTTGTCTCATGCATTATAAGGGTAAAAATAATAACAAAATGCGTACGTAATTTTATGGAGGCCAAGGCACTAAACGTCAAATTTCTCCGTTAATACTCACCGTATTGAAAACCTGTACATAACGAACGATGTTTAGAATATAATAGAATATAATTTCCGATCTTTTACGTTTTTTTGCGATTTTACCGTGTACGGAAAAATAACAGATTTTCAGGATTATATATTTTTTCACATATTTCCAAATATTCCCGAAAATCTAAAACTTGTTCATAAGAAAAGTTACAGGAAAGGTCATTCCCGGTCATTTATGTCTCATTCATTTTCATCGCATGAGCCATCATCTTTATATTTTTCTTAATCTGCTTACCCTCCAGGGTTTTCCCTCGTACTCAGAGAGGGATTTCACCTCTACCGCCTCAAGGGCAGTGTCTTGGAGCGTGAGACTTAGGGCCTTGTGGAGGGATGGGAAGATTGGAAGGTACAGGCAAGGAAGAGGGAAGGAAGGCCGTGGCCTTAAGTTACATACCATCCCGGCATTTACCTGGAGGAGAGTGGGAAACCACGGAAAACTACTTCGAGGATGACTGAGGTGGGAATCGGACCCACCTCTACTCAGCAGTCCTCCCGAGGCTTAGTGGAGTCGGTTCCAGCCCTCGTACCAATTTTAAAATTTCGTGGCACAGCCGAAAATCGAACCCGATCCTCCGGGGGTGGCAGCTAATCACGCTAACCACTACATGAGCTATCATGATGGATATATTCTCGAATTCAAGCTTTTATGTCTGATCATCTCTTAAAGGACGTGGTTATAAATGCCACCTAGCATCAACTTGAATTTTCCCATACATTATAATGATAACAATAACAGTCCGACTCCGTGAATGGATGCTCAGCGTACTTCCCTTGGGTTCAGAGAGTCCCGGGTTCGATCCCCGGCCGGGCGGGGTATTTAATAACACGGGCTTGGGGACTGGATGCTTGTGTTTGTCCCAACACTCTCCTTTTCATACTCAGACAACACACCGCACTGCAAACCACCACAGAAACTCGCAATCGTGATTAAATACCTCCATATAGGATTGGCGTCAAGAAGGGCATCCGGCCGTTCGACAGGGCCAAATCCACATACGTGACGCAGTTCGCTCCCACAACCGCACAGTTGTGAGAAGAGAGGTAGAAAAAAAGAATTATTAACAGTAATAAAAATGTATTAGCAAAACCGATGGTAGCAAATAGAATGTTTAAAATACACCGGATATCTACCAGTACTAACCGAACAGGGGCACAGAATTAGTCGCACATCCCGGGAATCGAACCGCGTGTAATCGGTAACAGAGTCCTGAATATATAATTACTATCCGGGACCAGGATAACTACTTGATTTCACCGAGCAACAAGTAGTATTTACTCAAACTATATAGTATAGCGATACCAATATTTAATTGCTCATTCCGGGGATCAAACCGTAGCTGTCATTAACAGAGCTTTATACGCAAATACCTGGGGACCATGACAGTTACTTGGTTTCACCACTAAAGAGTAGTAGGTTTTCGTCATTATTTATATTAGTACCAGGAGTAGAATGGTACAATATATTAAGTTATATTATGTTAACATAAAACCTGGAATACGGTAATGTTATTTTTTAAATTTAAATGTAGGTTAACAGTCATTACATACATTATTCAAAACAATGACTATATTATTTTATGTCACATGTATTATAACATAAATGTGATCATAGGCCTAGCTGCCAACACAGAATTTCGAACAAATAATTGTGACATTTATACGACATTAGAATTAGAAGGATACCTGACCGTCATGCGATTCGTCATGCTCTTGTCTATTGTCCTGCCTTCTAATCTGAGTCGTCATAAAACACATTGCCTGCTCCCATCTTGATTCTCCTTATCTCTACGTGCGGACATGTTTGTTTTACTCTCCTAGGGGTGGGTCCTTCGTAACACATCCTTCCATCTTATATTCCCCCCTCCCTCCCTTTTCCAAATCTTTTCATCTCTCTTCTTCGCTTTCACCTTTTCTTCTATCTTATAGTAACTTATCCACTATATTGTACACCTATTCATTTACCTTATAATAACTTATCCACTATATTGCCAACACTATGTCTTAGAGTTTTTTTAAACACCATTTAACAACACTGGACTGTCAACAGTTTTACAGTTTCCTTATTCCTCACCTATCTTTCCTCTTATTTATATCTTTTAGATTTTCTTTACCCACTAATTAATTACACATTTCTTTAAATTACCAGTTTCAATACACCAGTTTACCCTGTTTAATTTTTCTATCTACTATGATCTAATGTTAATCTACTTCACGTTTTACTGAAATTGGTCACATATCAACAGTTATCTTACTCATCATTGTTGTTCCTCATATTTGCATCACTTAGTTTAAAAAACCACTCACTATTACACCTTTCTATATATACCCATTTTTGTTAGCACATTTCTTTCTTATTTTCGTCCCTTTGACCTAGAATCATTAATCACAATTTTTATTATTATTCTGCATCACTTAGCCTAAACATCATTAACTCCAACGCTATAGTACAATCTTTTTCTTTTGGCACTCATTATCTGGATCATAATACCTTCCTATTGTTCACTTAGTTTCTTTACAAACCTAGCTCTAACCAAATTTAAATATTTTGATATATTTGTTCCTCTTTTCCATTCTCTGCATAACCACGTTGTCATCTTATGATCCTTTTCTACTTTTTCTATCTCCTTTTTATTCAACACTTTCATTTTTATCTCTTTTAATTCAGTACATTTAGAAAATATATGCATATCCGAGTATACCTCTCCACATAAAATACATCTATCCTTATTTTCTCGACCTATCCATCATAATTTTTTTGGGATTCCCATAACCCACCATTATAATCCTCTTTTACCCCTTCTACCCTCAAATTCGGTTCTTGGGTTCGTAATTTCCACTAATTTGTTTAATACTGATAATGAGTCTCTTTCCTTACATTCCATTATTAAATTCTGTCCTTCGATATCAGCCACTCTCTTTTCTAACTTTCTCAATACCCAATCTTTCCTCTCTCCCCGTATTTCCCACCATTCTTCTAATCCTATCTTTCGTAATTAGTTTTTGCATTTATTCACCCAGTACTCTTCGTTCTCCATACTTTTCTGGAACCTATACACCTCTTGTAATAAATCTCCTCCTTTTCTTTCTTCCAATCTCATCCAGTATTTCATTATCCTCTTTGCTATAGTAATATCTATCGATTCTTTACAAACTAATCTAGTCCCCACATTAGCAGTACAATTAGGAACCCCCATCATAATCTTACTAAATTTTGCCACCACCCGGTTTAATTCATTTCTATTCTCCTCCAATCCCCACACGTCTACCCCATATAACATTTTTCCTTTAACCATTGATTGGAACACCCTTCTCTGAATTTTGTATTTAATATCAGGGAATTTCTTCTCCTATACCCCCACTAGAGCCAGTGCTCCTCTCTCTTTTAATTTAGCTGTTTTGGTCTGGTCTTTCCATGTTCCATTGCTACTAATTATCACTCCTAAGTACTCAATTTTTTTCTGTTCTGATTTCTTCTTGTTCTACTATCCAAAATTTATTTTCTTTCTTGTCTTTCCTTTTCCTGCATACCATTATCTGTGTCTTCTGTGCATTTATTCTAAGTGCCCATCTTTTTCTATATTCCACCACCTCTGCTAGCCCTTTTCTCAACCCCCTTGCTGTTAGTGCCAAAATCAATAAATCATCCGCAAATAGCAGTCCAGGTATTTCCCGTTTGTTTATCCAAGGACATTGCCAGCCCTCGCCTCCATGACCGTCTAATATATTGTTTATAAACAATAAAAACAATATCGGTGACAGTTTACAGCCTTGTCTTACACCCCTCTTGGATTCAGTTCACTTACTCAATTCACCGCCTTGTAATTTAATCATCACCATTACTTCCTCGTATATTCCTTCTATTGCCATTCTCATTTTCTTTGATAGCCAGATATCCCTTAACCTAGTAAACAACGCCTCCCTATTCACTGTATCGAAGGCTTTCTCCAAATCTATTGCTGCTACATATAATCTCATCCCTGTTATCTTGACATATTTCGTAATTAAAGTATCCAAAATCCATATATTATCCACAGAATTTCTCTCTTTTCTGAACCATTTTGATACTCCGAAATCCTTCCATATTTCTCTGCCCAATTTAAAATCCTATTGGCTAAAATTTCGGTGTATACCTTCGATAACGAGTCAAGGAGTGTTATTCCTCTGTAGTTATTAGGATCACTTCGACTACCTTTATTCTTGTATATAGGACATAATACTCCTTTTCTCCATTCACTAGGAATTTTCGCCGATTCCCATATCGTGTTAAAAAAATTTACCATCACCTTCAACATCGATTCGTTTGTCCCTACTTCCTTCCATACTCTATTGGTAATACCATTCGCCCCACCCGCTACTTTCGTTCTTATTTTATTTAACACACTAATTATTTCTTGGATTGTTATTTCCCCATCTAGTAACTGTACTCCTACTTGCAAATCTCTTCGGATAAATGTCCTACTTTTTTCCCCATGCCAATATCCTCTCCCACTCAAAAGACCTGCAAAATATCCTACCCACTCGTTTTCTTCTATACTTGCTCCCTTCCCCGTAGGCCTAGTTCTCTTAAGTTTGTTAATGGTTTCCCATATCCTCTCAAATCTTTTCTCTTTGCAATATCTGTTCACTCTTTCTGCTTCCGTCTCTCTCCAGCATTTCTTTTTCTCATTCAGTAGCTTCTTGTATTCTCTTCTTAGTTTACAATATTCCTCTCTTTTTTCTTGTTTCCCTCCTTTCTTAAACTCTGCTAGTGCTGACATAACTATCTCACGTTCCCTCTTACAATCTTCATCAAACCATCCCGTGGCTCTGATTTTTCTCCCTCTTCTCTTATCTTTACCTTCTTTCCCACCTCCCATACAGGACGCTCTATTATTTTTAAGGCTTTATCTATGTCCTCTTCTTCTAGCACTCTTTCAGCTTCTACTCTTATACTATCTCTCCTCTCACTTAACTCCAATCTCGATTTCTCAATCGTAGTTTCATTCCAAATATATTTCCGTCTCCCTTTATGCCTCATCCTATTTCCTAACCCTTTCTTTGCTTCACCATTTTCCTCCCTTAATTTTATCCTAATGGGCATGTGATCTGTTGACCCACATTCTACCACCTCAAAACTTATTATTTTCCTTAAAGCTGTTTCCGAGCTTACTCCTATATCTACCACACTCCCTCCCTTTGATGTGATGAATGTCAGTTCTCCCGTACTGTCTCCCTTCATCCATCCATTTAAAATATATAATTTTTCTATAGCACATAGCTCTAGCAACTTTACACCATTACTATTTATCTCTTTGTCTTTACTGTTTCTTTTGTACCCTCTCACTTCATTATCCTCCCTCCCATGATTCGGTACCCTATTACTCATTCTTGCATTCCAATCTCCTATTAGTATCATTCCATCTTCCATATATATACCTTTAATTTTATTTCTTCAATCAGACCTTCGAAAAAATTTTTATTCGCATAAACTGAATCCTTAGGATGGTTGTACAAATTGGCTCTTTCTCTCCTCTTCCCATTTTAACTCTAAACCACACCACCCCTTCTACCTCATTTTGTATTCTCTCTAATCTCCCTACTACCTCATTTTTTATTAAGACTGTTATCCCTCCCGGATTCCTTCCCATCCTCCCTATTTTCTTCTTTGTGACGTTGACTACTCTATACCCATCCCATTCGATCTCTATCCCTTTCCCTAGCCAAGTCTCTACTAGGGCAATGATCTCAAACTCTTTGACTAATTTCTCTATTTCTTTATTTCCTAGATTCCCCATCAACCCCTCAATATTCCACAACCCTATTGTCATCTCTAGTTATTTTTCCCTCCCCCTCTCTGCTTCTGTACTTCTCCACTTCCACCCCTGTTCCTTGTCACTCTTTCTTGTAATTCTTTTCCATCTCTATCCCCTCCTTCATTTCTCTCATCCTCCTTCCCTTTCTCCGTGCCTACGCCTTTTTTCTTTCCCCATAAATCCTTCAAACTTAATGATCTTTCCTTACTTAATACCTGTCTTCTCTCTATTTTATTTTCTGAATTCCTTTTATTCGGTGAGGATGAATCCTTACCCTGTCTCCTATTGTCTTCAACTGCACTTTTCATTTCGCTCTGTCCCACTTGTGACACATTACTCGCTTCTTCCATCTCTACACTGCGCTGAATTTTCAAGGTCTCTGCAGTCTCGACCATCTGTTTGCTGGCTCTGCTGGTCAGCAGTTCTCTACTTTCTGCACCGGATCTGGTGTGGACTTCGCTCACTTCCGTATTATCACTCTCCACTACGTCACTACTACTCCTCCTAGCGCTCTTCCTTGCTGCTCCCTCTGCCGTCCTGGACTCCTTCTGTTGTTGTTGGTGTTCCTCATCCAGTTTTTTTAGCTTGTTTATTCCCCAAATACGATTCCATCTTCCGTCTCCAACCACCAATTGTTGTCCTCTGATATATGCTTTGAGTCCTTGGTTTTTTTTGCGTCTTTTAAGTGCCTATTTAGGATCCTGCTCTTCTCGATGTTTTCTCTGTTCATCTCCCTTCGTATCCACACTTTATCTCCTTTTAGATTGCTCGAATTTCTTATCACAATGTCAGCCATCAGTGTGGATAATAATTTCACTCTGATTGGCCTTCTTCCCTTCATTTTCCCCACACGTTGCACATCGTCTATATCTACTTCACTAAAATTGATTTTCATTCTATTCTGGATCACTTCAACCACTTTATATACTAGTTCCACTTTTGTTTCTTTTTCTTCTTCTTGGACACCATATATAAAAATATTTTTTCTCACACCATCTTGCACACCCCTCTCTACTAGTCTCTTAGTTTCTCTCAGGTCCCGCTCCAAGCTTCTTACTTTCTGTTTCAACACGTCCAACTCGTCTTTATTACATCCTTCCTCTTCTAATATCTTCTTTACGTCTTCCTTAATACTAGACTTTAGGTCCATAAAGTCCTTGGATAGCTCTCTAAACATTTCCTTTATTTGTTCTGTCTGACAAGCCTCTCTTATCATCTCTCTTATTGCTTCAAATTCTTCCCATCCAATGGAGCCCACTGGTCCTGGGCCAGGATTAATTTCCACCCCTCCTATTATCAATAGCACCATCACCATCGCCGCCACCAGTAGAGTAGCCACCACCCTTCTTTTTTTACCTTTCAGCTCCATTCTTGTCTCCATTTTGCTTCCCTTTATGCCGTTCCATCTCCCAATCGCTATCCTGTACTGGGTCAACGTGTTACCCATTGTTCCGCTGCTCCGCGCACTACTCAGCACATACGCACTCCTTACTGTCTCAAAGACGACTGCATTTATACGACATGTAAATCTAAATTCCGAACTCTTACACCAGGTAGTCAGACTCTGAATATAACAAATACTGATAGGCGTATATACACACAGTGTAAGCAAAATAAATAACATCTTAAAATATTGAACTAGTCTATTCTTTATTGAAACAATAATAATATCACTCTCCTTCGTCTATCACCTGATTGAGTACTTGGCTAAAACATGGCGGCTGGACTGGACTTGGCCACACTGTACATATATAGTCACTGTAGAATTGAATGAATGAAGCCCCATCTAGCGGCGAGGATGGGAATTATGCCGGCTGCCGAAGACTGTCGCACTCCTCTGGGGCAATGATTAACGAATGACAAATGAAATGAAATGATATCGGAGAGTGTTGCTGGAATGAATGATGACAGGGAAAACTGGAGTAACAGGAGAAAAACTTGTCCCACCTCCGCTTTGTCCAGCACAAACCTCACATGGAGAGACCGGGATTTGAACCACGGAACTCAGCGGTGAGGGGCTGGCGCGCTGCCACCTGAGTCACGGAGGCTCCTAATAAGTGCATTATGAACAGTGAAATCAATTGGTCTCAACTCCTTTTTCTCCCCACCGCAGGTAAGTCGATTTGCCGCCCATCCCCAGAAAAATAAGGTGTGTTTCTTTATGTTTAAAGGAGATTCCAAATACCAATATTCACGTCTGTTACCTTCAGTTTTGAGATGTAAGTATCCCCCAAAAAAGAATTCACATTTTCACTCCTTTTCACAATCTCCCCCACCCCCTAAGTTAATTTTCCGGCGAGAACCAAGTACTTGTTTCTTTAATAGTAAAGGATTTTCTAAATACCAATTATGACGACTCTAGCATCTTCAGTTTTTGAGATATGTGTCCTCATAAAAGGAATTCAACTCCTTTTTCACTCCCGCCCCAAGGTGCCCCCCCCCCCACGCGTTTTTCTTTGTTTTAAAGGAGATCCAAATACCAATTTTCACGTCTTTAAAAACTATAGTCTTTATTAGATGTAAGTATCCTCATACAATTAATCAAATTAATTTTTCAATTATTTCACCCCTCCCCCTTCATTGGATTTTTCGAGAATACGCGCTTTTTTATTTTTAAAGCAGATTCCAAATACCAAATTTCACGCCTGTAACATCTTCAGTTTTTGAGATATCAGTATCCTAATTAAAAGAATTCAACCCCATTTTCCGTCACTTTTATCCCCCACCCCCACCCACCCCAGTGGTTTTACCGAAAAAATACACATTTCTTTATTTTAATAGAGATAAAAATACCATTTTTCACTTCTGTAACATGTTAAGTTTTTGAGATATATTGTAGAAAATCTCATTTTAAAATTTCACCCCGTTTTTAGTTCCCCTTAAGTGGATTTTCCAGAAACAAATCCCCTATGTCTCCTTACATTTATATGAGATGCCAAATACCAGTTTTTACGTCTGCAATATTTTACGTTTCTGAGATATACTGAAGATATAGTCTTTCTAAAAATTCACCGCACTTTGTCCCTCCTGTTAAACCCCATTAATTGGATTTTCCAAAATAAAAAATAAGTGTTTCTTTATTTTTAAAAGAGATCAAAAGTACCAATTTTTAGGTCTGTAATATCTTCAGTTTCTGAGATATAAGTACCGGTATCCTGATTAAAGGCATTCAACCCCTTTTTCAACCCTCCTACTGGGATTTTCCGAAAACCAAAAAATACGTGTTTCCTTATTTTTAAGAAGATTCTAAATACCAATTTTTACATCTGTATACTTTTAAAGTTTTGAGATATAGATGCATTCATTTTAAAATTTCACCCACCTTTTCACCCCCTTAGCGACGGAATATCCAAAAATCCTCTCTTAGCGAGTACCTACATA
Source organism: Anabrus simplex (assembly GCF_040414725.1). Classification (NCBI taxonomy): domain Eukaryota; kingdom Metazoa; phylum Arthropoda; class Insecta; order Orthoptera; family Tettigoniidae; genus Anabrus; species Anabrus simplex. The sequence goes on along the minus strand of NC_090266.1, from coordinate 553,487,213 downwards.
TTAATATGAATGTATTCCCAAAATTTCATTTCTTTATATCTAGTAGTTTTGGCTCGGCGATGATGAATCAGTCAGTCAGTCAGTCAGTCAGTCAGTCAGTCAATCAGTCAGTCAGTCAGTCAGTCAGTCAGTCAGTCAGTCAGTCAGTCAGTCAGTCAGTCAGTCAGTCAGGACAAGTTATTATATATATGTAGATAATTTGTTCTGGAGCAATCTGCCAACCTCCTATTAAAGCTGTAAATATTTTTGAACAAAGTGTCTTGCTGCAGCGTATATTTGAGTGTTCTGCGTGACTGAGGATTGAGGAGATCTCCCTCGGGAGATGCTGGGGTGGGCGCTGGCGTGAGTAGGCGGCATAAACAAAGGTATGGCACAATTGCAACTATGTGAACTTTTCAGTGTGTGAAAAAAGGGATGATTCCAGCGTTTCCCGTTAACATGTAACTGTTAGGTCATCCGACGTTTCTTTAATTTTAATGTAGAGTTTCTCTTTCGACTTAAATTAAATGTAGCTTTCCATAGGCAGTCTTCGGACTTTAAATTTCTTCACTGATGGGGATTTTGTAAAATGTAAGGATGCACAAGTGTATACCCTCGCTTTCCTTCTTCAAATTTCATTTTTGGGTGACGAAGTTCTTCAGTTTTTCTAAACGCACTTACCCTTTTCCGGATTTTAGTATGCTCTTCCCTTAGTCACCTTGTAGTATGGCTTAGTCGCTGTATCATCGTGCATTATGCCCAGTTAGGTGTTTTCCTGAATTAAGTTTTGTAATGCTTAACAGTTTCGGTCTCCATACTCACTTTGCCCTCGGCCTTTCTAGTGTAACTTTTCTCTTCTTTCCTGTTCATGGCCGTGTAGTGTGGCTTCGGCCTCTGTTAATCTCGGGATATTTCGATCATTTTTCGAGTGTGGCTCACTCATAAGATAAGGGTATTGAAGGTATTGCCTTATTAATTTTGAAGGCTATATGCTTTTTCCGCTTGAAGCGTCTGTGGTATTAGACATTTAACATTAATGTAGTCTACTGGCCTAAATAAGGGCCCTTGTAGAGGTAACTGTAAAATTGAGCTCCAGGATTTGAGACCCGAGCTATGTAATTTTATTCTAGAAGGTATGGCTTTTTTCTCTCAATTGTATGTTCCTAAATATGTACAGGCCAGTCTGTCCTTACAAAGTGTAAATTTATGAGACCTACGGGTCGGAAGTCTTTGACTGATTAGAAATGGGGATTCTCCTCCTCAGAACTGTAAATTTTGCTGAGCTGACGAGTTCCCCTATTGTATAATTTCTGAGCTTCTAAGCTCCGTATGTTTTTTCTCTCCTGTTAAACTTCTGTTGTTCTTGTTGAATAATAAGAAAATAAAGATAATACCATGTTCAGTAGATAGTGTTCACAAATGTTAAACTTTTGTTACCGGTAACGCTTTGTCCAGACATTCTCCCCATATGCTTTTTACCCTCTCTGGACCACGGATATCTCCGTAATAATAATAATAATAATAATAATAATAATAATAATAATAATAATAATAATAATAATAATAATAATAATAATAATAATAATAATAATAATAATAATAATAATAAACCTCGAAACGAAGCATTTCAGGTTGTATGTTAACAGGACTTTTTTTCCTTGTTTTGGTGTGCGGAAGACACCTCCACCATTTGTCCAAGTAATGCTGATGCACCCTATATACTGTGCATGTTTATGAAAACATTGCTTTCTAAATTTTATTTTTTCAAGTTGGACAAAAATACTGAAGTAAAATAGAACTGCACTTTTTTCTTCATTGGAGGATTGGTACCTATAAGAGATACAAAGTTTTTAACTGCATTTGATTTGTATTCACTGCATAATTGTTCGTTACATGCAAGCGAAATTGTAGAAATAATTATTTTAAAATTTACAAATACCTTACTTGGTTAAAATACGATGTAAATATTACCTTCCAACATATTATTTCCTTTCTTCCCTTGGGACATATGACATATTACCAAAATCCCATGTGGCATGACTTCCCTTTTAATGAGTTCCATGTGCAGTAGGCAAAATTGTCAATTTTTGAGCATAATGTCCTTATCGAGGACCACAGGTGCTACCAAAGTGATGGATCAATGTGTACTTTATGGTTTTAAAACTCATTGCCGATGTTTACAGCTAAGACCTACGATTGTGTACATTGACTCAAATGACAATGCACACAACTTAGCAGAATCGGTGCTGGATACTGTAAAATGAGATGTAATTCCAGAAAAGAAGGTTCAAGCTGACGTCTGCTTTGTGAAAACATGAGATTACATTAGCAAAGCAGTAAGAAACGTATGTGAAATTTTGAAAACCATACAATGATTTATCATATTTAAAAACGTAAAAACAGTTTTCGTGAAAATATCGTACTTAAAATATATTTTATAGCAATGAAACTATACAAACATTTCAATGAGAATTCTCATTGTGATCTCGAGGTACCAAACCACGGGTTTCTGAAGATTTTGGTAAAATATTCGGCTTACCATCCTGTCTTAGAGATGCGATTGTAGTGACGGTACCGAAGAAATCCTGCCAAACCATAAATTACAATCTCAATCCAAATATTTGAGTGTGATTTGTTGTAGCTATTAAAGCTGTTACTAAATTTCTTTCAGTGAATATACTGTGCCATGTGGGGTTACCTTCGTTAGAAGGAGTTTTGTAAAAATTATAAAACAGTATACAAACTAAAATAGTCCTTTTGCCATTTATTACTTAAAGGGGACATGGCGATGTTATAAAATGTGCTGTAGCTATCACTTATTACTTTTTCCATTCGGGTAATGTAATCTTATCTCATTTCTAATAAGGGATCCTAAGCAGTGATGCAAAAAACATTTTACTAGCACAAACAATTGTGAATTTTTCCTTCTCACGCAAAATTTGCTACCTGGGACTTATCTCTTTTAGAAGTAAGCATTTCAATTACCTTCAGCGCAGTGAGAAGTTGGATACGTGCCCATGATATTATTTTCATCTAGTGCCTTGAAAGTGGGCACTAAAGAAATTTGATGGTAGATATCTCATCTATCCGCACAAGATAAAGGGTCATTGTGAAATTCCTTGATCATTTAGAAAAATCTCTCTAACGTGGGTTAGATTTTCTGTCACAGTGAAACCTTGCAATTATTGTAGGGTGCCATCCTATAGAAGCATTAACAATATCCTGCTTCTCCACTATAGTGCAAGATTATTAACAAGTTTATGGACACAAGAAAGATTTGATAGCAAGGGGTAGACAGTTCATTGCCTTTCTTACAGTTTGAATCTGGCATCAGCAGATAATAACCTTTCTGGCTCTTTGATGTATACATTTCATGACAGCAGTCTTATGTATGACAGTGCACTGAAGGAAAAAAGTTCATATTGGTTTTTGAAACTGTAACAAGAGATACACAAACTGTCACCCCTTTCAAGACATCTTTTGCAACCATTAGATTGGATTTCAGTGTCACGAATATTCTCAAAGCAGGCGGGGATGCAATATTTACATCGTGGCAGAGAAAACATAATCGGCAGAAGCTTCAAAAGAACGAATTTACAAGAATAGTAGGAAACATATGGAATGACATACATACGGATGTATTCTGCAATGTACTTAAGAAAGGTGGAATTTATCCTTTTAATGATGCACCAGTACTAGAAGAGGGATTTGATCCGACAGTCCTTAGAAAATGGAAATTAAGATCAATATCCAACAATACTACTGTTAGTGCTCCAGCTGCTGAACCAATGCCTTCAACCTCAGGAGTTGACAATAATATTATTAGTGCTTCAGCAGCACAAACCATCACCTCGTCATCAGAAACCTGTTGTCAGTACAAATGTCAGTCATCAAACAAGTACTACTTTTGAGGAATTATTACGGTACTAGTTTCCGTCAAATGATTTTCGATGGGTGAAAAACAAAAAGGAAAGAAAATCGCCATTGGTGCTGAAGTTATCACATATGATGATGTTTATCAAATAAATGATAATGTGCGTTAGAAGAGGGTGGAAAATGAAAATAAAAAGATGAAAGAACAAAAGAGAATCTAGAAACTTACTAAAACAATATTTATCATGATTCGTCAGATAGTAACATCTGCACTCCTCTGAGTTCAAGTGACGACGACTACCTGTCCCAACGTTTAGAGCAAAAAATCAATGATTTGGAAGATGTAAACAACTGAACCAGAAATCAACCTTAGCAGAGAAAAGGAGATTGGTTCTTGGTAGACTTTTGCATCAAAATTTTCTAAACACTTTATGGCAAAAATCTTATCATTTAGTGATGCAGGAAATCCAACAGTCAAATTTGTTAGAAAGGGTTTGCACATCACAGCTTTAGCGAATGCAAACAATGAAGAAACAGTGATATTTTAGAAGATAAGATAGTGTCTATTTTCCCTCTGCCATCTGTAGACCACAGGGGTAAACTGATGTTTTCTATTTACATTACTCAAAACAACATGCAGTGAATGAGTGAAGAGTGAAACTTAAATGGATGATTTTTTATAACAGTCGTTGAGTGAAACTTACTTTATGCTTTAGTAATAAGGAGATTAGAATTACTATTATTTAACTGAACATTTGCAGTTTACTGTTGGTGACAATGTTTAATTCTCTTTATTTTAAAATTTGGGTACAATTTTTAATAGGCCTTGATACATGGTTTCATTTTCAACATTTATTGCCCTTATATCTGGTGTAACTTAAGTTTACAAATCATTACCAGTATTATTAATCATGTTTGCCATATCATTTTATTTACTGTTAAGTTACTAAATGGTGTGCAGCTTAAGTCACTTGCACACTGATAAATGTAAGTTAACACACCAGTTTTTGTCCATGATTTTTAACTTCTAGTAATGTTCTTCCATTCGTTGTAATTTTGCTTCCTAAATACCCCAACATACTAAATTGAAAAATGTTATACTGTACATAACATAACATGTCAGCAATTTCAGATATCTAGCTAGGGATCACCCTTCAAACTACAACAAAGTTTTTTAACGTCATATTCAAGAAAGAACACCAGCAACCACAAGAGCAATGTCCTCAATAAAGAATCTGTCAGTCCTGTCTCTAACAACAACAACAACAATGATGCTTTTTGAATCCATTACCTCCCTCTCAGTAATATATGGACTGGAGCTGATTTGGGAAAAGATACAACTCAGGGGTTTTGAGAAAATCAAATGTGTCAAAGCCTGTTCTCTTAAATATGCTCTGAGATTTGGAAAAACAGCACCATCAAGGATGGTTTATGAACTCACTAAGGAGTCCTACCACACTGAATACCTTGCAATACAACTGTTCTGCCATCTACAGAGCAGTACAATAAGCACTCGGAAAGGGAAGAGGCTAAAAGGACAGAGAGATAGAACTAGACTTCCATGCTATGAGTGCCATGATTGAAGGAAACTTGATGAAGGATAAGAAAGAATTAAGAGATGTAGTGACAAAATTTGCCATTCATGGCTTCCAACACAAGATGTGCATGGACAAATTGTACCACAGTCCCAGCGATAATTGTGTGTGCATGTGTGTATAAAAGAGAGGGAGAGAGAGAAAGAGAGTTGTGCAACCAAAGATTTGACCAGTAACACCTAGCAGGGTGCCACAAAAAAGTACCATAATGACACGAACAGAGTATAGCAAGAACTAAACTACTAACATCCATTTAGGTAATCATTTCTTCTTTAATAATACTGTATATACATTATGAAATATGCATTTAATAGGTTAATAAATAGAGAATATGACCTTGCCCACAATTATGTGCTGTACATTTAATGGAAGAATATAAGCTAGAGATGGACTTGTCTCTTATCATGGGGCAAGTGTATACCCTTGATATTATGGTGATATTTAATTTCCTAATGAAATATTAATTCTCAAAACATACATTTAAGAAGCAGTAGTCACACAAAATATACTAGTCAACATGCAGAAAAGGTATTATTTTTGTATTGCAATTAGTTTAGATGTATTTAAATTTCAAAATTTACTTCAATGTTTTGGATAAGCACTTACTGCAAGTCACCTTCCTGAAAGGAATAGGTATTTTAAAGTATAAATTTGTGGTGTCAGGCAGGAACTACATTACTGCTTTTTAAAATAAAGAGCAGTGAAAGCAAACTGGTATGCCAGAGATTTGTTTACTAAAAGTGAAGTTTATGTGGTTGTTCATAATATTCTTCTAGAACATGTGCCTATATTTTGAGAAAATTTTAGAGAAATATGTATATTGTAATGTAAGAAGTAATGCTTTTATATTTTTATGGGATTATTTCAAATCCTTAGATTTTAACTTAGTGATTAACAACATAAGTGGTTTAGAACAAGAACTAGACAAAAATAAAATAGAAATTATAATTAAATAAATACAAATGAGGAACTAAAAACAACAAATTTCTTCTGAATGAAGAATGTTGATGAATTTCGGACATTTTCATTGTAAGAATGTTTCATAACAACCAGATACTACAATTAACATTTTCTGGTAGATCACAGGTATGTGTATGAATGTTGAAGAGTAGTCCAGGGGAACAGGAATCCACAAAGGCCTTCTTGTCCGTGCATTCAAGATATGTATCACAGTATCCTGGTAAGACTTTGACGATGTCATCTTCTGGGCACTGCAAGCACAAGGTAAAAAAATGTTCTCATTTTAATGATAGGCCCCCCACTACATCTCTCTTTACAAATATTTAAAAACAGTAATTTAGTCTTTGAATATTACTATTATTTTTATAGTATGCATCTTCCCTTTGCAGTTAGTATTCTTAACAGTTCAGTTAGTTTAACAGAAAATTCAAATATAATGCTCAAATAGATATCAAAGGAATTATAACTTAGCACAATGCAGCAACTGGTCTACCTAGAAGCAAGTTTTATGGGGCAATTTTAAGTTTACAGTAGATTGATGCTATATTAGCTGATTATTAGAGAAGTCTTCCTTGTGGACGGACGGGATTTTCTTCTGAAAATGCTGAGCAAAGTTATTTTCAAAACGTAAGGAATTTCACCTTGTTTTCTTAACACGGCAAAGGACCAAAAGCTTATTATCATGCTTACAAATTTATGTTTGTAGTAGTCAAAATCATTGTTTCAGTGAATCATTTCATACATATTAGAATTGTGTTTTATAGCTCTTCTTTCAATTATGTAATCTAATATGACACTTGCACTCTGTAAAGAGTATTCTCTTGCCTTTGGAAGGGCTCCAGTACACTGACCAAAGAAAGGGCATAATTATGCAAGGGTAGCTTATGAGTTTGCAATACCTAGGTACCTAGTTAGTGAAGGTCTAACACAGTATATATACTCATCATAACAAATCTCAACAAGGATAACTAGAAGAAAAAAAGGAAAAGAAGAAAACACAAAAATTAAACTGAAAATTAACGGAATCATAAAGATACTGGTTGAAGCTGATTCTTGTAAATCAACCCAAGAAAATGATGCTGATTTAATGATAATTCTGTGTGGATGTTAAAATTTCTTTGTAAAGCACAGACTAATGGATGCAGATAAATTTTGCTTGTCATTTTAGAAAAGAGTCAATTGATCAGCATCAAAAGAGTAAAAATGATGATTATATTTATGAAAGAATAACAGAATAGGTATTATCGGCACACTTTTTCTGGATAGATTTACACCCTAGTGCTGTATCGATCGACCTCGGCAATCTTCGAGATTCGTACTGGCAACCTTTGAAACACAAACTATGAATTGCTTATGCATCGCTGTGCGACATCTGGCGTACCGGTACACTTTACGTACTAGTACTGTTGTTGTTTACACAGCAAAGCCAAACTATAGAATTCATGCTAGGAACAAGATTCGCATCGAGAAATGTTACATAATGTTATATAATGTGTGTGTGACACAGTTGTTGGCTTAAAGGCCGGTCTCCACTGATTAACATTTAACACCAACATGTTAAATTTAACATGTTACAATTGATATGTATATTGTGATTGTGTCTTCCAATTGACTTTGCATGTTAACTCAGAATGTTGAGGTTTAACATGTTGGCGTGTTTTCCGCTCCAAGTGGAAAACATGTCAAGTCAATTCGTTGTTCGTGAGATGTTGGCACAGCTTCGGCAACTTCCTTTCCGGTTCCATGTCAACAGATAGCCAAACGATGCAAACGACGTGCTTCTCGTGAAGTAGGATTATAGTTACAACACTCCGCAACACCCATTCTCTTTGTTATAAGCTACAAATACAGTACTGGTACCGATACGCGCACGTGCGTCGTTCTCTGTGCACTATACTAAAATTTATAGTAGTCAGAAATGGAGTGGAGCAAGATTACTTTGGACTTAATCAATGATATAATAGAAAGGCCTTGTTTATGAGATGTCTCATAAAAGGAATGCAGGGATAAAGCGAAGAAAGCCGACATTTTACAGGAATTCTAAATTATCCTTCATTGTTCCTGCGAATGCATTGATAAAAAACCTAGCGTCCCTCCGCTCCCAGTACAGTCGAGTATTGAAAAAAAAATCATAAGTTGGGTGCGGGAGCGGACGAAGTTTATACTTCAAACTGGTTTGCTTTTGAAGCAATGAGAAGGATGAGGGGAGGAAATGTGTCTAATAAAACTGCACTTCTAAGTCATAACAAGAAGCAACAGTGGCAATAACTAAGGGCGAAATCCTCTTTATCTGAGTCCATTGTCCTTATTTGAAAATACTAGACACCACCTAAATGTATAACCACAGATTGTTATGATGAACTATTTAGGGCCTATATATAAACAAAGAAAGTCAAGTTTAACATCGAAACAGACTTTCAACGTATTAGGTCGTGTTACGTACATGTAGTACGTGTTGAAGAGATGTTTCGATTACAATGCGGTCGTGAAAAATCAATATTCATTGACATGCCCCACAACGGGCGACTTAAACGCACTCTACAGTGTGCTAGCAGCAGTGCCAGACCTGTAGCTCAGATCCTTTCAAACAGAACAAAGATGGCCTAGGCCACCATAGCTCAATTGGTAGAGCAACCGACGCGAAATCGGGAGGTTGTGGGTTCGGATCCCACTGGTGTCCGGCTGGCCATTTTTGTTCTGTACCTAACATCTCTTCAACACGTACTACATGTACGTAACACGACCTAATACGCTGAAAGTCTGTTTCGATTACAATGCGGTCGTGAAAATTCAATATTCAAGTTTAACATGTTTATTAAGTGTGGACACAATGTTAAATGAAACAGTATTCAACACTTAACATTCAACATGTTGATGGTGGCACCAGTTAACATTTAACACTCTTAACATTAAACATGTTGTTGTTAAATGTTAATCAGTGGAGACCGGCCTTAAGATAATAACGGTTTAGAAACTTCATATCGATCGATCGATCGATCGATCATATTCTCGATTCAATTCAGATTTCATTTTCATTCAGTTGGCACCACTACCGGAACTTCGAGAGCTCCCTCCTTACTCCTCAACCCCGTACACAAATCTATCCAGAAAAAGTGTGCCGATAATGCATCAATGAATGCTGAACAGTTGAGAAAGAGTTTAATATTCCTTTCTTTCTATTCCTTTCCTGGCTTCCCATTTGTCTGGGTTTGGCACTAATGTGGAATAAGCCCAGTTGTATATCCAGATGCCCTTCCTGACATCAAGCCTATTTGAAGGGATCTAAATGATATTGTGTGCTTCTGTGGTGATGAGTAGTGTGATTCGCTGTATGCAAATGAAGATCTGTATTAAGTCTAACACAAAATTCCAGCCCCCAAGCTAAATGAATTAACCAAACGTGGCAAAAATGCCTGACCCAACTGGGAATCCAGTCCGCGCCCCTTGAACAGAAGGCCACTACGCTGTCATTCAGACAAGAAAACAGTGAAATCCATTATTGTATCTCAGACAACATTGATAAGTTCATCACCCTACAGGTGTATTTAATTCATTCTACTAGATACTTGCCAAATACCTCTGTGGATCAAAAGCAGACTGGCGGAATCTGGATCTCAAAATCATTGGTTCAAATTTAGTCTGATTTTTGAAGGGTGGCAAAAAGTTAATTTGAGACCACATGTCATGAAATGTCAACATGTAAAAGATCTTTGGCGACACATTTGGTGTTTACCTGACAAAATTAATTAAATCTCAGCAAGACGTCACCCAGTTGAGTTCAAATTTCCCTACATTCTGTTAGAATAAAATCAAAATTGACATGCATCCAGCCTAAACAGCATCAAATCAAAATATCTGCCCACAGCATTTGAAGCCATCATCGTCGTCGTCATAATTTATTTATTTATTTATTTATTTATTTATTTATTTATTTATTTATTTATTTATTTACTTCTGAAACTAAGTATCACAGAGTGAGATGGTTTCTATCTGACTCCTAGCCATATATGGGTCACAGAGAACATCAAGGACCCATCTGTGTACATGATATTGAAAAAACACAGTACTGTATAAAAACACATGGCTTACAAGTAGTGGCGTGCGGTGAACTTCCTCACTAAGGACTAGGTTCAAAGACTCGGGTCGGAATTTACAGAAATTCAATAAATAAATAAATATATAGTCCTATACATAATTTAACAACATAAATATCTTAACCCTTTGGCACTCAGCCTATATGCAGGTGTTTGCTCGAAGACACTCAGGCCAATTTTTGTGATTTTCCAAAGCAAATTACAAAAATTCAACACGTAAAGAGTTTAACACACATTAAAATAAAATTAATCACACTAATACAGGAAACTATGAGCATTTCAGAAATGAATATACCTTGGACGTATTGTTATTGGTTAAGCCCAAAATAATTATTAAATTCCGAAAATAATTTTTTAAAAATAAATTATTGTTTTCAATGACAGAAAAATTAGACATTGTTGCGTCTTCCTTCCTTACTCTTAGACGTGGATGAAAGAACATTTAATTCTGAATAATTTGATATCAATATGATGTGTGTGCTGCAATTCACTCATGAAGCATTGCACAAAGTTATTCAGTGTACATGTAACGGTCATCGATGTCAGGGCCTCGCGGTCCGATGCACGGTGAGCAGTTACGACCGTGTCACTTCCCACATAACGGGAATCACTTTCGGCAAAAGAAGGTCATTATTACTGTCTAAATCATCTGAAAATTCATGGATATCGGCCTCATTCGGCCTTGAATATGGCCTAGCCATTACTATAAAAAGATGACGCAAGCACGTGCAACAACGGAGTTATGAAAAGAAGTAAAATTGTAGTTTACGAACTGCATCGAACACACGATATACCAAAGAAACGAAATAAACTATAAACAAAACTCATAGCAAGATCAACTTTTTGTATTCATAAGCCTGTCAAAACAGATCCACGCAATAACAACTTCAAATAACCACAACATAAACATTCACGGTCAACAGATTTCATTTGTCGAAAATAAAAATATTCTGTAGGGCTGATGGATATATCTGTAGAGTAAAACGCAAATTCAACGCTTTAATGTACCGTCACGATCAACTGTTACGATTTAACAGCTACGCAAATGACCAAAATCCGTAAATAAGACAGAGCCGATGTATCGGCGCCGTGAGCGTTTTCGCCATAACATCTCGCGCCGATAGATCGGCGCGCTGAGTGCGAAAGGGTTAATGTCCGCCTCTGTGGTGTAGTGGTTAGTGCAATTAGCTGCCCCCGCCCCCGGAGGCCCGGGTTCGATTCCCGGCTCTGCCACGAAATTTGAAAAGTAGTACGAGGGAAGGAACGGGGTCCACTCAGCCTCAGGAGGTCAAATGAGTAGAGGTGGGTTCGATTCCCACCTCAGCCATCCTGGAAGTGGTTTTCCGTGTTTTCCCACTTCTCCTCCAGGCAAATGCCGGGATGGTACATCACTTAAGGCCACGGCCGCTTCCTTCCCTCTTCCTTGTCCATCCCTTCCAATCTTCCCACCCCCTCACAAGGCCCCTGTTCAGCATAGCATGTGCGGCCGCCTGGGCGAGGTACTAGTCATTCTCCCCAGTTGTATCCCCCGACCCAATGTCTCACGCTCCAGGACACTGCCCTTGAGGCAGTAGAGATGGGATCCCTCGCTGAGTCCGAGGGAAAAACCAACCCTGGAAGGTAAACAGATAAGAAAGAAAGAAATATCTTAATAAATTAATCAAAAATATAATTAAGCAATTAAATATAAATAAACTTAAATAAAATCAACTACAATAAATTCAACTTTATTTGTGTATTAGTGTATTTCTTCCGTCGCCTTTCTGAAGGAAAATGAATTCTGGTTCTCCCAAAAGTTTTCAGTTTCATTATTGCGAACAGGTTGGAATTAGTGATGGGACATTCGATTCATTTTACTGAATCGATTCATTTGATTCCGTTCACGTTACTGAATCGATACAGTGATCCGATTCACGGCTCATTGGTCACCGCTCCTACTGCATCTGTGTAGTATGTGCTGGTAAGACAGCAGCAACAGCATTCAGTGCTCGCAGCTGCCATCTGGTCTTCATACTATGAACTCCTTTCTTAGAAAAAATGCTAGTTACTCTAATACGTCGAAGGTTTCCGGCGACGCAGGGTGGGAAAGGTTAGGATTAGGAAGGTAGCAGCCATGTCCTGAATTAAGGTACAATCCCAGCATTTCCTGGTGTGAAAATGGGGAAACTACGGAAAACCATCTTAACGGCTGCCGACGGTGGGATTCGAACCCACCATCCCCCGAATGCAAGCGCATAGCCACGCGATATTAACCGCACGACAACTCGCTCAGTCATTTTTGAAAATATGTATTTTTCTATCAGCTGAGAATTTTTTTAAATCGTCATATTTTGTATAGGCTACCCGAGATGTACAGTAGCCCGCAGGTTTTCTGATACAACATAGCCTACTGTTATTGTGTCTGTCCACATATGATTGAAGTCTTGTGCAACGATGTGACATATGAACTGAGAAAATACTGAGCCGTTCTTCCCAATATAAAACAGGTACTTTTGAGTGGTCATGAGCATGACTCATAGTCATAGGGCAGGCTAGAGTCGAGTTTAATTGTCAAATGTCAACTAAGTTATAATACTAAGATTCATTAAACTAATAAACAGTATAACCTAATAGCCTACCTACTTACTACCTACTTCGGAATTATGTTGTGGCTACCTTTTTAACACTGCAAATAAATCCATCTATTATTTAAACCTCCCTGTAAGAAGAGGACAGTGAATGCAAATGGGTATTATTTTCAAATGAGCTGAGCTCGAGAGTCCATTATAGCATGCGATTCTTTCAGTGTAGCATGGCTTACTGTATGTCTCGCTGCAGTGAGCCGATACGGAGCCGTGCGTATCTTGTGTCTCACTGAGCCGGCTCGTTCACGATTCTTTCCGTGTGCCATGGCTCACTGTATGTCTCGCTGCAGCGGAAGCTCGGCTCTCCGCGTGTCCAGTGAGCCGATAAGGAGCCGTGTGTATCATGTGTCTCACTGAGCCGCGCTCGTTCACGATTCTTTCGATGTGCCATGATTCACTGTCTCGCTGCAGCGGAAGCTCGGCTCCCCGTCAACGTCCAGTGAGTGCGCCACTCAGCACTGTCCGCTGGGAGTAAGCTGAATCGTGTGCCGTGAGCTCGCCGTTCCTGTGAATCGATTCACTCAGACACTTGAATGAATCGATACACTGCTTCGAATCATTCATTCAGTAGCCAACCCTAGTTGGAATGACACTTTTCGTGGTGCGCTATGTTTTTGTGGAAATTAAAGATGTCACAAAATCCATAATGTTATTCCACACTCCCTTTTCTGTTTCGAACAGAACGCAGGGCCAATAATACAGTTTGTTTCTTGATTTGAAAAAGCATAATAGTCTGTTTTGAAATTACTATTACAATCTTTCATTTTTGTCCTTATTGAAATGCTTTGAGTTGGCCTATCTTTGGTTATTATTTGTTGCCTTTCTTCAAAACTGAAGCGTCCACATGATACCACGAATAATTGATCGAGAATGCAGCACTCAGACTGCCAGTCCCTACTCGTATTCTTTTATTTCATTAAGTGGGCAAAAATATTGCATTACAAACTCGAATATTCACAGGTACTTTTTGATCGTTATTTACAACTTAGAATGTGGTAGCGTTCACAGCGTTCATCACAAAGTTTACATACACAATCACTGCTGGGGATGTGATACTCCTTATTTGTCGTATTCTTTGCATTATCTCTTGGCGTAATGCTACTGCTTGAGCCATCGCCCTGCAGCAAGGGACTAGGTTTCTCAACCGAGTCCCCTTCCATACTTTACACTTCAAGTCACTTTCAAAACACATAGATAATCTAACACTTTCACATTTCATGAGATCTCTTTCAATGCCGAAATAATTAATGTAAGCTTTTTTTTATTGGCTTTAAGTCGCACCGACACAGTTAGGTCTTATGGTGACGATGGGACAGGAAAGGGCTAGGACTGGGAAGTAAGCGGCCATGGCCTTAATTATGGTACAGCCCCAGAATTTGCCTGGTGTGAAAAATGGGAAACCACGGAAAACCATCTTCAGGGCTGCCGACAGTGGGGTTCGAACCACTATCTTCCGAATACTGGATACTGGCCGCACTTAAGCGACTGCAGCTATCGAGCTCGGTAATAATGTAAGCTTAATAACCTTAAAAATGCCACTGGTAAAAAGCAAACAAAAATTAAATTTACTTGTTACGGAACGTCCGAGCGTAGCGCCTGACCAACACTATAGGCTCCGTGTGCTGATGGGAGAAATCTGCCGCTGCGCTGCGAGTGGTGAACATTGTAAGTGAATGCGTTTCACCCACCGCCGTCTCAATCCTATATACTGCCTGCTCTATGCTATGCGGTTAACGTGCTTCTCAGCGTGAGCTCTTAGTGTCACGAACCTCCGCTAGGGGCGCCAGCTAACGCACCCAACCTATCTCCGTACCCACGTTATTGTGTTCCAGTGCGTTTGCATCAAGCATTTATGTGTGTGTCCCTGGTTGTAAAATGATTAATTGTTGTGTTCTTCTCTGTATATGAAAGCAGGAAATCCAAATTCTTCAGGTGTGAGGATTCCTGTTATCCACCCAAGTAAAAGAACTTTGGTAAAATTGGATTAACGCTATATCAAGGCAAGGATAAACCAAGGGTAATCAATGGATTCCATCCGATTATTCCCGTGTTTGAAGCCTCAATTTTAGAGATGGAGGTAAAAAATAAAACTAAAATAAAAATATATTGAAGCCAGAGAGCGTGCCTAGTCTTCGAATTATCCCCATTACCTTCAAACTAGAAAAATAGCTCCACGAAAGACCAGACAGCGACAAGATATTTCTTCGGAAGAAATCTGTGATGAAACATGTTCTTCAACCGCAGGAAATAGTATCAATCGAAGTCAATATTCTAACGAGTAAGAATGACAGCAGAGGTCAGAAAATCAGACATTAGAGGCTACGATCAAGAATTCTGAGACTGCGATAACAGCTGATGACTAACCATAATAAAATTAAAACACTACAGAGACAATTCGAAGACAACCCAGAAATTGATCGTTTGAAAAAAGTAAAGGAAGCAGCCAAATATAATGGAAAAACGACCATTTTTAAAAATCAAATCCAAAATTTTCGCAAGCCAAAATCTGGGCAGTCAGAACAAATCACGCGCTACTACGTGGCGTGGGGAATGGTATCCCAAACGGTTATGAATATGGCAGAACTCCTGGTCTTGTGTCAGCTCCGTCACGAAGTACTCTGGACAGGTAGCGTAAATGGAAAATGTTGATTGTATTTGTCGGGATATCCCAAGGAAAGACTTAGAGCAGAATGTCAAACTCTCAGACCAACTGACAGGACTATAACTGATCGCTGATTAAATGGCTAATTAGGTACGGCTCCTCTAGAACCGAACCAGTGACAAATTTGCTTGTGTGGTGAATGTTGAAAGTGTATGCGGCACAGATATTGTAAAATCTCAGGCTCTCGCGAATAAACTGTTGTGTTTTCTTGTAATCCGACTTTCAGAGAAGTTATCTAGTCCTGCTGCCTACTTCCTCGTTAAAGTCTTAGAAGTCTCCGATCTATCCCTTGTAGTTCAGAAATGATTACTGTAATGCCTTTCGGAAAAACAATCTAGATTTTGTGCATTTCTATTCACCAGCAGATAAAATACTTACAATGCTTGAATGATGATTTCATCAAGTACGTTAAAATAATTCGGTTGGAATCAAAACGTGAAAAACTGAAGTGTCTCACTAATGTGATAGTACATATATCACACCCCAGAATTATATGTAGAAGTTAGAGATATTATTGTCAGTATTCGATTTATTATTATTATTATTATTATTATTATTATTATTATTATCATTATTATCATTATTATTATCAGTATTATTATTATCATTATTATTATCAGTATTTCATTTGTATATTTTGCCATTTATATTGGTAAGCTGGAAGATATCCACATATGTAGGTATGAGTAATTTGTTTTGCACGAGTGGGAAAACATTGCTTTAATAACTCTGGTAATTTGAATGAGTCATATGGCTACCCCAGTGTTTGTTGTGATGTACTTGTGTCGGGAAATTCATGAGTCATGTATATATCCCAGCCTGATGAGATGAGCTTGTTGTTGTATTAGGAAAATTTGGTGACTCATGGAATATACCCCAGAGTTTGTTATTGTCTTGGGAGGAAGAAGTAGTTCAGGGCTTGGGCTTGAGAAGAGGATCACTCATGATTGGCTGGCAAGCACCAATCCAGACGTCTCATCTGAGAGGAGGGGGATGTTGATGTCTATAAAGGTGGATCATACGGCGGCAACCGGGGACATTGTAAAGGAACATTGTAAGGGTGATTGTAGAGGTGATTTTAAAGGAACGAGAAGGAAGATAATTACAACTACAACTGACGCACTGTACGGGAAGGAAGTGGTGCTGATACACGGTACTGGAGTGACACGGCTGCAATGGACTGGACTTCAAACGTTCGTGGAGCGTAGTCTTGTTCTGTTCGTGGAAAGTGGCTGATTGTGGAGAGTGCTTGCGCATTAAGTATTGTAGCACTTGTGGCGGCCTAGCATTATATGTTGGTGAAAGCTATCTCAGACTTTCCATAATTTATGTTGAGGATCGACAGACGTGTGTATATATCTTTACAAGTGTTAAAATATGTGAACACAGTAGTACAAGGTACAGTATCTGTGTGATGTGATAACTGCCGATTATGAGAATCGGTAAGTCGAATTTATATAGAGACAGTGAATGGTATTTATCTTCATACATGTACATTGTTCATCGGACCATCTACAAATGGTAGCTTAGTTCTCGCTTTCGTTTTCCCACGATTTTCATTATTATTGTTGTTGATGTAAATATGGAGTCTTCCAGCAATATTTTATGTGTGTATTATATGTATAATGTTGTATGTTGATGAGGTGCTCATGCACGGAATTTGTTCAGAATATAGTTAGCTATTTTAGAATCAGTGTTATTGATGAACCTAGGTGCAGTTCCTACCTAATTAGTCGTTTTCAGGAGGTTAGGTAAGGCCTGCAGCAGATATACCAGTACGCAGCATTATGTACACGCCCTGGGATATACAGTTTATCATGCTCTTATCTAAATTCGAGGGATCCATTCTGGTGAACTCTGGCGCCCATACTACGGACATTTCGGTTAATTATGCTTATTAATTTTATTAAGTTATTTAAGTAATTTTATTTATATATTTTTATTCATGATTTTATTTATCAGTAGTCATCAACTTATTACACTAATGAGACGGCAGATGCTGTCTCGCTAACTGTGAAATCTATAGTGGAATGTGTCTCTTATCTGTTACAAAATCGGTTATTTTATGTTCTCGCTAGATGATTTCCTGGAGACGCAATCGATCTATTTAGTTCAGTGAGATTGGGTGGTGGATTTAATGACATGACGAACGCACGCACTGCATTATGTGCTATAAAATGTATCCTGAAAACTGGTCATAAACAAATGGTCAGCGAAATAGTGACAGAATTTTTTTTGCGCCCACTGCTGGTAAATAACAGTAAGAAAAGTACGGAAAAGGTGCTCCGTTATTCGTGTCGGGAAAATTCTGAAATTGGCATGTACCATGCAGCATGGGATGATCCTAATATAATATCTACTGTATTATTTTACGTTTCTATATCTTAAGCCAAGCTCAAATGTCGAATGTTAGTTTCTGTATGTGCATTATCCTCTCAATGAGTAACATGTTAAAGATTATTTTTCATTTTATATTGATGTTACGGACCAACTCTCATCTAACCAACATGTTCTCTGGGTGCGGTAAGTGCTGCCATCTGCAATGTCGCTGTAAACGCAATTCTCGTGGCACAGAGCAGGCAGTATATAGAGATTGAGACGGCGGTGGTTTCACCCCGCACATATCTACTGTCATCTCACCGCGTGCTGCCATAGCCGACTAAATAATAACAGTGGGATTTCAGAGTGTTTTATGCAACAACAATTGGCCACATTATTCCAAACTTGCAGAAAGTGGTCATGTAATAAATTTACAAGAAAAACAGTTCGCAGGAAATAGCAATAGAGGAATAACTGCAAATGTGATCAGAAGGAAACACCGGTTCAGTAGATATCCTACCATTTCACGATAGGGGCAACGTAGTAATTTATGTATTAGTAATGGAGTGGTGATAACGAGATTAGTGTTCATATACACATTCAATAATGCTGTCTTCAGAAAAACATCCTTGGTCTGTTTCTAATGCGATATCATGTTAGCGTAGGTTAATGCTGCTAGGGAGGCCATTGATTTCAAATTTAAATTTTAAATAATTTTAAACATAATCATGTTTTGTAAGGAAGGCCTTGGTAACAATAGTTATTATTTCATGAAGGCGAATAATTGTTTCCATGAAATGTAAACATATTTCAACTGTTGTTTATGCATTTTGCTCAGAACATGTCACCTCGTGTACTGATCGACCGTGTGATTGGTCTCGACCTCGCATCTCAAACGTAGGGAAAATGAACTACAACAGGGGGAAGAGAGTAGAGGAACTTTTTCTAATAAAAAGGCTCAGGCTTGATGTTGGACCTATTGAAATTCCTGATACTGAAACCGCATGTATACTATCAAAAATTATGTATAAGATGAAAAGTTCAGAATCACTTAAAGTTGCCAATAAGTGATTATTTATATTGTGTGTCTGTATGTATAATATGTTCAAGTCCACCTCCGTAATATAACGGTTGGCGCTAGCTACTAGCTGCCTTCCTCGGGGACCCGGGCTTGAATTCTGACACTGTCAGATAGTTAAGATTGGCATGAGGGTTGGTATGTGGTTAAAACCGTGCATGCAGCTCATTTCCATTAGGGGTGTGCTTGAAAAGAAATGCACCACCTCGGGACGAGGACATGAATGTACGGATGTAAAATACGGTATTTCTGTGAGCTATTTGATATAGCGTAATGGAGGCCTACTTGTGTAATTATATTTGTATACTGCCTTTCCAAATCCATTTCGTTAGGTTTTTGGTCTATAGTACAGTACATTATTATTATTATTATTATTATTATTATTATTATTATTATTATTATTATTATTATTATTATTATTATTATTATTATTATTATTATTATTCGAGCTATAATTAAGACTGTGGCAAAACAATACAGTGTGTATCTATTATGATGTGTGTTCTCTAAAAAGGATGGCCTACTGCAGCTTGCTTTGCAAATATAACATTGCTATAATAATTTGTTTCTAATTGTTTACCTATTTGTAAAATGGTTAAAATACATGTTGTAAAGAGTTAGTTTGTATTAATTAAAATGTATACATCCAGAATTACTTCTTGCGATTTATTGCTATGATCCACCGTCTTTTCAAATGCATTTCATGAGGTCGTGAAGAAAACGTTTGTATCACAATATCTATTAATGCAGCCAACAACAAGCATATAGTTCTGCCCGAACGTTATCGCGTTAAAAAATAATCATCTGAAGACAGCATTGTAAAATTATTCTTCTTCTGCTGATTCTCCTTCTTAATTTATTTATTAGGTTCCGCTTTCGTGTTATACCCAGCCATTAGTCGTTTTATCGTGTAAAGCCAAAACTATGAAGGTTGGTACTGTATATTAATTGTAAAAGGGGGAACGATAAGAAATTGGCTGAAAAAACACACGTAGGTATCATATAATGTGTCAAAAACAAAACAAAACTTGGGATAGAGAAAGTACGGGGACAAAAGGTTCTACTCTTCACGCCAGTGGGAACCATCACGGCGGCTATCTATATCACAAACATGACCGGATCAACACGTACGGAATTCTAATAATGGCTTTAGACAAAAACATAGATTCAGCGATAGAGGGCCACTGTAAAATGATTGAATATATGTATGTAAACATTACACATATTCCAGCTTCTTATGCACGGAGCCTATACGCGAACTAGGGCATCTTCGCCTGTTCCCTTCCCCCGAGAAGAGCCGAACGTTTCCGATTCTCACTCGACGATCACAATCAGCGCCCGGGCGGTAGTGTATGTAAGAATACCAAGTGTTATTTTACGACGAAAATTGAGGAATATAAACTACGGCTTTTTTACTGGTGTGTATTTATTGTAAAATACCTAAATTACAAATGTCAGGGGACTAGCCTAGTCCCCTAGTCCCCCAGATGGCACGTCACTGCTTAGAAGTACTAACTTTTCAGATTTAAATCTGATTTTTAAAAGTTGAAGATAATAAAGCACCATATATCATCAAAATATTGCTTAAATATAGATCATTTCTTGTGAAATAAGTGGAACGAAAGCTCAAAGAAGGAAAATGGTGAACCTTATAAACTCCATACCAGCAAGTATCTGAGACTTAGCACATTCAGAAACAGAAATAAGTTTACATCATTGAAATGTAGGTAATGACTAGCTTCTGATGAGGATGAGTACAGTGAAAATTTTCTCATCTGGACAGAAAATTTGTCAGTGACTATCATTCACATGCTTCTCCAACGGTCTCGGCTCTTATGTCCTTCATCTGATGAAGCTGCTGACAGTCACTGTCCTATGCTTCACTGCTATGCTCCAAGTCTAAGGTTTTCTCTAATATTGTATAATTTGGTTTTTGCTAGGATTTTTAGTTTCCATGCCACGACACTCTGCCTGTAGCGCAGAATTCCTTGAATTCTTATGTCAACAGTTTTGACGCGTCTCTGTTTCATGTGGCTGACTGGTTCCAGCCCTATCATTAACAGAAAAACCTCATTGTATTATTTCATGGTTTGGTACGGAAATATGCTTGTTACTTACAAGGGTCGCACAGGCTTCGGCAGCCGGTACAATTCCCGTCCTCGCCGCTAGATGGGGGCTTCATTCATTCCATTCCTGACTCGGTCACATGACTGGAAACAGGCTGTGGATTTTCATTTTCACTTACAATGGTCGCAACAAATAAAAAATCTTCACTTGTGGACTTGTGTAACATGATCACAGCGATACGGCTACTTTTCACTCCCCACTCCTTGTTGACTGTATACTGACTGACTTTCAATTGCTTCCTTTCTAGAAGCTCGGATTTAATGTTGCGCTTTTATACACACCCAGAGGCGGATCCAGGGAGGGGCTATATGGGGAGTTTGGGGTGTGGGGCTTTCGCTGCGCCCTCTCCCTTCCAGTTACATATCATCGGGCGAGTTGGCCGTGCGGTTAGAGGCACGCGGCTGTGAGCTTGCATCCGGGAGAGAGTGGGTTCGAATCCACTGTCGGCAGCCCTGAAGATGGTTTTCCGTGGTTTCCCATTTTCACACCAGGCAAATGCTGGGGCTGTACCTTAATTAAGGCCACGGCCGCTTCCTTCCAACTCCTAGGCCTTTCCTATCCCATCGTCGCCATATGACCTATCTGTGTCGGTGCGACGTAACTGTATAAGAGAAAGGGCGATCACTTCTCTGCGCGTCCGTTCACTTACCATTGTTTGCGGCAGGCACCACGGCGTCTGGCCGAAACTGTGGCATGACGGTCGCTTACTGATTTAGTTGCTAATGCATGTACCTCCGTACCTCGTATTGCGCGAAAGTTGTTTATCTTTAACTTTTGTGAATCTGCAAATACCCATGTGACATTACCTTGATGAAAATAATGCTTCAGACCACCAGACAATAAAACGAAGGCAATCCGAAGGTCATTGCTTATTGTTTAAGTATTTTCAACGGCTGAATCTATTATAAACGCCAACTATCACTCAAAAACATCCGGCTCCATGGCTAAATGGTTAGCATGCTGGCCTTTGATCACAGGGGTCCCGAGTTCGATTCCTGGCAGGGTCGGGAATTTTAACCAAAATTGGTTAATTTCCTTGGCACGGGGACTGGGTGTATGTGTCGTCTTCACCATCATTTCATCATCATTCCGACGCGCAGGTCGTCTGCGGGCGTCAAATCAAAAGACCTACACCTGGCGAGCCGAAATCCTCGGACACATCCCGGCACTAAAAGCCATACGCCATTTCATTTTCATCACTCAAAAACCTCGATATTTTTCAGTAAAAATATTGAGAAATATATTTTACCTTTACGAACCTTTCCAAAAAGTCGAGATTTGGCGAGATACCGCTCACATTGACAACTCTTGGGCAAACATTGGATGAAGTATTTCGTGTTGTTAGTCAGCACAGCATTTTAATGAGAATCTATATTACTGTATGTGAGAACATTCTTATGAAGGAGACATGTCTTCTTAATTTATAACGGGTTGTAGGCCGTGTTACAAGGAGCAATAAGGAAGCAAGGCATTTCTTTATACCACTCGGAAAGAAAAAAAGCGACATGTTTTTGAAGTGGAAAAATGTTATTCCGCGGGAGGAAAAAATCTTACTGCTAAGTTCTGTGTGTGATGTTCATTTTCATGACAAATACTGTACATTATTAAGGCTGATATATTTGTGATTAACGGCAAAGAGACGGAACGTACGTGACTGAGACGTAAGGACGTGATGACGTATGGACCATGAGGATGAGGAACAGGATAAAATGTAACGACTAGCTTCTGATGAGGATGAGAACTGGGAATGAATCCGCAACAATAGTGTGTGTACAATCATCTTATAGATGCAGTAGGAGCAGAAGTGGTACTGGTGCAGAAGTTCGTGCGGTGTGTTAATATCTCTGAAATGTTCGTAAACATTTTCGCCGGGTTTGATCTTAAAAGGTACTTTAGACTCAAAGCAAGCTGTTAAGCCCATTACAACTCTAGGTCAGTAATTTCGAAAAAAAGTGTAAGGACTACTAGCGCTTGACGTCCCGTCTCTGCTTGTTGCGGGGAAAATAGCTTGAAATTATTATTATTATTATTATTATTATTACTAAGTTATTATTTTACTATTTGCTTTACGTTACACCGACATAGATAGGTTTTATGACAACGATGGGATAGGAAAGGTCTAGGAGGGGGGAAGGAAGCGACCGTGCCCATAATTACGGTACAGCCCCAACATCTGCCTGATGTGAAAATGGGAAACTACGGAAGACCCTTTTCAGGGTTGCCGGCAGTGGGGTTCGAACCCTCTGTCTTCCGAATGCAAGTTGACGGCTACGTGACGCAAACCACGTGGCCAATCGCTCGGAACGCTGTATTTTTATTTTCTCCGTGTCTAGAACAGAATTTAACATCTTGGAATGGGTTTATGTGTATAAATTGCATTGTTAAGGATATCACCTAGTGTGCTGCAAACGAAAGGCCGCGCGTTTGTAATAGAATTGCTTGCAAACATAACTTCCTTTTTCGTAGCATCTTACATTGCAGAACGCAATACTATAGTGGACCGAAATAGGTAAAGTGAGCACACTTTCTCTTCTATATGCTATGCTAACACTTTTATTTCTGCTTAAATAGCCTACGTATGTCACTATAGTTCGCCAGGGATGAGGACACGTCCCTTGAAGAGTAACTACTGAACTCGTCTTAGCAGTGGCCGGCGGACTGGCAACAAGAGGATGCACGTCGGCATGTGTCGTTTACCTAGCGAACACATAAGACCAATAGAAAGGACACATCCATTTAACAAGTTTTACGGGAGGTGAAGACATCGTCGCCATCTGACGGTAGGATAAAAATGGAAAGCCGGGCTTGGAAGAGTAGAAATTCTTAATGCGCATTCATCAAATATTCCGCGATTTAACATAAGTTACTTACGATTAAGATAATATTTTCAAATTGCCCTAAGTATAAAACACTAGTTTTGAACACTAGCAGTATGTTTAGAAATATTAATAACAGTTTCCTTATATTTTAAATAATTAACTAAATTGGAATTTGCTGTGCGTGTTTTAAATCGTGGCATGAAAAAGGTAGTCGGCTGCCAAAATGTAGTGTTTTGGCCAAAGAAATTATGTAAGCGGGAAAGCTATAGATAAATCGATAAGTGAATTCGTTACGCGTTTATTACTTTTTATGTGATGTCTATCTTTGTTACATATGTACGTAGAAGGAGGAAAGTGCTGCGCGACCGCTTGCCAGCCATTGCGCTGATTGGACCGCCACTGACAGCCAGCTCGGCGCTGCTTGTTTCGTGCTGTTAATCGTCACACTGCCGGTTACAATCTGGGGTGTCGGAATTTTGTCCCGCAAAAGATCTTGTTTACTTTTCTGTAAAAAAATCTTACGTCCGAGTTGAAAATGAAATACTCAGCGGAACACTAGACATTATATAAATATTAAATGACACATTGCCAACATTTTTAGACACAGAACATTTACACTGCTTACATACTGACGCGCTGGGTGCAAACACGAACACAAACTTTGTTTACGTTGTAGTATTTAAACGCATCGTACTTACCACACATTAGCATAACATACACTTACAAGTAAGAAGGAAGTTTATTCATACACTGAAGAAAATGGAAATTGCAACACCCAGAACGAATGGTGCTACATTGCTGCAATTAAACATGCAGGACGAGTGTTCGGTTGTGATTCGATGATTACACTTTCAGATCCCTCTGCCCGCAAGTTTGGACAACAATCAATACAGGATGTGCCCACCACGAGCTGCAATACATTGATGAATTCGTCGAGGCATGGAGTCAATAAGGCCCTGGATCGCTTCCTGAGGAATTGCGGCCCATGCTTGCTGCACTGCACGGGTCAGTTGTTCCAGAGTTGTGGGTGGCTGAGGTCGGTTGGCCGGTTGTCGACCCATCATGTCCCACACATGCTCAATAGGACTGAGCTCCGGGGATCTGGCGAGCCATTCTAAGGTTGTGATGTCATGGAGAGCTTCTCTGGAGATGCGTGCAATGTGAACCCGGGCATTGTCCTGCTGAAACATCCCATTAGCAATGTTCGCCATCATAGGGACAACCACTGGATTGAGTACCCTATCAACGTACTGTCGAGCAGTCATAGTGCCCTCAACAATCACTAATTGTGATTTCACATTAAAGCCAATAGCTCCCCAGATCATAATGCTTGGTGTTGGCCCTGTGTGCCTCTCGACAATACGATCTGGGCGGCCCCTCTCCCCGGTACGTCGGCGCACACGATTCCGGCGATCACTGCGGGCAAGACAGAAGCGCGATTCATCACTAAAGACGACCCTATGCCATTCGTCGACCCACGTCGATCTTTCTCAACACCAGGCCAACCTTACCCGTCGCTATTGTGGGGTCAATGGAACACCTTCTGCAGGGGCACGGGCTCGTAAGACAGCTGCACACAGGCGATTACCAATTGTTTGTTGTGTAACGTGGGGTGCCACAGCTGCTCGAACTTGCGCTGCTGTTGCATGGGTTCCATCCAAGCCATCCGAATGATGCGGCAATCCTCTCTCACAGTTGTTTGGCGCGCTGGGCCTGTGCCAGGTCTACGAGTGTGGGTACCTTCATTTGACCACTGCTGCCATACACGTTGTACCGTAGATGCCTGTCGGCCAACTCGTGCAGCGACAGTCCTTAGCGATAATCCAGCCTCACACGGGCCAATTATCCGAGCCCTCTCAAACGGCGACAGTTGTTGATAGAGTGCTCTTCTCTGTCGTCGAGGCATGTCTGACGGGGAACACTTCACTGCACAGACTGCAAGTCAACTACGCTGCACCAGAGTCAGTATACTGGAGTTGATTCCTCCGCGACCAATCACGTGGGGAGACCTGTAGCAACAATCCAATGGGTCTGAAACTTTGATCGTTTACATACCTACATGGTATCGTTCCATATCTTGAAAATCAACACAAACGACCAATGCCTTCATGGTGTTGCAATTTCCATTTTCTTAAGTGTATTTAAAATCATTGCATGTGTACTGTCCTCGATCGTCATAAGAAATAAATACTCCTAGCAGTGCTTGTAGAGCGGAAGTTTTACAGTGACCACAGAAAGTATTCGTACACCAACATCCTAACGTATAGCTACCTTGTATATTAAGCACCATGAACTAATATAAACATCCAGTGAGACAAATGTATGAAGAAAAGACAACACCTCACTGTACAATTGCTATGAGATTTACAGTTCTCAACGTAAGAAACATTTAACTCGTCTTTTAACACAACAACAAGTATTCGTACACTATTAGATATTTCAAACACTTGCCGAATTCTTTGTTCAAACACAGTCTTAATACTTTGTATGCGTGCCTTTAGCTTTGATGACTTGCTCCAACCGTCTTGGAATTGAGCTAATTAAACTTTTGGTGTACTCTTCAGATATGTTGGACCATGCAGCTGAGGGTATCACTTTAAGATGTTCTTTACTAGTAGGATGGCGTTTTTGCACTTCTTTGCCTAAATAATCCGACAGGTTCTCTTTGGGATCTGGACTCTGCAGTGGAGTGAGAAAGGTCTTCTTGGGGCATTGTACAACAACCATTTACGGGTTATCATGGCACAATACTTAGGATCATTGTCCTGTCGGAAGCGGAAGACTCCTTCCGCATGAAGCTTGTGTGCACTGCTGCTTAAATTACGGCGCAACACATCTATGTACTTCCTGACGTCCATAATTCCTTCAATAAATGCCAGGTTTCCCATTCCATTCGCAGCCATGCAGCCCCAAACCATCACACTCGCTCCTCCGTTTTTTTACCGTGGGGATTACATTTTGAGGTTCAAGTTCGGTGTTTGGCTTCCGCCGTACCTTGCTGCTCCTACCAGTTCCAAACTGTGCAAACTTTGCTTCATCAGAAAAAATAATGTTGTTCCGAAAGTCCATTGCCTTTCCAAAATACTCCTTCGCGAACTGTAGGCGCTCCTGCCTATTTCTTTCACTGATATATGGCTTCTTTCGTGGACATCTACTAAGTTGGTTCGCGCTGTGCAATACATTCCTTATAGTTTGCACACTCACCGTTTTGTTGGACCTTGAAGCGAGTTCTGTAGCGATGAATGCAGCACTTCGGAAGTGTTCCTTTTGTGCCGAATGCACAATATTGCGTTCGTTGACTCAATGAAAGTTCCGCCTTCTTTCGCCCCATAGGCCTACTAAATAACCTTGCGGCAACGACAGCACAGTGATATCTAAAGAGGTAACAACCCCTCCTGCAGGCACAGCGGCGTAAACCTGTGCGACAACTGATTTAACCAATCACCAAGACATTACATCCGCACTGTACGAATACTTTCTTTGCGGTACGATCTGCAGTTCATATACGTATCGTGCCGATCATGTTACATTTTTAAACGATCTGTATGTTCAGCGTGTATATCTGATGTCTGTCATAATGCCATTTACAAATCTGACTTCAGCTTGTAAGCCGTAATGTCGTTCCATCACATACCATAGGTGTACGAATACTTTCTGTGGCCACTGTATGTTTCAACTTGTCGGGCGAGAATGCTGACACACTATACATCCGTAGCCCAGGTAGTAAGATCTGTCCTCTGCAGAAAGAATATAATAGTAATAATTAGTTAACCCTCTACTGCCCAAATTATTTTGTTGTGTTTTAAAAAATTTTCTCTGCCATATACTAAGTAAATATGTTGTAAACTACACATAAATGCAGTTTTTATTGAATTTTCATTTTTGATTTTCAAAAATTAGGTTTGTGACTTCCAGGTCACACTGGGCAGTAATGTTCTGATATGTGAAAATTGACTGATTTATAAAATATTCAAGATGCTTACCTTTGGTTTCTATATTTTTTATGCATATAATTTGTTAGTAATAACACAAAACATAATTGTAAAACTAGCTATCCGCCATGTGCCTGGGAAATGCTCCCAACCATACATTCCTGGTGGCTTATGCATATAACTATTAAACTATAAACAGTTGAAAATCACACAGCCATACTGTAACTTGAAAGTTACACTGGGAAGTAGTGGCTCAATTGCATTCTAACAGTAGAAAATGTGTACAGAATGATGTGTGACTTCAAAGTCACATTGGGCAGTAGAGGGTTAACTGGAGCTGATAATAATAGTACTAAACTTCCTTCACCTTACCTCAGGTATTTCTGGGGTCGCTGGAGCTACCCAAGCTGATTTGGGTTTTAGCCGGGGGTTTAAGACCGGATGTTCTTCCTGGCACTTCATG
Organism: Anabrus simplex; assembly: GCF_040414725.1. Lineage (NCBI taxonomy): Eukaryota > Metazoa > Arthropoda > Insecta > Orthoptera > Tettigoniidae > Anabrus > Anabrus simplex. The sequence continues at coordinate 553,458,688 of NC_090266.1, read as the reverse complement.
ATTTTATTGATGAAAATCTCAACCCAGGATCGACGGTGAATCGAACCTCAGTCTACCGAGTAAGAAGCTAGTAGCTAAGCTACTGAGCTAATTACACTAATAATAATAATAATAATAATAATAATACCGAGCTCGGTAGCTGCAGTCGCTTAAGTGCGGCCAGTATCCAGTAGTCGGGAGATAGTGGGTTCAAGCCCCACTGTCGGCAGCCCTGAAGATGGTTTTCCGTGGTTTCCCATTTTCACACCAGGCAAATGCCGGGGCTGTACCTTAATTAAGGCCACGGCCGCTTCCTTCCACTTCCTAGGCCTCTCCTATCCCATCGTCGCCATAAGACCTATCTGTGTCAGTGCGACGTAAAGCAAATAGAAAATAATAATAATAATAATAATAATAATAATAATAATAATAATAATGTATGGATGTTGTGGTTATCTCTTGTCCGTAGAGCTTGAGTTCGATTTTTGGCTTCTTCAAGGGCTTAGTGTGTGGCAGAACCCATCTGATCAACTATCTTATTGTGGCAGTAGTAGTTTAAGGCTAGAATTTCAGACTTATCACCAGCAACAGCGTTATATGCCGTTACTTCATGTGAACACTGCGGGGATGTTAGGGATTGAATCCAAGCTTTCGACATGCAATCTAGCGATTAGAAATGGTATACTACCACATGTCATACACCTGCCGGCTTACATTCTAATAGCAAAAATAAAATCTCGAATAAGAGGCCTCCTAGAAATTTAGTTAGGCAGAAACGTAGTAAGGAGTTTGACCTATGCTGACGAAGTGCGCACCAAGGAGTCTGCTCAAGGCTTCACGCCTCCACCTGACAGACTAATCACCATCAACAGAGTTATATGCCCTCACTCTATACGAAAACGGCGGGAGAGGTTTGGAATTGAAACCAGGCTTTTGGCATGTAATCTAGTGATAAAAAGTAGTTAGGCTAGTATGACAAAAACAAAAAACGTTATTGTTTTATCTACTGTATGTCCAACACTCGTCCCGTTTCCCTACAGAGTAGACATGAAGTGAGATGAATCTTCGTAGCAAGTTCCACGAATGGATGCCCTTCTTAACGTCAACCTTATCAGAGGCGTTAATGCGATGAATTTATGAAGTTGGACGCCGCCGAATGACGCTAGTTCAAGAAGCGCTACACCCTGATGCAATGTTGCATCGTGCACATGGGTGCGTTATGTATATGGGGCGAGTTCATTCTTCCCGATGCCGCCACGAAGTAATACAAGATCGAAGGAAGAGGGCTGGGCCAGGAGTTAATGCGCAAGATGGCGGCTGTACATAGGCTCTTATGGATAAAGTTGGGCCAGGGTAGGATGGGCGGTATACATAGGACTTCCGGAGGTGGCCTTGGGGCTAATGCGTAAGATGACAGCCGCCTGCAACTTCCTAGTGCAAGGGCCCCCGAGGCAAGATGGCCGCTATACATTGGTTATATGAGACTAACTTTAAGGAGCTGGGTCAGGGGCTAATGGAGATGCATTGTTCTTGTAGGCCTAACTCTACAGAGATACCTCAGGGCTCACAACTTGTAACTTAAAATCTATTATATTTATCAGCCTAACTTTCGAGAACTGAGACAAGGGTTGCTATGCAAGATGGCTGCTATACTCTACCGTATCGACCTAACTAGTGAGCTGCCTCAGGGGCTCACAACTTGTAACTTATGACCTATTAGTTCAATCATATTAACATTCGAGAACTGAGGCAAGGGCTGCTATGCAAAATTGGTGCTATACCCTCCTGAGACCCGCGACTTGGATTTTTGCAAGATTTGACTTAAACTAGGTTCTGGGGTTAAGGAAAGAGTTAAGCCATATTCTGATTTTTTTTTCTGCATTGATAGTTCTCACTAGTTCCCACAGATGTCACCATGTGCTAGAAATGCAGCAAGTGACAATACAAGAGGCCACATCATGCCTCAAACCTAAGGTATAGTATACTATACCGGGGGTCTGAGGAGGATATTCTATTCGTATAGACCTAACTATAGAGCTTCCTTAGGGGTTCACAACTTGTAACTTATGACATATTCCTTTTTTCAGCCTAACATTCAAGAACTAAGTCAAGGGCTGCTATACTCTATGGGTATAGACCTAACTAGAGGGCTGCCTCAACAACTCACACCTTGTAACTTATGACCTGTTAGTTTAATCAACCTAACATTCAAGAAATGAGGCAAGGGCTGCTATGCAAGATGGCTGCTATACTCTTTCCGTATATACCTAACTAGTGCTGCCTCAGGTGCTCATAATTTGTAACTTATGACATATTAGTTTAATCAACCTAACATTCGAAGATGAGGCAAGGGCTGCTATGCAAGATGGCTGCTACGCTCTATTCTTATAGACCTAACTAGAGGGCTGCCTCAGGGGCTCACAACTTGTAAATTATGACCTATTAGATTTATCGACCTAACGTTCGAGATCTGAGGCAAGGGCTGCTATGCTTCAATCGTGTAGACCTAAATAGAGGGCTGCCTCAGGGGCTCACAACTCGTAACTTATGATCTATTAGTTTTATCAACCTATCATTCGAGACTGAGGCAAGGGCTGCTATGCTAGATGGCTGCTATACTCTGTTCGTATGGACCTAACTAGAGGACTGCCTCAGGGGCTCATAACTTGTAAGTTATGACCTATCAGCTTTATCTGCCTAACTTTCGAGAACTGAGACAAAGGCTGCTATGGGAGATGGCTACTATACTCTATTCGTATAGACCTAGCTAGAGGGTTACCTCAAGGGCTCACAACTTGCAACTTATGACCTATTAGATTTATCAGCCTGTCATTCGTGAACTGAGGTAAGGGCTGTTATGCAAGATGGCTGCTATACTCTGTTCGTATACACCTAACTAGAGAGTTGCCTCAGAGACTCACCAGTTGTAACTTATGACCTATTAGTTTTATCAGCCTAACTTTCGAGACTGAGGCAAGTGCTGCTATGCAAGATGGCACCTATACTCTATTCGTTTAGACCTAACTAGAGAGCTGCCTCAGGGGCTCACAGCTTGTAACTTATGACCTATTAGTGTTACCATCCTTTCGGGAACTGTTGCAAGAGGTACTATGTAAGATGGCTGCTATACTGTTTTCTCATGGACCGATGTCTCGAAAGCTACCTCAGGGGCTTACAACTTATGGCGCATTAATTTTATCACCTACCTTGTGGGTGCTGAGGCAGTGGCTACTAGGCAAGATAGCTGCTGTACATTGGTTGTATTAGACTAACTTTAAGGAGCTGGGCTATCGCTCATCATTCTAACCAGCTGCCCTTCATATCTTCAGTCTAGGAAAGGAGCTAGTGGTGATACGCGGGCTTTAAAGGACCATTATGAAGTACACCTCTGCGAGAGATTTTTAATTCCCCTTGTTATCTAGACCTGCTACAAATTCTGTTATTAAGGACACATTTCGAGATAAAGAGGAGCAAGATGATGATGATGATGATGGTGATGATGATGATGAGGAGGAGGAGGAGGAGGCTAATGATTATAGTGATAATAAAGAAAAAGGAGAAGAGGAAAAAGGAGATCTCAATGTTTCTTTGCCATTAGAGCTTTATGATTTTACTTCATTTTCTAAGCCTACTACACGTTCTGTCGCCGTGCAACCATCTCAAGAAGAGGAGATGCAAGATGAAGCAGAAGAAGATTTCAACGCTTCTTTGCTATCAAAACAAGTTAAGTTTATACCTAGAAACGCTACTGCAGAAGCCCATATTACATCACAACAAGTCCCTACATATCAACAGTCTGCATGCAGGCTCAAAGTTCACAACAAGCCTCTATCACCCCATGTAGACATAAGATACTGTAAAGAACCCAACCTACTCGTAAAACGTTTGCAACTTCTAAGAGCCTATCAAGATGCTGGTTACACAGAGTATAAAGCAGATATTTTAGAAATAGAACAATAATTACGTCGTTCAGGTATTATTGAGTAATAGCTCTTCAAAGTGAAGACCTTGCCTGTAAGCTTTCTCTCGACAGTACAGTAGCCTAAACACCTTCCTACATTCCCAGCCCCCACCCTCACACTCACCCTCAGCTAAGTCATCCTTCTGTAGCATATAGTGGATCGAGTAGCTATACTGATACAGACTCTTTTCCAACATTCTCCCTTCCTTAGGGTTTTAACTCCGCCTCTAGCTGTAGAGTCACTCTAAAGCCCGGATAAAGGAGGAGAGACATCCTAAATAATAGAAAAATGTAAATTCTTTTGCCCTTTAGCCCTTTTGCTATTTAGTCCTTTAGCTCTTTTGCCTTTTTGCCATATATCCCTGTAGTCTTGTAGCCATTTTGCCCTTTTGCCATTTAGCCCTTTAGCCATTTAGACCTTTTTCCATTTGGCCCTTTTGCCTTTTCAGCTATTTAGCCTTTTTACCCCTTTCGCCATTTAGCTCTTTCGTCCTTTATGCCGTCCCGCCATCGCAGAGGGAGTAGAGTACTGGCTACACTTCTGTACGACGGGCTTACAACCTATGCTGCCGTGTTAATAACGATTTCTACCTTCTAACATCCCGGTTGGCTCGTAACCCTAACACCTGCATACCTCCAAGCTTTAACTAGTTGATGTTAGAACCCTCACAGAGCAAATAGAGTACTGGCTACACCTCGGTAAGGCGATATTACAACCCTCGCCATGTGTTAATGGTGGTTTCCACCTTCTAACATCCTGGTTGGCTTGTAACCCTAACACCTGCATACCTCTAAACTTTGAGTGGCTATCTTTCCTTGAGAGCCCTAGTGCAGCTCTGCCCGGGTTAGTTCCATAAGAGCCCATGTATACGCAAGAGCCCCTGCGCTAGACTGAAGTTAGGAAGGGCATCTGGTTAAGAGGATGAAATCCCCGCATTAGCCCAATATGTGAAAAGCCCTAGCACAGCTCTCCCGAACTTAGTGCAATAAAAGCCCACATATCACCACTACCTTCTGTGCTAGACTTAAGTTATGAAGGGCAGCTGGACAGAAGGATGAGCATTAGCCCAGCTCCTTAAGTTTAGTCTAATATAACCAGTGTACAGCGGCTATCTTGCCTAGTAGCACCAGCCTCAGTTTCCAAAAGTTAGGCGATAAAATTAAGGGGCCATAAGTTACAAGTTGTAAGCCCCTGAGGTAACTCTCTCGAGTTCGGTCCATGAGAATACATTAAAGCAGCCATCTTGCACAGTAGCCCTTGCCTCAGTTCCCGAAAGTTAGGTTGATAAAACTAATAGGTCATAACTTACAAGTTGTGAGCCCCTAAAGCAGCTCTCTAGTCAGATCTATATGAATAGAGTATAACAGCCATCTTGTATAGCAGCCCTTACTGCAAATCTCGAGTGACAGGCTGATAAATCTAATAGGCCATAAGTTACAAGTTGTGAGCCTCTGAGGCAGCCCTCTATTTAGGTCTATATGAATACAGTATAGCAGCTACATTGCATAGCAGCCCTTGCCTCAGTTCTCTAATGTTAGGCTAATATAACTAATAGGTTATAAGTTACAAGTTGTGAGCCCCTGAGGCAGTTCTCCAGTTAGGTCTATATAAATAGAGTATAGTAGCCATCTTGCATAGCAGCCCTTGCCTCAGGTCTCGAATAATAGGTCGATAAAGCTAATGGGTCATAATTTACAAGTTGTGAGCCCCTGAGGCAGCCCTCTAGTTAGGTCTATATGAATAGAGTATAGCAGCCAGCTTGCATAGCAGTACTTACCCCATTTCTCGAATGTTAGGTTGATTAAGCTAATAGGTCGTAAGTTACAAGTTGTGACTACCTGAGGAAGCCCTCTAGTTAGGTCTATATGGAAAGAGTATAGCAGCCATCTTGCATAGCAGCCCTTGCATCAGTTCTCAAATATTAGGCTGATGAAACTAATAGGTCATAAGTTACAGGTTGTGAGCCCCTGAGGCAGCTCTCTAGTTAGGTCTATACGAATAGAGTATAGTAACCATCTTGCCCATGCTTCATTTCTCAAAATTTAGGCTGATTGAACTAATAGGTCATAAGTTACAAGTTATGAGCCCCTAAGGCAGCCCTCTATTTAAGTCTATATGAATAGATTATAGCATCCATTTGGCATAGCAGCCCTTGTCTCAGTTCTCGAAAGTTAGGCTGATAAAACTAATAGGTCATACGTTATAAGTTGTGAGCCCCTAAGGTGTCTCTGTAGAGTTAGGCGTATAAGAACAATGTATCACCATTAACCCCTGAGCCTGCTCCTTAAGGTTAGTCTCATATAACCAATGTATAGCGGCCATCTTGCCTCGGAGTCCCTAGCACTAGGAAGTTGCACGCGGCTGCCATCTTGCGCATTAGCCCCAAGGCCACCTTCGGAAGTCCTATGTATACCGCCCATCCTACCCTGTCCCAGCTTTCTCCATCAGAGCCAATATATAGCCACCATCTTGCACATTAGCTCTTGGGCCTACCCTCTCTTATTATTCCTACAGCCAAGTGATATTGCAAATTGTGTCATCTTCCAGTAATGTGTATTTCAGACGTCTATGGTTGATTTAAAAATTAATAATAATAATAATAATAATAATAATAATAATAATAATAATAATAATAATAATAATAATAATAATAATAATAATAAATAAGTGGAGATTGAGTTAAATGGAGACATAATGGTCGCAAGTGGTAAATGAAAGTATATTTGCTCATGTGGAATATAATGAAGTTGTGCTCAACTGTAGAAATATTTGCCTAGAAAATGGTATGCCTGCAGGTAAATGTATAATCTTTGGAAGCATCAGTAATGTGATACAATGCATTTCGATGAGAGTGGAGCACGTGTTGAAGAGTTTTACAGCATTTGAATAACAATAATAAAATTTTCTAGACACTTAATGACCACATGGTAGAGTAGAGTCAATTATAAACCAAGTATTGTGCATATTTACTGTTTCTACCCAGTCTCCTGAATGATAAAATGATAATAATAATAATAATAATAATAATAATAATGTTATTTGCTTTACGTCCCACTAACTACTTTTAAGGTCTTCGGAGACGCCGAGGTGCCGGAATTTAGTCCCACAGGAGTTCTTTTACGTGCCGGTAAATCTACCAACACGGGGCTGTCGTTTTTGAGCACCTTCAAATACCACCGGACTGAGCCAGGATCGAACCTGCCAAGTTAGGGTTAGAAGGCCAGCGCCTTAATCGTTTGAGCCACTCAGCCCCGCATGATAAAATGATTTTGGAATATATCATCATTGTAATGTCAGAGGAAGATTCAATTAAGTGATAATTCATGTTCAATCACAAGTCATATGTCAGTTGTTGGAAGTATAGACTTTAATAGGTCATCAGTCGATGCAACCCAACCTTTTTTCCCTATAAAATTCAGGACTAAAAATAAAAGGCTAGGATCTGAATATAACCTTGTAAAAAAGTTCGATGATAACGTAAAAACTCACGAACGTCTTGTAAGGCTTATTTAAAGTCAACTCAAATATTCATATAATAATTTTTTAGGATGTTTATGACTCAAATATTAATTCAAGTTTCTTAATAAAAAAACTTGGGTCAGTTGAGAGACTATATTCATTTAAAGAACATTCATATGATTCTTACATGATGTCAAATATGCCTAGAAAATCATTGATAAACATGGACATGCTATTCTCTGTCATATAGTGTACAAATCAAGTTTATGGATGGCATGTTCATCGACCACATGTACAAAGTTGGACATGTAATTCTTCTGCAAAGTAATGCAGCTGGTATTATGTTTAAAGACATTGAAATGACTATTTATGGGATAATTTATTACAATAAATCAATTAACCAAGAATAGGAAGGAGTTTCCTACATTTATTTACTTTTGTGCTGCCACAAAATATGGCTAATTTTATTATTTACTTTTTTATTGGAGAACATTCCTGATACATAAACAGCATAAAAATCCAGCAATTTGATTTTGTAAAAACATTTTTTTAAACTTGTACATTCGCAAGTCATTCAGGCAACGTCTACCAAGAGACAATTTTTGTTAAATCAAGGTTTTTGTGTTGTGCATATCTTCAAATAAATGTCAAACCTGTTATAAATTGCTTTCTTTTGTGTTGTCGTCAACCCTTGTCATTTAAATGTCTCTAAAACTGGGACAGGTAGCAAACGAACGGTCCACCATGGCATCTCTCGTATGCTCGCTATGTTAGACCGAGTAAGAAAATGAAATGGCGTATGGCTTTTAATGCTGGGAGTGTCCGAGGGCATGTTCGGCCTGCCAGGTGCAGGTCTTTTGATGTGACTCCCATAGGCGACCTGCGCATCGTGATGAGTATGAAATGATGATGAAGCCGACACATACCGGTACACCCAGCCCGCGTGCCAGCAAAATTAACCAAAGATGGTAAAAATTCTTGACCCTACCAAGAATCGAACCCGGGACTCCTGTGACCAAAGGCCAGCATGCTAACCATTTACCCATGGAGCTGAACTAAACAGGTTAAATAGGGGCAATACATATACATAGGTTTGAACATTTTATTGCAGATCCAAGAGTTGAGAATGTTGTGAGTATAATATGTAACTGTATCAGACTTGCTGAAATTGTAAGGAAATAGCTAAAGTAGTATTTGGTTTCTGAGCTTGAGTTTAAGGATTCAGTTCATGTAGGCTACAACTATACCTCTAACATCTAAAGTTGCATTCTGACAGTTCTTAGAGGAAGGTCTGTTTACTGTCTGCCGGGGCGGGACAAAGGGAGTGGGGGTATAGTTGCCATGGAAACGAGGGTGGGGCCACTGTGGTTGCCATGACGATAAATCTTTTGGCCAGGTCGTCTTGCTTGGAGTTGCCAAACGTCTCACTTCTAAGTTAGATGTTGTCACAAGCAGTTCAGTGTGAGTGGCATTCTATTTCTGTTTTGTGGCCGTTAGTAACAATGTTGCCAACTCAGTGGATTTTCCACCAAATTTGGCGGATTTTTAAATGGAACAGTGGATAAATTTTCCATTTAGTGGACAGCGGAATTTTTGACCGATTATTAAACTTCTTTTAGCAATTATCATTGGTAACAGTATCACCTTTCATCACCAGGAGAAATATATATAGAACTTACTACGGCATAATAGTCTACTTTTTCCTGTTGTATTGAACTTATGCTGCATGCTACCACTCCTTTTCTAGACCAGTTCTGGTCCACAGCCTCAGTCAGAATTTGTTACAATTGTTACTGTACTCTTGATGAGCCGGGTAGTGTCATGTCTGATAACATATTTCTTTCGACATCAGGTTCTTTTTGGTACGTCAACATGCCAAAACAAAAGGTTAAAAAGTAGATTAAACTTTAAAAGACTAGCTGGTTGAGCTTTCCAATGATCTGTAGTGTGGTTCATGTGTTCATGAACGTACGGTTCGTTGGTAATTTTCGCTATTTTTGGTACCTCTCCTATTTGTCTGAATTTATGTTATATGTTGTTCTTACCTTAATTGTTTCGGTCTGGTTACTTTTCGTTAATTTCTTATAAGTTCCCTTCAACATGCAATCATGTCACAGGTCATGTGAACACTGCTTGCCTATTTTCTTTCTCATCTTCGCTGCCTTACGTCATTCTTTCTTGGTTGTTGATTGGCTGCATCACCTTGACATGACTGTTTGAGTCACCGGCAACTTCCTTTCTGATTGGTACCAAGAATGTAGTCTTCCGCGCTTTTCTATTTTTTCATTGGTCATTTCTGTTATTTGCCTTTAGTATTAATTAATTAATTAATTAATTAATTAATTGATTGGAAATTTTTAAAATATTATTTCTTGACACACTTTCCCTCACTATTTTGTATTTTTGTTAAGATTTTCATGTACAGGTTTGTAATTATTTCCGTTAGTTTTACAGCACTATATTGTGTCCTATCTGGAACCTTCTACAGCGCTATTTAAGGATCAAGTCTACAGGAATGATTTGTCAGGCTACAGGTACCACCCCAGTTAAAGAATAATATTATTGATTTTACGTCTTGTGGCACTTTCAAATACCACCGAACTGAGCCAGGATTAAACCTGCTAAGTTGGGATCAGAAGGCCAGCGCTCTGCTGTCTGTGCTTATCAGCCCAGTCCCTGTTAAAGATAACGGAACATGAGACAAAGTCAGTCACAGTCTGGCCAGGTAGTCTACAACATAACACAGCAGTCTGAATGAACGAGGGAACAAGTGATCCGGAAGTGAAGGGTAACAGAAAGGAATGCTGGAATGTGGCAACATCGTGAAATGGCACATGCAATGCTCCTCCCTCCAGGCCTACCTGTCAGAATTTATCTTTAGATATTAGAGGTATAATTCTCTTACTAGAAGGGGTTCTATCCTCATTCACCTTTGCTTATTCTACCTTTGCTTCTATCTCTGCCTTTACCTTCATCTCCGTTTCACTTCTAAAAACAAGGAATTGATCTTCGACTGTTGTAAAACTACAGGAGGCAACTAAAAATTTCTAGCATTCAAATTTGTAAGGGTGATGGTTACAATCAGAAACTGAGTGTTCCAATCATCGAAAACATTTCTTTTTTTGCTAGTTGCTTTACATTGCGCCGACACAGATAGGTCTTATGGCGACGATGGGACAGGGAAGGGCTAGGAGTGGGAAGAAAGCGGCCGTGGCCTTAATTAAGGTACAGCCCCAGCATTTGCCTGGCGTGAAAATGGGAAACCACGGAAAACCATCTTCAGGGCTGCCGACAGTGGGGTTCGAATCTATCTCCCGAATACTGGATACTGGCCGCACTTAAGCAACTGCAGCTATCGAGCTCAGTTCATCAAAAACAAACATAGGGTTGGGCGTAAAGGTCAATGAAGAAATTAGTGCAACAGGTCATGTAATTACCGCAAGTCCTACCGCAAATTATGCGGTTGTTCTCTACAGTTCAGAAAACAGCAGATTGTACACCGACCGTTGCAAAATCTACTGTGCATTACTAAATTCCCCTAGATTTCCAATTTAAGAACAGGGAAGAATAAGATTCGAAAATGTGTGTTTTTAACACACTCAAAATATACGTCATAAGCACTTACTAGACATTCAGCATAACCACCCAGCTTCTGCCCTTATGCTCATGCATGCGTGACAAAACATCAGCAAACATGCTAACGAGATTTAGACCTATCTGCAACCCGTTGTGCATGTGCCAACACCATCTGTGAGTAAACTAGTCAACCCCATGCACACTGCGTGAAACACTAGAACTGTTCACTCCCTTCCATCCACTGCTAGTGTTATCTGTTAATAAATTAGACAACTCCATGTATAACGGACCATTCTAAAAACTATAGTTTCTGCTCTACTGTGATGTGTGCGTGTGCACCCACATTCCCTTTCCACCGCTTGCATCTCCTCACTCGCCTTCCCTCGCTGTCATTACTCTGCCTACGAGCAGTCAGACAACAGTATGGCTCATGACTTGTGCATGATACCTTTTCCCAACTAACACAATCACCTGGACCCATCCAGAAACCACATCCTTGCATGTTCTATCAACATTTTGTCAGGATTTACATGTAGGCTCTTTCTTTTTCTGCCTATGTGGTTTTTCCCTTACCCTTAATATCATGTCTCAACACCACCTTACCAACCCAGACCTGCCTGGTAACATGTCTGAAAAGGGGACAGACAGATACTCCTCTAGTATCACTTCCCACTCCTCCCTACTATCTTTCTCTTCTTAAACTAATAGCATGTCGAAGTCAATGTAGGTTAGTGACGATTGCCATGCAGGGTGGGTGGGCTTCGTGGTCCCCCGAAAAACAACCTTGGCACTAAACCAAGAGTGGTTTGAACTCTACAAGATGAATTTGGCCCAGGAATTCTAGGTCATCCGACTGCCTGGTAGGGATACCAAGCCAGAGGAGGAGGGCAACAACTACCGGCAGGAAGCAGTTACCCGAACGCTGCAGGCAACCTCTACCACCATGGCGCAGACTGCCAGGAGGCAGAAATATAAGCAGGTGAGCACAGACCCATGCTTCTTGAATCCCAGGACAATGAGGACCGAAGCAGAATGCGGAACTCCCGAGCATCGCGACGGCGCGACCCAGGTCGAATTTAATCACTTTTCCAACTGAATGCAGACACCACCAGCGCGGGCCACACAGGGAGAACCCACCACATGTGTGTAATAGAGGAAGACACCCCTGATGGTGGACGGCAGCACAGATGTGAAGAAGGACGTCCCCTGGCATTCAGACGCGGCTATTCAGGCCCAACCTTCTAGCGCCTCCTTCAGGAGGCAGACACTGATGCCACCGCCAACCAGGAGGGAGAGACCGTAACAGCACCAGGGCAACCTGCCCTACTATGTTCCCCAGGCCGGGAGGGGGGCCAGAGCCAGGATGAAGCCTCTTCCCCCGTTGAGAAGAGACTGCCGCCAGGAAGCAGACAACGCCGCCCCAACAGGAAGATGATGATGCCGGCGCACTAGGAGAGGGCTACACTACCACAGCAAAGGACTGCCCCAGGAAGGCAGTAGAACGGGGAACCAACCGGGAACGGACCTCAGAGGGAAGCGTCAGTCAGGTGAGATGAGAACGTAACGTCCACCTATTCAGCTCTTGCAGTGTTTTCACTGTATGAGGTGGGGCCACTGTCAGGTTAGCTGTGGGCTCCAAATGCACTGCAACCACTGTGCTGGTGATCACCACAACATAGCCTGCTGTACGCCTAGCAAGGCACCGGTGCAGGTCAACTGCATGGGGTGCCTTCTGGTCTCGGCGGGTGTGGCCTCATTCTCTGGTCAGACATGTTTACCAGGGACCATGAGGGGATTGGGTGGTGTGGCACGTCATAGGATTTTTAGCCATATGGCTCGGTAACCAGCAAGACCCAAGGCCCGCTCTAGTCACAGCAGTGCCCAGAAGGACCGTTCCCCTGAATAACTGGACTGGCGTGGAATGGGCTAATGACTTATGCATTATACCTGTTCACAACTAACAATATTACCTGGAATTTTCCAGCCCTCACCCTAGCATGTGCTATCTGCAGTTTTTCAAGTTATATATATAGGCATTTTCTATGTCTGCCTATGTGGTTTTGTTTTGACTCTTACTACCTTATCAGCACATCTGGCCTGATAGCATACATAGCATAGGGACAGGCAGATACTGCCACAGTATCACTGTAACATGTACTATGTTACATGCATGGAAGACTAAGTTGTTGTATATTATTATTGTGTAATAGCTTATTATGTAAGTAAATATGGAGGCTATCATGTTATTATCATGCCAAAATTAATTGATAATATTGTAATGTACATATCTGGATTATTATAATTAAGTATTCGAGTATTTTATGTTAAAATTATATACCGAATGATTCTCTTATGCCTAATAATGTTGTTTTATGCAGTCCAACAAACATGTGAAAATGTTGTAAGGTTTATATTTTTATACTGGCAACCTTTATGATTCCAATGCCCCATAAGGGAACATTTTATATAGACCTTCCACATTTTTGTACAGAAATTGTGCTAAATAAATAATACTTAAACTAAACTCAGTATGCAATTGAATATGACCACACTCGATAGTCTGTTCAAAAAAACATTATATCATTTAAAGCATTTATCTATGTTGGTTTACCATGTTACTACGTTTATATGTCGTGTCTAGTGAATGAGTGTAGCAAAGTGCAAAATAAATGCTTAAAACAAGGTTACAGTGATGTTCAAAGCGTATGAAATAGTGAACTGACAGAGTAATGTACTCTAATCTATTCTTAATACAACCACGCATATACCATTCCACCATAGTGCATGAGGTTAGATTCTATCCTAGTGATTTGCGGAACGTATCATTGATGGTTCGAATCCTACATCTTTCAAATTTTTATGTATCAATATGAAAATCCACAGCCTGTTTCCAGTCATTTGACCGGGTCAGGAATGGGATTAATGAAGCCCTCATCTAGCGGTTCGGATAGGAAATATGCTGGTTGCCGAAGCCTGTCGCACTCCTCTGGGGCAATGATTAATGAAATGAAATCATATTGGAGAGTGTTGCTGGAATGAAAGATGACAGGGAAAACTAGAGTACCCCGAGTAAAACCTGTCCTGCCTCTGCTTTGTCCAGTACAAATCTCACATGGAGTGACCGGGATTTGAACCACGGTATCCAGCGGTGAGAGGCCGGCGCGCTGCCAGCTGAGCCACGGAGGCAACTATGTATCGATATGATGTTTTAAAACATAGGCACCAGGTCAGTGTGTGCCAGATGCAAACAGTAGAGTGCCACTGTTACTGATATTGTGCACTGCACTGCTATACAGCTTGAATGACTCACTTAAATTATTCGCTATCTTTTCCATGGATGAATACGTGGACATGCTCTTTATCAACGGAGATTTTTTTATTTAATCCGTTTACCCTGGAGGGTTGGTTTTCCACTGGACTCAGCAAGGGATCCTACTTCTACTGCCTCAAGGTCAGTATCCCAGAGAGTGAGATGTTTGGTCCAGGGATACAATTGGGGAGGAGGACAAGTTCCCCGCCCAGGTGGTCTCACCTGCTATACTGAACAGGGGCGTTGTGGGGAATGGGAAATTGGAAGGATTGAGCAAGGAACAGGGAAGGAAGCGGCCGTGGCCTTAAGTTAAGTACACAAACATTCCGGGTGGAAAGGAAAACATATAACATTTGGGCGTAGTTTTTGTAAAATGCTGAGGATGAAGGGGTAGCAAGCAAGTCAACATCACATGTGCTTGTCTTAAAGGAGGTGTGGCCTATGAAGTTACGCACTTAGAGGTCACTCCCAACACCATTCTCTCAGGAACTGATTAAGGTGTTTCTATGGTTAAACATTCCGGCTATACTGGCTGCTGCTAATCAAGCAAAACAATTAATTAAGTGTAATGCAATTGCAAAAAAGTATGCACGATATAATCTCCCTCCAATATGAATGGCATTTATCGCATTTAAGTGATTGATCAGCGCTGACAATAACTCCGTAGGAAACCTTGCGTCTCTAATGATCATAATTATTTAATGCAAGGTTATTTTTACTTTGGTTGTTGAGGATAAAATATGATATTATTATAAGATGCCCTATGGGAAATTTAATATTCAATATTCAATAGCTTTATAAAGGTAGAAAAAATTGTCATAATAAGAAGGAATATTTTTATACCACATGGCAGCTCGTGAAAAGAAAAGATATCCCCTATGAATAACTTATGGGCCTGTAATGTATTTTTGGCAATATAAAATAGCACACAGCACCTTGACCCATTCGAATACTGATCATGATCAGGCTAGTATGATCGCATAAATCTCATGTAATTCAGTGTTTCCAAACTGCTGAAACAATGGAGTTGCATACAGACAATAAAATGCTTCAGTAGTCGACGACTGTTATAAGTTAGAACACAGTTTGGTCATACCAGGAAGAGGGCACGGAGAGCCTTAAAACTCACAGAAAATTGGGGCAACTTGCGAAGGCAACTAGAGGGCAAGACAGTTATTTTAGAAGCCAGAAGCCTTTCCTATTAACAAAGTAATGAACAACCATTCAGTTGCTGTTTTTCGCTGATTAGTTTCCTCCAATCATATGAATGGCTAGAAAATTAATATTTTTGTGGGAAACTAGTGAACTGTTTAAGTAAGATTATACTCTACATTTCATTTTATACAAATACCATTATTTTCATGTGCAGGAGGAAGTTTGCATTTTATTTATTAACTTTTTTCTTAAAAATGCATTATTGTTTTGATTTTGAAAAATATTCTTCATTTACATGTCTTTTAAATACAAGCATTTTTCTGTCATTTATTTTTATATGCCATTTCTCCCATTTAATTTCTCTACCATTTCCCATAATTATATTAAGAAAAAGCATGGTATGATATTTCAGCAAAAGAGTATGTCTTTAAATGGAATACGAATTGCCTTACTAAGTTCTTAGTGAGGGTTACTTTCCTCTTAATTTCTTGTGTCCAAATTTGATATCCGTGCATATTTTACTGCAAATATATCAATAATTCATTTGACAATGCTTGCAAAGTTATTAATATAGAGTAACTTAATAGGTCCTATACTGATGAAAATAAGGGTCATTCTTTCTTACAATGGTTGGGAGCAATGCCATTTGACAATAAGGTCATGGTCAGACCGCTAACATTTCAGCCAGCCTTCGCACAAACAAATTACAAAGAAATAGGAGAATTTGACTCCTCAATGATTTGACTCCTCAATGATTTGACATACGAGCCCATGGGGTCCCTCCCTTCATTCCCCTTTCTACCACATATTCAATGTCAGTATTTTTAACTCAGATTCAAGAACTTTCTCAAAGTGCCAAGCGTTTCATGTGATTGTAGAATTTGTCATTAGGTTTTGTCTCCACTTCTTCACATGTTTTCAAGCTGATTGTGGCAAGACCTTCCCCTCTGTGGATGTTTGGATCATGTTAGATCCCCTGTCATTCGCAGTTTCTATTTCCCCTCACTCTTCAGGTGTGTCTATGTGTTAATACTTTCACATGAAAAAGAGTTTGAGGGATGTTCTGCTTTTCAACACAATGTAAAATGTTTGAAATTTATTAAGTGAAGACCGGTTTCCACTCCTTTGGAGTCATCGTCAGTTCTTGTAGATAATGAAATCAATGGGAATCTGATAACAGTCATCATGGGGATTGCCTACATACATCTCCATAGGTTGAAAAAGATTCATGACAAAATTATACACACAATGGCAATTGCCTTAATATTCATCAACAGGTTGTCCTGTCTGACTCGTTCGCTGAACGGTCAGCATGCTGGCCTTCGGTTCAGAGGGTCCCGGGTTCGATTCCCGGCCGGGTCGGGGATTTTAACCTTAATTGGTTAATTCCATTGGCACGGGAGCTGGGTGTATGTGTTGTCTTCATTATCATTTCATCTTCATCACGACACGCAGGTCGCCTACGGGCGTCAAATAGAAAGACCTGCACCTGGTGAGCCGAACCCGTCCTGGGATATCCCAGCACTAAAAGCCATACGACATTTCAATAGGTTGTCCTAAAACATAATGACAAATTATGTACACAATGACATGAAACACTTAACACCTTCAAGAAAGATCGTGGATCTGGGTTAAAAATGTACTGCCGTGTGTTTGTGGAACACAGAACACACATGTTGGTCTTGTTTCAATCAACTAGAAAATATATGAACTAGTTGAAATATACACATTGACATGAAATGCACACATTGACATGAAATACTTGGCACTTTAAGAAAGTTCTTGGTTCTGGTTTAAAACCACTGCCGTATGTTTGTGGAACACAGAACAGACCTGTAGGTCTTGTTTCAATCTACTTGAAAATATATGAACCAGTTGAAATATATATACATTGACATGAAATGCACAAAATGACATGAAACACTTGGCACATTAAGAAAGTTCTTGGATCTGGGTTAAAAATACTGTTGTGTGTTTGTAGAACACAGAACAGACTTGTCGGTCTTGCCATAATCAGCTTGAAAACATGTGAACAAGTGGAGACAAAACCTAATGACAAATTCTACAAACAATCACATGAAACGCTTGGCACTATGAGAAAGTTCTTGAATCTGAGTTAAAAATACTGCCATGTCGTTGTAGAACACGGAACAGACTTGTTGGTCTTGTTTCAATCTATTTGAAAATATAGAACTAGTTGAAATATTCTCATTGACATCAAATGCTTGGTACTTTAAGAATGTTCTTGGATCTGGGTTAAAATTATTGCCGTGTGTAGGTTTGTTATTTGGTAAACATAATTATTGTTGAAGGTCAAATCTGGAAAATTTGCCTTGTACTTCTTTTCTTTAATAAGAATAGATTTAGGTGTGTTTTGAATATTAGATATAATTTGGTCGATGAACCTTCTGTCCTATCCATTAGAATAAGCTTTTGCCCTGATGGTGTCTAGTTCTTTTTTAGGTTGGACCGAGATAATGGAATATTAAAAGTGCAGTGTGCAAAGCTATAAAAGGCTGCTTTTTGTGGGAGCTAGGGTGGATTGAGTGTTGTTTTATAGTATTGATAGTTTGTGTAGGTTTCCTGTAAATTTCATAGGAGAGGGAGTGTTGATCTTTTGTGACTGTTAAGTCCAGAAAATTTAGAGAATGGTTGGATTCTGTTTCTAATGAGAACTGTATATGGGGGCTCAGTTTCTTCAACTCTTCAAGAATGGTTAGGCTGTTGTTGGTGTCTCTTCCATCTAAAATTGTGATAGTGTCATTGGTAAACCTAGTCTGGAAAAGAATGTGTTTTATTTTGCTGATGTATGCATGTTCCAGATGGTCTAGGTAAATATCTGCCATGATGCCCGATGGGGGAGATCCCATTGGGAGGTCATTTTGTTGATATATTATTCCATTAAAAATAAAATAATTATTATCAAACGTAAATTTAACCAGACTCAGTTTAGAAATTAGAACTAGGCACCATCAGGGCAAAAGCTTAATCTAATGGATACGACAGAAGGTTCATCGACCAAATTATATCTAAAATTCAAAACAAACCTAAATCTACTCTTATTAAAAAAAAGAAGCAAAAGGACAGTTTTTCAGTTTTTACATTCAACAATGATTCTGTTCACCAAATAACAAACCTATTTAAAAAACACAGGGTAAAAATAGCGTTCAGAACAACCAACAACAATCGTTCACACTTCCACAATCCAGGGACCGTGAATAAATCGGACAAGTTTGGCAGATCAGGTATTTACAGATTACAGTGCCAGGACAAACAGGAAAGAGCTTTAATACCAGGTACATCGAACATATTAATGCAGTCAAACATAACGGACATTCAGCCGTGGGTCTACACACGCACGAGTCCAATCATAAATTTTCCGACATAGACAAGGACCTACAAATTATTGAAACCACGGAAAAGGGACCTCTACTCAATATCAAGGAAATGTTTTACATATTGTTAGACCAACAAGTCAATTTCAATCATAATCTGAATGAATCCACCGAAAAAACAAACATTCTTTACAAGGCCATTCATCCCTTCATCCTCAAGACGTATCTAGGGAGAACGGCTCGACAATGAATCACTTCCCCACTCTCGCACACCCCCTCCACACCTCAACCAACCCAAAGCAAGCCACTGCCTTTCCCCCCCACCTCTCCCCACCCCCTCCCCTAGCCAACAGTAAGCACCACACACGCACAAACACAGTCGAACAGAGCACAACCCACTCTTCTAACAGCAGGTCAACATGAGCAGGAACAGGGTGAGTAAGTACTATTTAAAGCACTTTACAATCAAACCCGAACACACACATATATTTTTCATTCCTTTTCTTTTCTTTTTACTTAGACATCCACCTTCAATGACACGGTGCCATAACCAAAGGCCATACCATCATCAATTCTACATCAAAAAGAACAGTAGACGACAGTTTCAACTTCAAAAGGTGATGTTCCATAATGAAGGATGTTCTCCCATCCCCTCAGCCAATTCAAATCTACCAATTATTCGTAACATCAGCTCTCCACAAGACCACCAAATTTGTTCCATACTATACAAAAGCTCAGCAAGATTACATGAACTAGAGCAAAGCAATTTCTATATTTGTCATATGTTTCATTGTCGAATGTGTTTTATTTCAGATATTTCAAATATTGTCAAGTTGACTGAAACAAGACCGACAAGTCTGTTCCATGTTCTACAAACACACGGCAATAATTTTAACCCAGATCCAAGAACTTTCTTAAAGTACCAAGTGTTTGACGTCAATGAGTATATTTCAACTAGTTCTATACTTTCAAGTAGATTGAAACAAGACCAACAAGTCTGTTCTGTGTTCTGCAAAGACATGGCAGTATTTTGAACCCAGATTCAAGAACTTTCTCAAAGTGCCAAGCGTTTCATGTGATTGTGTGTAGAATTTGTCATTAGGTTTTGTCTCCACTTGTTCACATGTTTTCAAGCTGATTGTGGCAAGACCGACAAGTCTCTTCCGTGTTCTACAAACACACGACAGTATTTTTAACCCAGATCCAAGAACTTTCTTAACGTGCCAAGTGTTTCATTTCATTGTGTGCATTTCATGTCAATGTATATATTTCAACTAGTTCATATATTTTCGAGTAGATTGAAACAAGACCTACATGTCTGTTCTGTGTTCCACAAACACACGGCAGTGTTTTTAAACCAGAACCAAGAACTTTCTTAAAGTGCCCAGTATTTCATGTCAATGTGTGCATTTCATGTCAAAGTATATATTTCAACTAGTTCATATATTTTCTAGTAGACTGAAACAAGACCAACAAGTGTGTTCTGAATTCCACAAACACACAGCAGTATTTTTTAACCAGAACCAAGTACTTTCTTTCTTTTTTCTTTTTTCTTGCTAGTTGCTTTACGTCGCACCGACACAGATAGGTCTTATGGTGACGATGGGACAGGAAAGGGCTAGGAGTGGAAAGGAAGTGGCCGTGGCCTTAATTAAGGTATAGTCCCAGCATTTGCCTGGCGTGAAAATGGGAAACCACAGAAAACCATCTTCAGGGCTGTCGATAGTGGGGTTCGAACCTACTATCTCCCGAATACTGGATACTGGCCGCACTTAAGTGACTGCAGCTATCAAGCTCAGTAAGTACTTTCTACAAGTGCCAAACATTTCATATCAATGTTTATATAATTTGTCATTAGGTTTTATTTCAACTGGTTCACATGTTTTCAAGTTGATTGTAACAAGACTGGCAAGTCTGTTCAGTGTTCTACAAACACACGACAGTATATTTTTAACCAAGATCCAAGATCTTTCTTAAAGTGCCAAGTGTTTCATGTCATTGTGTACATAATTTGTCATTATATTTTAGGACAACCTATTGATAAGTATTTAGGCAATTGCCATTGTGTGTATAATTTTGTCATGATTTTTTGTCAACCTATGGAGATGTATGTAGGTAATTCCCGTGATGATTGTTATCAGATTCTCATTGATTTAATTATCTACAAGAACTGATGATGACTCCAAGGGAATCGAAACTGGTCTTCACTTAATAAATTTCAAATATTTTACATTGTGGTGAAAGGTGGAACATCCCTCAAACTCTATTACATAAGTTACATGTGGACACTGAAATGTAAATAATAACCTATGAAAAAGAGAGTGTAAACTGGTAATGGGCAGCTCTGAGGGATGTACTGATTTCCTTGCCTCAAATGATTATTTCTGGCCCAAAATTTAAATGAACACTAGTGTAGAGGTGTTATTGCATGAAAATATAGTCACCTCATTTTTCTGGAGCTGTATTATATACAGTTCTTTGAGAATATTTTTCCTTTTGAGCCTGACTGTTCCACACCATTTGTGTGGTAGAGTTACAAGTCTGGAGAAGAATACCAAGTATCAACAAATAAACAGTAACCCTGCTCCAATAGATTGCTGTGAGACATCATAACAATAACTACTTTGTTTCTAGCTGGTAATATCATCCACTTTATTCCAGTTATAAATTCTCAATGTGTGTATATAACCATTCTTTACATTTGAAGGTTTATAAAATTTTACTCCAAACCATACTCAATTTGATTTTTGTACTGAATGAAGTGCAAATGGTCTCTGCATTTTGTGAGCCATTCATTTGAAGAAATATTTCTTCCAGGTGTGTACTGTGTCTTATATGATCATTTCCATTTTTAAGTGGATCTGATTTATCAGCTGTTTCACTGTTTGCTAAATTTAAATATTTTCTCAACTCGAGGAACCTAATATGAGGCAAGATGGTTCCAAAATATGGTGCATAAACACTTATGCCTTTTCACCAATAGGTGTGAATTGTAAGCTTCTCTTCTTGTCCCAGTACACTTATGGATATCTTGCCCAGAAGATAGCACACATACCAGTCAGGTTATGGGTGCATTTAGGTTGAATGTCCCATCAGCTGCTATCAACTTAATGTATGTATTTCATGCAAGTTCTTTGGTGAAAAGTCTAGATCTGCGCTGACATACATATTGGTTACATCTGTAATGTACTGTACTATAGTGATATCTAAGAACTGCCTGAAAATAAATTCCCTATTTACACTTTTACCAATACCGCTAGGGCTCATTTCACTTGTTCCTGAAAAATTATGAACAACTGAAAAATTCAACTCACGTATCCAGTTCGACATGCTGCTTACCCTCTTTGCTAACATTGCTTTCACTATCACTTTCACTATTGGACAAATTGTGTGATAATACATGTACAGGGTCACAAGGAACCTTTCCCTCACTATCACTGCAGAAATCAGAACCTAAAACATCCAGCAAACAAGTTTTTTCCAAGCCATATTCACAATGAATAACAGAGAGTGACGGTGGTGGTACAGTTGTTCTAAGAGGAAGTACAAGTGGGCAAACATCCTCTAGAATAGCAGAGAGAGCAAGAATGAAAATAAGAAACAAAAAACCCAATCGAGTGCTTAAGAATACATTTGATGTATCTAGATTAGAGTTTCAACTGGAAATGCATTCAGCTACAACCAACAAGCCTCAGACACATTGTTATACGGAATCATGAAGCTCAGTGGACCAGTACCCTTACGGATATCTAGCCCGGAAGATATCGCATGTACCAGTCCACTTATGGGTACATTTAGGTTAAATGTCCCACCAGCTACTATCAACATAAGAAGAGGAATAAACATGTAAAAATTATAAACTGCATGCAAGGCTGAATTTTGAGCAAATCTGTAGGACCTTAACAGATCCTAAATTCAGTATCATAAAAGAAAAATAAGAAAATAATAATACAACACATACTGAAATTTCACAGCTTGAATTTTCTGGAAATTCACAAGTTGAAGAATAGACATTGAACTCTTTTCCTTTAGGGCACCTCCTCTGTATGGGTCGTCCTTCATTGCACTTCACGAAGGCACTGCAATCGCCTTGGACAGGAAAGTAGCCATCTGGCTGGGGACACTGAAATTTAAAGGTCTATTATTATTCATTATTATTAATTTTCAGATTTGGACTTAAAAAAGTAAAATACCAAATAGACATTATCAAGGGACATCTGAATTAGCATAATACCTCACCCGCAGAAGTGCTTCTTGTCTGATTCTGACTGTCAGTTGCTAACTGTTTTTGCCACCGCTGTGCTGCTGTCTGTGACCTATTTTTATGTATGGCATAACCTATGAGCATGTTATATGAGTTTGACTACACAATTATTAAGCTACAGATTATGTGAATTTAAATGTGACTGAATGAAACTGAGGAACATAATCACAATGAAAGCTTTCTTATGAATGCAAAGTGATTCTAGGGGATAAAACATGTTTTATTGTATGCCATTTATGTTCTATTACGGGAAAATCATTGGCTAATTGGCTAAAACTGTGTTGTGTTATTTATTTCACGTGCATCATGGAACTAACAAACATATACCACTTTCAGTGCTTTGGAGATGGAAGGGAAATATTTAACCTGAAGACATTGATTGCAGCTGCAATTGGAGCACTAAATCAGCAATGGGATAGTCATCAACATGGTCAACATCCATCCCAGGATGGCAAAATCATCCTAACAATAATTTTATTTCCTTTTATCATTCTTTTTCTTTGTAGTTTAGTTCCTATTTTCATGAGTGTAGTTGTTGATTTTCTTTTTCAGTGTCAGTATAAGCAGAAAAATGTGATATTGAAATGAAAATTTGAAGGAGATAGTAGGATCTTCTATACTGTAAATTAGTAATTGGATTGATGTTAGTTTCATCTAGATAATTTCACTGAATAATTTGGAGAGAATAAGTCTTCTAAAAGTAAATGGAATATTAATTACTAATTTAAATACATTTTGGAGAGTAAAAATCTTCAGCCAGTAATTGCAATACTACCATTAGTTCAGAATGGTGTTCACAGTGTGAAAGCACTAAGTACGTTTTTGCACAAAGTATTGAAAAATTAAAATAATCTAATTTTTCAACAATTAAATACATTATATTCAAGTAAATATTTCTCTTTTGGCCCTTCAAGTTCATTTTAGTCTAAGATTGTTTTTAATCAAGTAATTAAATATTTTCTTTAATCAGGGAAATCGCTCTCCACCTGAGAGTGAGCTAGTGTGTACCGAGCTCCCCGCTTAAGGGGTTAACAGTCCTGGAATGAAAATTCCACCATGTCAGAACCAAACATGGCAAGTGTTTCTGCACAACTTCATCAAGTAAGGCAGTTCTGTGAGGAGAATTTGAGAAAAAAGTGCATAGTCCTTCAAGGTTTGCAAAAAATATCTGCACATTTCTGTTTAGTGATGCTGCATTCAACATAATCAAATTAAGTTGATGAGCATGGCAATGCATGTAAGAAGCAGCAAGATACTTTTCTTTGACAATGGCCTGGACACCACATTTTGTGCCTCCCATGACAGATGCTTTCTAGAGCTATATCTCTATATGAATCGGGGTTGTCAGTTTCTCCTTTCCATTTGTACAGTATCTTCAGCATTGCCATTCTCCAAACTTCCGGTATTTTGCCTAAATTTAGACATTATTTTGTTGAATATTTCTGTCCAAAGCTGTAGTAAATGGTCTTGAGTAGATTTTAAGTGTTCTGTATATATGTTGTCCGGTCTTGCTGTCTTTCCCTTTTTTCCTTTACTGATTACCATCTGTACTTCCCCCATGGTTAGTCTAATTTCGTGTTCTGGATTGAAAGAGTGGTCTGCGGTGTCACTTTTTTCTCTGCTGTCTCTGTTTAGAAGCACTAAGAAGTGTTTACCCATGTTTCCATTGGTATTTCCCTCGCTCTACACGCTTGCTTTTTCTTGAGGGCCCGGAATGGGTCTGTTTCTGCTTCTTCTACAAGCTTCTTGGCTTCTGCTTCCAGATATTCAGCTCGCTTTTCTTTTAGAAGTTTTCTGTAATTTCTTATTTTGATGGCGTATGCTTCCAAGTAATCAGCGGTCTCCATTTTTCTGACTGAATATAACGCGCGTAAAGTGTCTTTTCATGCTATATAGCACTGTCTGTCAAACCATTTTTGTGCTCTCCTTTCTTTTGCAGGCAAAGCGGCTTCCTGTATCAGATTTGTAGCGATTTCTACTGCTTCATTTAGGTGTCCTCGAGCTACAAGTGCTGTTGCTTTTTGTATATTCGGGTGGTCTTGCAGTTTTGTTCTATCAATATTTCTTGAAAGTGTGATGCCCTTATCATCAGAGAATAGTCATTTCCGTGACACTTTGTGTTCAATTTCTGTGCAGATGGGTATATGTTTTCTGATTGGCGTTGACCCTGAGGACCATAGACCTTCCTGCTTCTTTATCATAAATCTTTCACCTCTGTAGAATACAAGATCAATTGTGCTGGAGCCATTTGGAGCAAAGTACATTTTAAGAACTTCTTTATCATCATGAAACCTTCTTCCCTCAGGATTTGGATAACTATCTCTGATTTTACGATCGGCTTGTCTATCCTGCAGTTGAGGTCACCCGCGATTATCACTTCTTCCACAGTATTTACTTTCCCTATTGCATTAAGTACTGATCTTACTACATTTTCTATTGGATTATCTGGTGTGATATATGTTCCTGTTAATGTTAGATCAGTGGTCTTAACTATGACTGTGTTTTCACTTCTCTGGATTACATGTACTCTTTCTACAGTTGGTTTGAGGAAGCATGAAACTCCTCCAGCCGGCCTACCTCCTGTTGGTGTTGCAAATGTGTGGTATCCATAGAATTTTGGTAGGTCTATTGGTTCTAAAAGAAAAGTTTCCGTAGCTATGATGACATCAAAATGTTCCATTGTCTTTGGAGGTATTTATAGTAAGGCATTTTTTAGTCCTTCGATGTTACAGAGAGGAATCTTGATTATTTTATTATTCGAGGAACAATCCAATGTTGTGTCTTTGGCCTCAAAAAGAAAATCTTCTAACTAGAATACCTTTAGGCCAGAAATCTGGTTTCTTTGTTGTTTGTAGAAATTCAAAAGAAATTCCCAATTTGCAGGCTTTCATGGGCCCTGCTGTATTAACCATTTCACAGGCTTTATAGTTCCAGACTTGTGCAGTTCCATCCACGCACTTTTCTTTGGAATTTTCTTCCGGTCCAATCAAAATGTCCGGAGGTGGGTTCTTTTTTGAGGTTTTTTCCGGGTCTAGTAGTTGAGTTCTTATTTTAGATCGGTATATATGAAGCCATTTGATCTTTAGAGGAGTCCGTTTTCTGTTCTTCTGGTGGTATTTGTGGAGTTTGGTTTGTTTCTTCATCTGGAGATGTCTTTGATTTCTGTTCTTTGTTGATTTGATTGTCTTTGCAGGTGTGGTTTTTGACAAATTTCCTCATTTCTTCTCTGACTCCTGCTAGGATTGTTTCCTGTAATGTTTGTATTTCTCTTCTGATATCTTTGAGTTCATTTCTGCTACTTTTGAGGTATTCTAGCTCTCTTTTACAAGGTTTACAAAGTCATAACAATGTACAGCTAGGTTTCTGGAGAGTAGTATAGTTTCCAGCGATGATACCGACACAATCTTTGTGAAACCATTTATTACAACTATTGATAAAGCAAACACCGGCATCGCTATCTGTTACTTGTTTGTCGCATGTGCTGCATGGGGTGTTGTTGTTGCCTTTCCCAGTCATGGAAACTGATTCTTTGATTCCCTCTCTTTGTGTATTACATAAATAAAAGATTACTGATTATATATAGATTACCTAATGCACAAAAGAACTCAATAATTCATTTACTATAAACTTGTTTACAGTCAAAGAAATATACAAATAATTTTTAAATATCATTTTTTTCTAAAGATGCACTTAAAATGACTTTAACCTGGAGCTACACTACATCAATCAATCACCGTTTTGTTATCTAGTAACCCGTGATTTCAAATTTTTTACATTCACTATCGATTGTTCACCCTGTTCACATCAACAATGGCTCACAATGGTTCATGGATCGTGTAACATTACTATACAACTACTATACAACACTACTATATAATAATCAATAAGGATGGTGGGTGCCAGCAATAGTTACTTGACAACGATCTTCACCAAATAATAAAGCTAAGAACGAGACCATGATGTTAGGTCATCAACTTCTTCCAATACACCTATCACCATGGGCAACAATGGAAGAGTAAATAACTTAACAAGACAGGAAAAGAAAACTCAGAAATGCTATAAAACCTAAGGTTTCATAATTCCACACTTCACAGAATTAGGCAATAATATTAGTATCAAAGATAGGTAACCTAATTTTAAAAGAAGAGATACACAAGGTACCTCAAATCAAGAAACCTAACCAATAGGAGCAGGAAGTGAGGATCGAATCCATTTCAATTGTCCCAGAGGACCTTGGTGAAATACCGGACTAATAATAACTGAGGTGGTAACTCTCACACCATGGGATGAAAACAACCACATAGGTACCTTTTCCAGAGAAAGAAATAAGGTAAAATAAAGTACATAAATGGAAAAGATGGGTCTCACCAGATCGAAAAGCTCAAAGGCAATGAAGAAAAAAGGAGAAACAACCTAACTTGAAGATCCCGTACTCTACAAGCAGGCTACAACCTTAGTACTGACCGAAAGTCAAGCTAGTAATCCCATACTTACTAGTTTCAACAACACAGATCAGTAAGATAGTTAAACTTACCACAGAGGTTAACTAAGATAGCAAATGAGTGACACCTTTGGACAGTAGGTAAAATTAATGAAAAAACAATGAACAATATAATGAGATGTCAGAAGGGTAGGTAAGGTTAGTACACCAGAGATGACATTTCAAGATAGTTTTCAATGAAACAAATTTCCAGAAGTTGTAGACTTGGTACGCTTGGCTACCAGGTGATGGTGATGTATTACCAACCCAAATACCTCGACACATGTTCACACTACACAACTGGAGTGCATGAACAAACCTTGGAAGTAAAAGGAATAAACAGAATCCTCATGAACATGCCTCAGAGATGATACCACCCGAACAGTAAATAGACATACAACCATAACTTATCACAAACATCAAAACACAACACTAGGAAAGAGATCAACTCAAAAGTCAAAAGGAGGTGACTCCTTAGATCACATTCCTAACCACATCACCAAACATCCAAGTTAAACACACTACAACCAACATAATAACACAACAAGGAACCCTTTAAACTGGTAGATAAGGCTGTACAGATAGTACCTCTTATAAACATTCACAACTCACGGAAACAGAATAACATTTGACCCCAAAATACTAACAGAATACAGACCGCCAAAATGATAAGTATAATTTAAACCTTACATTGACCAAGTGAGAACATGTTTGCAGAAGAATATTCAAAGGAGCAAATGTTAAAGACAGAGAAATTAGGACATAACAGGCAACTACTCATCAACCAGGTTTAATTTGAGACAAATGAACCTGTCTAATCATCTTGGCGATGGGATCACTCACCAACATCGATACAGGAGACAAGAATTGCAAAATAGTACATGGCCCTTTGTAGCTAGGGGAAAGCTTAGATGAAAACTTGTTCATAGCCTTACTAACAGGGTAACATTTGATGAAAACCTGATCACCTACTTCCTGCTTAGTGGGGCTTCTACCTTTGTTGTACCTTTTCCTAACTTTCTCATATTATTTGGTCATCTTATTTGTAGCTTCATCCCAAGTTTTTCTAACATCATTAGGTTGAGATAGGTCAGGTAGAAGATCTTCAATATGAAGCACGTTGGACATTGGAGAAAAGCGGGTATAACAAAACATGAGTGACACAGGGGTTTTACCATGCAATTCATAAGAAGCAGAATTAAAGGGATAAGATAATCAGTGTAAACAGGAATCCCACTTGGTCTGGATGTCATGGTGATATGCAATACGAGCAGACTTCAAATTCCGATTCATCCTCTCAGCATAAGATGGATTAGGATAATATGGAGTTGTGGTAACATGTGAAATGCACAATCCAAACAGGTACTTCTTAAACAAGTGGCTAGTGAAAGCACTGGCATTATCTGAGACTAAAAACTTCGGGGGACCAATAGATGCAAAAACAGAGTTCAAACAGTTCATAGTGGTATGAGAATTAGTTGATCTAGGAGGAAAAATCCAACAGAAGTGAGAGAATGCATCAATACATACCAAAATGTGAGTGCTCCCGAGGAAGGATCGAGGAAGAGGACCTATGTAATTAATAAATAACCTCTCCATTGGACGAGATGCTTGCAAAGAAGACAGCAAACCAACTTTTGAATTCCCACAAGGTTTGCTAATATCACAGGTAATACAGTTTTTAACCATATCCCTAATATCTTGATCCATTCTCTTCCAGATGAAGAATTGCCTAATCTTTTGTCTGGTTTTGAAGACACCCAAATGAGCACCAAGAGGAGAACAATGATAATGTTTGAAAATCACAGGTATCTTTGAAGCAACAGTTTTGAGGTTAAGATCATTACGAGCCTTACAACAGAGGACCACTTTGGATAAGGAGTACGGTTTGTCTAGAATTCCAGAATTAATTTTCTTCATAATTTCCTTCAGTTCTGGATCTTGTTTCTGATGATCACTAAGCTCATGATACAACAAGGGAAGGTCAGAAAGAATGGCACCAACACCAACGGTACTAACTCCTTCAAGGTTTCCAACATCAGTCTTTACTTCAATATCTTAATCTCCATCGAACATCCGCCTGAGACTGTCAGCAATGACGTTCTCTGATCCCGCAATATGCTTGACATTAAAACTAAATGAAGATATCTGGAGAGCCCACCTAGTAAGTCTCCCATTTCTTTTAGGTCGATTCAACATGCAAGAAAGAGCCTGATTGTCGGTCTCATGATCAAAGTGTACATGTTCAATATACCAACGAAATTTTTCTAAGGTGAACAGCACAGCGAGACACTCCAATTCATACACAGAATATTTGTTCTCCAAACTAGTCAAGATTCTAGACACATAAGCGACAGGACTACATCCTTCATCATACTCCTGTAGTAACACACCAGTGATTGCCTTAATGAGGCGTCAGTTTGAACGATGAAGCACCTATTGAAGTCAGGAATAGCTAGGACAGGGGCATTCATAAGAGCAAATTTTAACGCCTCAAAGGCTTCTTGTTGAGGACGATCCTAGATGAATCTGACGTTCCTATGCCTAAGATGATTGAGACGACAGTGATCTCAGTAGTAATTGACAAACTAATGACAAAAGTAGCAGGAAAAGTGGGGAAGGAAAAATTAAAGTGATGATTTTTGCAGATGACTTGTTAGTCTGGGGAGAAAGGAAGAGGATATTGAGGAACAGTTACATGCATGGGAAGATAAGGTGGAACAATATGGAATGAAATTTAATGCCAAAAAGTGCAAGATAGCGATCACAACTAGAAAGAAGGGGAGACCTACGAGAGGGATAATGCTTGGAGGGAAACAGCTTAGAAGGTAGAGGGTTTCAAGTACTTGGGAAGTATCATAGAGGGAAGTGGAAGAAATGATAAGGAATTAATCGAGCGTGGAAGACAAGCAGGAGCATTCCTGAAAAGTGTCAGAAGCCTGGTTTGGAGCAAGGATATCCCTCAGAGAAGCAAAAGAGTGATGTACAGGATGTACTATATACCTATTCTGATGTATGCAGCTGAAACTTCGGTAATGGGGCAGAGAGCCACCACCAGGATACAGGCAAGTGAAATTAAATTTCTGAGAAGCAGGATAGGTGTGAGAAGAATGGATATCAGGCCAATGACATAGCAGTTAGGCCCCTTTAAACAACAAGTATCATCATCATCAAGAATGGATAAGATGAGAAATGACAAGGTTAGAGATATAGTAAAAGAACAGCCACTACAGAACAGGACAGGGGAATCTAGACTTAGATGGCATGGACACAGTTAAAGAATGACAGGAGTAAAGGCTACTGAGGAGGATGCCCAAAATGGAGATAAAAGAAAAAGGTCCAAGAGGAAGACCAAGATACAGGTTGATAAATGGAGTGGAAGAGTGTGTACAGAGAAGAGGAGAGGATTGGGCAAGAGTAAAGAGGGAGAAGTGATGGGAAGAAAAGAGGAGATGGAGAGGCTTATGTTCCCAGCAGACATTGCCAACAACAGGAAACTACATATGATGATGATGTTGATGATGATCTCATAAAGTTCAGTAGCACTTAATGGAAGCTCTGTGTTTTTACTGAGTGGTAAATAGTAAATCATCGAAGGTTGCAATTTTTATCTATGTTATTTAATTAATTGTACATATCTCATAAAGTTCAGTTGCACTTAATGGAAGCTCTGTATTCTTACTGAGTGGTAAATGTAAATCATCAAAGGAAAAAATGTGGTTGTATTACTACTGGTGACTTTAATATAAATAAATTAGAACATAGTCATATACAACTACTAAACTTCAGAATCTTTGTGGGTGTTATCATCAGAGTTCATGCAACACTATCTTTCCTACTAGAATTTCATTGATTACTAGTACACATATAGATCATTTTTACAAAAACAAAAGTCTGCAAATACAGAATATAATAACTGATCTCATTCATCACAATTTATTAATCTTGGATATTAATATTACACCTAAAATTAATGCATAACGAAATTATGTAATGCAACCTACAAAATACCATGTCCTATCTATGGAAAAATACATTTCCTAAACACCATTAATTACAAATAATGATATCATAAATAATTATTTTAAAGAAAGTGCTGCTTTAGTTAGAAATAAAAGTCCAAACTTAAATAAGAACGTTAGATCCTCTTGCCCATGGTTTAGTCAGAACTGTTAAATTTTATCAGACGAAAAATAATTTATAATAAAAATTAAAAGACAAGACAGGAGATTTTGCATGGGATGTGGCTATATTTCACAGCACTTAATTCAAGACTATAAAGACATATGAAATAGAGATACTAGAATGAAAAGAGATCTAGAAAATGAATGAAAATGAAAACCTACAACCTGTTTTCCAGTCACTGACCAGGTCAGGGATGTAATGAATGAACCATATATAGGCTACTAGCAAGATACCCATGCTTTGCTACAGTATTATACTGAAATTTATAATTGAATGCTTAACATTTTATGTATGATTCACCAAAATTCATGATTTGACGGGAATGTTCCTCCCATTTTTCAATCTTTCTTTCCAGCAATCGATTTAGTACTTCCTGGGCTAGCTCCAGGTATAAGTATTCCACCTGGTCAGTTGGGTCCCTAAATCTTTGCCATCTTTCCCTATAAGTAGTTTTAATATAGATCGTTTCCTTGAAGAAATGTGGCGTGGTGTCGTCTTGGGTGCCTTGGCGGTAGTGAATTCGTAGTCATTACCTGATCAGGACCCGTTTCCAGCATGGTCTGCACATTTTGATGATGGTCCAGAACATTATTATTATTATTATTATTATTATTATTATTATTATTATTATTATTATTATTAACATCCTGGACCCTGCAGCAAGATGCAAGACTGCTACTTGGTGGTAAATTACATCTGCTGCCATTGTCATGGCTGAAAATGTGACCAGCACCATCGTCGCGCGTTGGCAAGCGCGTGGGATTTCTGGCGATACGAATTATATACTTCCGTGCATTATTGTCCTTATTATAGAGGTGAACAATTGAACGGTAAGTATCACTTCTATCGTTTATTTCAAAAGTGTTTAAATGTTTATTTATATGCCAGGAGAATCAATTGTACTCTAAGTTCTCCAAAGGAAAAGATGGCTCTTGAAAACGAACCCAGGAAAGATTAAAAATGATGGGTTTATGATTAGAATAGTACATTATGAACAGTAAAATCAATCGGCCACAACTCCTTTTTCATCCCACCGCCGTAAGTTGATTTAAACTCCCCCCCCCCCCCAAAAAAAAACAAGAAGGCATGTTCCTTTATCTTTAAAGGAGATTCCAAATACCAATGTTTAAGTCTGTTACCTTCAGTTTTTAGATATAAGAATCCCCATAAAAACAATTCACTATTATTTTCACTTCATTTCACACTCCCCCCTAAGTGAATTTTCCAGAAAAAATACTTGCTTCTTTAATAGTAAAGAATCTTCTACATACCAATTATCATAACTCTAACATCTTCAGTTTTTGAGATATGTGTCCTCATAAGAGGAATTCAACTCCTTTGCACCCCCATCCCCAAGATGATTTCCCCACCAAAACGCATTTTTCCTTTGTTTTTAAAGGAGATCCAAACACCAATTTTCACATCTGTAACAACTTTAGTTTTCATTAGATGTAAGTATCCTCATGCAATTAATTCAATTAATTTATCAATTCTTTCACCTATCCCCCCCCTTCATTAGATTTTCCAAGAATATGTGTTTCTTTACTTTTAAAGCAGATTCCAAATACCAATTTTCACATCTGCATAATCTTTCGTTTTTGAGATAAGAGTATCTTCATACAAATAATTCAACTAATTTTTCAATTTTCCCCCTCCCTTTAAGTGGATTTCCAAAAACAAAAAATACCCATTTCTTTATTTTTAAAGGAGATTTCAAATACCAAATTTCACGTCTGTAACATCTTCAGCTTTTCAGATATCAGTATCCTAATTTAAAAACAACCACCCGATTTTCAGTCACTTTTACCGATCGTTTACCCACCCAATTGTTTTTTCCAAAAACCAAAAATACATGTTTCTTTAATTTTAATAGAGATAAAAATACCATTTTTCACTTCTGTAACATGTTAAGTTTTTGAGATATACTGTAGAAATGCTCATTTTAAAATTTCACCCCCTTTTTAGTTCCCCTTAAGTGGAGTTTCCAGAAACAAATCACCTATGTTTCTTCACTTTTACAGGAGATTCCAAATAAGAATTTTTATGTCTGTAACATTTTACATATCTGAGATATACTGTAGACATAGTCTTTCTAAAAATTCACCCAAATTTGTCACTCCTGTTAACCCCCATTAACTGGATTTTCCAAAAAAAGAATGTTTCTTTATTTTTAAAGGAGATCCCAAATACCAATTTTCAGGTCTGTAATATCTTCAGTTTCTGAGATATAAGCATCCTCATTAAAGGCATTGAACCCCTTTTTCACCCCTCCTATTGGGATTTTCCAAAAACCTAAATATACATGTTTCTTTATTTTTAAAGGAGATTCTAAATACCAAATTTTTACATCTGTAAACTTGTAAGTTTGGAGATATAGATACACTCATTTAAAAAATTCACCCCCTTTCCACCCCGTTAGCGATGGAATATCCAAAAATCCTCCCTTAGCAAGCACCTACATTGTAATATAAATGTATCCTCAAAATTTCATTTCTTTATGTCCAGTAGTTTTGGCTCGGCAATGATGAATCAGTCAGTCAGTCAGTCAGTCAGTCAGTCAGTCAGTCAGTCAGTCAGGACATGTTCTTTTATATATATAGACTAGCAATTACCCGCGGCTTCGCTCGAGTGGATTTCATAATTTGATGAAAGAAATCGTTCCTCAGCATTGTACTAAGACATTATCTGAAAATTAGTAAAGTATAAAAACTCACCCAAAAATTGAGTTTCATTTACCCCAGAAATTCTTTGTAAACCATGTTTGCGGTATTACCTTTTGGGGCTAAGACATCTATGTGACATAGAACTGTAGATATGAGAAACAGTCTTCTCTCTAGTCAAAAAATAAATACACGTTTCTTTATTTTTAAAAGAGATTCCAAATACCTATTCCCACATCTGTAACATCTTCAGTTCTTGAAATATACATAAGTATCCCCATAAAAAGAATTCAACCCCTTGATCAATCCTTCCCATGCCAACCCCTATCTAAGTGCATTTTCTGAAAACAAAAAACATCTTCCTTTATTTTTAAGGGAGATTCCAAATAACAATTTTCACGTCGATACCATCTTCAGATATTAAGGTATAAGTGTCCTCATAAAAAATAATTCAACTATTTTTCACTTCTTTTCATCCCCCCTGTTAAGTGCCTTTTCCAAAAAGAAAATGGTACATGTTGCTGTATTTTTAGAGGATTTTCCAAATACCAAGTTTCTTGTCTCTAACATGTTTAGTTTTTGACATATAATATAGATATACTGGTACTCATTTTAAAAATTCACCTGCTTTTCCAATTCTCTTCAGCCCCTTAATTGGATACTCTGATAACAAAAAAATAATAAATACGTGTTTCATTAATATTAAAGGAGATTCCAAATACCAGTTTTCATGCCTTTACGTCAGTAACAACTTCATTTTTAGATAAAAATATACTCATAGAAATAATTCAACTTCTTCTTCTTCGCTTCTTTCCACCCCTCTCCTGCCTTAATTGGACTTTCCAAAAACAAAAAATACGTGTTTATTTATTTTGAAAGGAAATTCAAAATACCACTTTCACGTCTGTAAGAGCTTCAGTCCTTAAGATAAAGTATCCTCATAAACATATTTCAACTCCTTTTTACTTATTTTCATCTCCTCACCCCTTACATCAGGCCTTTCCAACTCGAGCACTTAGTGCCGGGTCGCACTAGCGCTGCACTCAGCAGCACCGTTCCCCTCCTTCCCCACCTACCCCACGCAGTGGTCGGTGCATGTGTACGTAAGAGACAGTACATTCATTCTCATTCTCTCTCTCTCTGTGTGTCACTCTCAGTAGAATCTATTCGATAGAACAGATAGCGGAGCAGTTAGTTTCACCTTCGTTAAAAATGTCGTTTAATCCTTCATGGGTGGATTCATATTTTGTTCCCAATACCGAAGGGAAAGCTCAGTGTTTAATTTGTCATGTCATTTTAAGTGTAAAGTCTTCAACCGTTTGACGACACTACCACAATAAACATGTTTTCACCTATGATGACATTGTTGGCGCAGCAAGAACCGAACAAATTGCTAAGTTAAAATCGGAATTGCCAAGTTCTTCAGAGATACGTAATAACTTAGTCATTAGGAATTGTTTTACATGCAATTTAGGAGATTTGTTTTCGTTTTTTGTTTTGTATTATTAAGAACTGTTTCGAATTAGATGTACTGCTAAGAAAAAGCATCAGTGGAGTTGGCGGCGCGGTTAGGGGCGCTCAGCTGTGAGCTTACATCCGGGAGATAGTGGGTTCGAACCCCTCTGTCGGCAGCACTGAAAATGGTTTTCTGTGGTTTCCCATTTTCAAACCAAGAAAATGCTGGGGCTGTTCCTTAATTAAGCCCACGGCTGCTTCCTTCCCATTTATAGCCTTTTCCTATCCCATCATCGCCATAAGACCTATTGCAAAAAGGAACCCACAAAGATAATTATTTTAATTATTTTATCTCCCTGTCCCACAGATACTTGAACCCAATACTTTAGAAGGCGCAGTTCGAGCACGTTATGGGCTATTGTTGCTCTGAAAATTAATAAAAAAGAAAAAAACATGTTTTTAATTCTGATTTTAATAAATGGAGAACTAGTACTTCTCTGTCTGATGCGGACTTGGAGGTTGTACTTAGAATTTCTACTGCCAAATCGATTGTACTCATTATTGGTAAATTAGTTGCCGCAAAACGATGTCAGAAATGGACTTAAATGCTAAATGTACATTAAGGCAAACGCAAGGTATGTACAGAATAAACTGTGTGTTTATGTGTTCTCAGAACTGTCATAAATAATATTTTTTTCATAAGCTGCGCGCTGACTTGACGACCTATGGTTCTGCCTCTGCCACTTCCCCTCCTTCCCCCACCACCTCAACGGTGCTTTAGCACAGCACCAGGGCTGCTGCTGGGGCTGGCCAGGGCCGTGGAAGCACCTCAGTTGGAATCGCTTGCCTTACATCGAATTCCAAAAAGAAAAAAAAAGCTTTTTTTCTTTGCTTTTAAAGGAGATTCCAAATACTAATTATTACGTTTGTAACATCTTCAGTTTTTGAGATATATGTATCCTCATAAAAGTAATTCAACTCAATTTTCACCCCAGCCCATTAAGTTGATCCCTCCCCCCCACCCCATCACCAAAAAATATGTTTTTCTTTATTTTTAAAGGAGATTCCAAATACTAATTTTCACATCCTTAACGTTTTTAGTTTTTGAGATATAAGTATCCTTATACAAAGAATTCAACTAATTTTTCAAATCGTTCACCCCACTTAAGTCGATGTTCCGAAGACAAAAGAACAATAAAAATTTTCACGTGTGTAATGTTAAGTTTTTGAGATATAAGTTTCTCTATAAAAAGAAATAAATTACTTCACTTCCTTTCACCCTCCCCCATTAAGTCAATTTTTCAAAAATCAAAAGTACTTGTTTTTTTATTTATAAAGGAGCTTCCAAATGCCAATTATCATGACAGCAACATCTCCAGTTTTGAGATATATGTGTACTCATAAAAAGGAATAAACCGGGTGAGTTGGCCATGCGGTTAGGAGCGTGCAGCTATCAGCTTGCAACTGGGAGGTAGTGGGTTCGAACCCCACTTTCGGCAGCCCTGAAGATGGTTTTCCGTAGTTTCCCATTATCGCACCAGGCAAATGCTGGGGCTGTACCTTAATTAAGGCCACGGCCACTTCCTTCCCATTCCTAGGCCTTTCCTATCCCATAATCGCCATAAGACCTATCTGTGTCAGTGCGACGTAAAACAAATAGCTAAAAAAGGAATTAAACTCCTTTTTCAGCGCCCCCGTCCCAAGTTGATCCCCCCTCCAAAAAATGCATGTCTCTTCATTTTTAAAGAAGATTCCAAATACTAATTTTCATGTCTCTAACATCTTCAGTTTATGGGATATAAGTATCCTCATACAAAAAATTCAACTAATTTTTCAATTAATTCACCACCCTTAAGTGGATTTTCCAGGACAAAAGATTACTTGTTTCTTTACTTTGAAAGAAAATTCCAAATACAAATTTTCATGTCTAGCACATCTTCAATTTTTGAGATATAAATATTCTCATTAAAAGAATTCAACTCCTTATTCACTCCACCCTCGCCCATTAAGTTGCTTTCCCCCCACCCAAAAAAGCGTGTATCTTTAATTTTGAAGGAAATTCCAAATACCAATTTTCACATCTGTAACATCTTCAGTTTTTAAGATATAAGTATCCTAATAAAAAAATAATTCAACTATTTTTCACTTCTTTTCACCCCCCGCCCCCGTTAAGTGCATTCTCCGAAAACAAATAAGTACATGTTCCTGTATTATTAAGGACTTCCCAAATACCAAGTTTCTTGTCTCTAACATGTTACGTTTTTGACATATAATGTAGATATACCGGTACTCATTTAAAAAATTCATCCACTTTTTCAAGTCTTTCCAGCCCCTTAACCGGACTTTCCGTAAAATAATGCGTGTTTCATTACTTTTAAGGAGATTCAAATACCAGTTTTCATGTCTATATGTCTGTAACACCTTGAGTTTTGGAGATAAATGTATACTCATAAATATAATTCAACTTCTTCTTCACTTCTTTCCACCCCCCTCCCGCCTTAAGTGGACTTAATGGAAACCAAAATCTTGTCTCTTTATTTTGAAAGGAAATTCAAAATACCAATTTTCACGTCTGTAATGGCTTCAGTTTTTAAGATAAAGTATCCTCATAAACATATTTCAACTCATTATTTACTTATTTTCAACCCAACACCCCTTACGTCAATTTTCCGAAAAAAACAAATGCGTGCTTTTTATTTTTAAAGGAGATCCCAAATACTAATTTTCATGTCAGTAACATCTTCAGTTTTTAGATATAAGTAAGTATCCTCATAAAAGTAATTCAACTACTTTTTCACTCCCCATTCCTACCCGTTAAGTTGATTCCCCCTTCCCAAAAGTGCGTCTTTCTTTAGTTTTAAAGGAGATTCCAAATACCAATTTTCACGTCTTTAACATCTTTACTTTTTGAGATATAAGTATCCTCATACAAAGCATTCAACTAATTTTTCAATTCATTCAACCCCCTTAAGTGGATTTTCTGAAGACAAAAGAACAAGTGTTTCTTTAAATTCAAAGAAGATTCCAAATACAAATGTTCATGCCTCTAGCAACTTCAGTTTTTGAGATATAAGAATCCTCACAAATAAAATTCAACTCCTTTTTCACCTCAGCCCGTTAAGTTGATTCCCCCCACCCCCCTGCCCTAAAAATGTGTGTTTCTTTATTTTTAAAGGACATTCCAAATACAAATTTTCACGTGTGTAACCTTAAGTTTTTAAGATCTAAATTTCCCCATAAAAAGAATTAATTTTTTTACTTCATTTTACCTTTCCCACTTAAGTGAATTTTCCGAAAACCAAAAATACTTACTTCTTTACTTATAAAGGAGCTTCCAAATGCATATTATCATGACTGTAACATCTTCGGTTTTGAGATATATGCATCCTCATAAAAAGGAATTAAACTCCTTTCTCACTGCCCCTGCCCCCAAGTTGAATCCTCCCAAAAATGCGTGTTTCTTTATTTTTAAAGGAGATTCCAAATACTAATTATCACGTCTGACACATCTTTAGTTCTTGAGATATAAGTATCCTCATACAAAGAATTCAAATAATTTTTCAATTAATTCACCCCTTAAGTAGATTTTCCAAAGACAAAAGATTATGTGTTGCTTTACTTTGAAAGAAAATTCCAAATACAAATTTTAATGTCTGTAACATCTTCAGTTTTTGAGATATAAGTATCCTCATGAAAAGAATTCAACTCCTTTTTCACTCCACTCCCCCGTCCTTTAAGTTGGTTTCCTCCCACCCAAAATACCAATTTCTATGTCTGTAACCTTCAGTTTTGAGATATAAGTTTCTCCAGAAAAAGAATTCAATTATTTCCACTTCCTTTCAAACTCCCCACGCAAGTAAATTTTCCAAAAACAAACAGTACCCGTTTCTTTAAAAGAGCTTCCAAATACCAATTTTCATGACTGTAACTTCTTCAATTTTTGAGATATATGTATCCCCGTAAAAGGAATTCATCTCCATTTTCATTCCCCCTCCTCCCAAGATGATTTCCCCAAAATACGTGTTTCCTTATTTTTAAAGGACATTCCAAATAACAGTTTTCACGTTTGTAACATCTTTAGATTTTTTGGTATATACATATTCTCATACAAATAATTCAACTAATTTTTCAATTCTTTCATCCCCCCGCTTAATGGTTTTTTCTGAAAACAAAAGAATACAGGTTTCCTTATTTTTAAGGGAGATTCCAAATACCAATTTTCACATCTGCATCATGTTACGTTTTTGAGATATACTGTAGATACGCTAATTTTAAAAATTCATCCCCATTTTCATTTCCCCTTAAGTGGATTTTCCACAAAAATATCTATGTTTATTTAATTTCACAGGAAATACCAGCTTTCAAATCTGTAATATATTACGCATCTGAGATAATTTTCAGACAAAGTCATTTTAAAAATTTGCCCCGTTTGTCACTCCTGTTCACCCAATATTCATCAAATTATCCAAAAACACAAAAATACGTGTTTCTTTATTTTCAAAAGAGATTCCAAATTTCAAATTTCATGTCTGTAACATGTTCAGGTTTTGAGATATAAGTCCCCTCATAAAAGGTGTTCAACTCCTTTTCACCCTCCTTAATGGGATTTTCCAGAAACAAAAAGAATATTTGTTTCTTTATTTTTAAAGGAGATTCCAAATACTAATTTTTTGTCTTAAACTTTTAAGTTCTTGAGATATAGATATCCTCATTTTAAAAATTCACCCCCCTTTTCACCCCTTAGTGACAGAATATCCAAAAATCCTTCCTTAGCGAGCACCTACATGTTAATATGAATGTATGCCCAAAATTTCATTTCTTTATGTCCAGTGGTTTTGGCTCGGCGATGATGAACCAGTCGGTCAGTCAGTTGTCAGTCAGTCAGGACATGTTATCTATATATATAAAATAACTTGTCCAGAAATTTTGGGGTTACATTTATATTGGAGTATAGGTGTTCACTAAGGTTTGATTTTTGGAAATTCCATTGCTAAAGGGATGAAAAGGGTGGTGAATTTTTAAAATGAGGTTATGTATATCTCAAAAACTTAAAAATTTACAGACATAAAAATTGGTATTTTAAATCTCCTTTAAAAATAATGAAACACATTTTGTTTTTGTTTTTGGAAAATCCCATTAAGGGGGGTAAAAATGGGGGAAAGTAGTTGAACACCTTTTATGAGGAGACTTATATCTCAAAAACCGAAGATATTACAGACATGAAAATTGGTATCTGGAATCTCTTTTGAAAATAAAGAAACATGTATTTTGGTGTTTTTGGATAATCCGATTAATAGGCGGTGAACAGGAGTGATTAACAGGGTGAATTTCTAAAAAGACCATATCTGAAAATTATCTCAGACACATAACATATTACAGATTTGAAAACTGGTATTTGGAATTTCCTGTAAAAGTAAAGACACATAAATACTTTCTTTTGGAAAATCCACTTAAGAGGAATTGAAAAAGCGGGGTGAATTCTTAAAATGAGCATATCTACAGTATATCTCAAAACCTTAACATGTTGCAGACGTGAAAATTGGTATTTGGAAACTCCATTAAAAATAAGGAAACACGTATTCTTTGGTTTTCAGAAAAAAAAGGCTTAACGGGGGGCGGGGTTAGGGAATTGAAAAATTAGTTGAATTATTTGTATGATAATTTATGTACTGTATATATTGTATACCAATAAATTTAAAGATATTACAAACGTGAAAACTGGTATTTGGAATCTCCTTTAAAAATGAGGAAACACGCATTTGGGGGGGAATCAACTTGGTAGCGGGGGATGAAAACGGAAATGAATTCCTTTTACGAGGATACATATATCTCAAATCTGAAGATGTTACAGTCATGATAATTGGTATTTGGAAGAAAGAAACGGGTACTGTTAGTTTTTCGAAAATTCACGTGAGTGGGGAGTGTGAAAGAAGTAAACAAAATTTAATTCTTTTCCTGGAGAAATTTATATCTCAAAACTGAAGGTTACAGAGGTGGAAATTGGTATTTGGAATCTCCTTTAAAAGTAAAGAAAGACACATTTTTTGGTGAGGGGAAGCTGACATAACCGGCAGTGGTGGAGTGAAAAAAAGGAGTTGAATTCTTTTCATGAGAATACTTATATCTCAAAAAACAGACAAGAAAATTCATATTTGGATTTTCCTTCAAAGTAAAGAAACACGTAATCTTTTGTGTTTGGAAAATCCACTTAAGGTGGGGGGTGAATTAATTGAAAAATTAGTAGAATTCTTTGTATGAGGATACTTATGCACTACTGCTCATTAATTTCAATACATCCTGATATTTCGGATTTACAACACAAATCGAATGTTATTTCACACAAAAGATAATTACATTAACTTACACATATATGATACAATCACAATCATTATATTTTACTTTCATCGAAATATCCTCCTTTGGATTTAATGACTGCCTCACAAACTTGAGGCATGCGGTCAATCAGTTTTTGTAGGTATCGTGAATCTATATGATTCCACACATCCTTAACAATATTCCAGAGGTGTCCCTTGCTGGATATATTAACTTCCCTGATTCTTCATCCACTTCATCCCAGACCATTTCATGGGTTTACAATCGGGGCTTTGGGACGGCCATACCATATCCTTCAGTACTTTCTGTTTTTCCTTTGATGCAATGTAGTTCGTACCGTATGCCGACCAATGTTTTGGGTCATTATCCTGGTGAACCCTATCCCTATTAAGTGCAATCCACTTGATATTGCATGATACTGAAGTATACGGTGGTAGTGCTTCTGATCGATACATCCTTCTATTTTCACAATGTCGCCAACTCTATCTCCGGCAAAACATTCCCAAACCATAATAGAACCTCTGCCATGTTTAACTGTAGGTAGAACACACTGCTGGGCTTCCCTTTCCCCTACAAATCGGCTAAAAAATATTCTCCTTCTGGTTCCAAAAATCTCGAACTTTGATTCATTGGTGAATAAGACCTTTGTCCACTCTTCCGATGTCCAATTAGAATGTTTTCTAGCCCATTCAAGTCTCTCCTGTCTATTTATGGGCCTTAGAAGGGGTTTTCTTGCTGTGACACATCCTTTCAAGCCGGCTTCAATCAGTCTCCTTTTTTACTGTTGCAACAGATATTGTTGTCGTGTTCATTTCTACCAATTCTGCACGAATTTGGGGTAATTCTGATATATTTTATAATCACTTCTAGTTGTTTTACAAGGTCGTCCTGGTCATCGTATGTCCTTATTGCTACCTGTTGTCTTCTGGCGGTGAAGGGTGTATTCCCCCTATAGACACACTACACTGTTTCACAATTTGGCGAATAGATAAACCTGCTTGGCTAAGTGCTACAATTGCAGCACGTTTTTCTATGGTTATCTCCACTCGTGGAGCCATACTAGTGATGTGCACACTTCAACTGTCATGAAGGAACTGACATGCAGGAAACGCATGTTATGTATCGTAGCCATGCTTGCCGTTCACTGCAGATATCACATCAATACAGGGAACAACACAGGTGCACCAAATGCGGCACCCATTGGCAAATAGGTAAACAAACATATCCGATAGGTACATAACGTTTATGTACACAACATTGTTTGTTGGATACTATTGTACCTCGATGACAACAAACAAAAATCATGACATGTGTACAACTGTTGTACTATTCCTTTGCTTCCTCAACCATACCCATGGTATTAGACCTTATGTACAGAGAACTAGATGTCAATTATTGGGTGTATTGAAATTAATGAGTTATTGGGTGTATTGAAATTAATGAGCAGTAGTGTATCTCAAAAACTAAAGATGTTACAGATGTGAAAATTAGTATTTGGAATCTCCTTTAAAAATAAAGAACCATACATTTGGGAAGGGGTCTACTTGGGGTGGGGGTGGTGAAAAGGGAGTTTAATTCTTTTTTATGGGGATACTGTGATAGTAGCCTACATATATCACACCCTCGAATTGTATGTAGAAGTTAGAGATATTATTGTCAGTCTTCAATTTATTATTATTATTATTATTATTATTATTATTATTATTATTATTATTATTATTATTATTATTATTATTATCAGTATTTCATTTGTATATTTTGTCATTTATATTTGTAAGCTGGGAGATATCCAGGTATGTAGGTATGAGTAATTTGTTTTGAACAACGAGTGGGAAAACATTGCTATATTGGACCCAGGTAATTCGAATGACTCATGCGGGCATCCCAGTGTCTGATGAGATGTGTTTGTTGATGTTATTGTACTAGGAAAGTTCTATGAGTCATGTGATACACCCCAGCATTTGTTTATGTCTTGGGAGCATGAAGAAGCTGAGGGC
Source organism: Anabrus simplex (assembly GCF_040414725.1). NCBI lineage: Eukaryota > Metazoa > Arthropoda > Insecta > Orthoptera > Tettigoniidae > Anabrus > Anabrus simplex. The sequence goes on along the minus strand of NC_090266.1, from coordinate 553,414,538 downwards.
AACCCTGAACGGTGGATCACTTATGATTGGCTGGCAAGGACCAATACAGACGTATTATGTGAGAGGAAAGGGAATGCTGATGTCTATAAAGGTTGATCGTACAGCGGGAACCAGAGATACACTGTATGAGAGAACTACAACTGACACTCGGTACGGACAGGAAGGAGAACTGACACACTATATGGGAAGAAAATTGTGCTGATAGATGGTACTGGAGTGACACGGCTGCAATGGACTGGACTTCAAACATTCGTGGAGCATAGTCTTGTTATGTTCGTGGAAAGTGGCTGATTGACAGATTGTGGAGTGCTTGCGCATTAAGTATTGTAGCACTTGTGGCGGCCTGGCATTATATGTTGGTGAAAGCAACCTCAGACTTTCCATAATTTATGTTCAGGGTCGACAAGCGTGTGTTACTTAATGTATATTTCTTTACAACAAGTGTTAAAGTTTGTGAACACAGTATTACGAGGTACAGTATCTGTGCGATGTTAGAAGTGCTGATTATGAGAATTGGCAAGTAGTATTGATAGAGAGACAGTGAAGGGTATTTATCTACATGTATGTACATTGTTCATCGGACTATCTACAAATGGTAGTTTAGTTCTCACTTTCGTTTTCCCACTGTTTTCATTGTTGTTGTTGTAAATATGGAGTCTTCCAGCAGTATTTTATGTGTGTATTATATGTATAATTTTGTGTGTTGATGAGGTGCTCATGCACGGATTTTGTTAAGAATACAGTTAGCTATTTTAGAATCAGTGGAGTTATTAATGAACCTAGGTGCACATCATACCCATTTAGTCGTTTTTAGGAGGTTAGGTAAGGCCTGCAGCAGATGTACCAGTACACAGCATTATGTACACACCCTGGGATATAAAGTTTATTATGCTCTATCAAAATTCGAGGGATCCATTCTGGTGAACTCTGGCGCCCATACTAAGGACATTTCAATTAACTATTTTATTAATTTAATTATTTCAAGTATTTTATGAAGTTTTTGAGTAACGTTATTTATTTACATATTTTTATTTATATATTATTCATGATTTTATTTATCAGTATTCATCAAAAGGTTACAATACATGTACCAGTATCTCAAAACTGAAGATTTTACAATCATGATAATTGGCATTTGGAATCTCCTTTATAAATAAAGAAACAAATATTTTTGGTTCTTGGAAAATTTACTTAAGGGGGAGGGTGAAAGGAAGTGAAGAAATTTAATTCTTTTTATGGAGAAACTTAGGTTTCAAAAACTTAAGGTTACACACATGAAAATTTGTGTTTGGAATCTCCTTTAAAAATAAAGAAACACGCTATTTTTGAGCGGGGAATCAACTTAACGGGCTGGGGTGGAAAAGGAGTTGGTTTCTTTTTATGAGGATACTTATTCTCAAAAACTGAAGATGTTAGAAACATGATCATTTGTATTTGGAATCTTCTTTCAAAGTAAAGAAACACATGTTCTTTTGTCTTCGGAAAATTCACTTAAGGGGGTGAATGAATTGAAAAATTAGTTGAATTCTTTGGATGAGGATACTTATATCTCAAAAGCTAAAGATGTCAAAGATGTGAAAATTGGTATTTGGAATCTCCTTCAAAAATAAAGAAACACAAACTTGTTTTTGTTTTTGGATAATCCGCTGAATAGGGTGTGAACAGGAGTGACAAACAGGGTGAATTTTTAAAAAGACTATACCTGTAAATTTCTCAGATACATAACATATTACAGATTTGAAAACTGGTATTAGGAATTTCCTGTAAAAGTAAAACATACTTTTTTTTTTGGGAAAATCCACTTCAGGTGAAATGCATAAAGGGGGTGATTCTTAAAATTAGCATATCTACAGTATATCTCAAAAACTTAAAATGTTGCAGACATGAGCATTGGTATTTGGAATCTCCTTTAAAAATAAGGAACACGTATTCTTAGGTTTTGGAAACAAAAAGCCTTGAGGTGGGGGGGGAGGGGAGGGGTGGAAGAATTGTAAAATTAGTTGAATTATTTGTATGAGAATATATATATAATTATATATATATCAAAAAAGTCTAAAGATGTTACAAACGTGAAAACTGGTATTTGGAATCTCCTTCAAAAATAAAGAAACACACATCTGGGGGGGGGGGGGGGTGAAAATGGAGATGAATTCCTTTTACGAGGATAAATATATCTCAAAAACTGAAGAAGTTACAGTCGTGATAATTGGTATTTGGAATCTCTTTTAAAGAAACGGGTACTGTTTGTTTTTGGAAAATTCACTTGAGTGGGGAATGTGAAAGGAAGTGAAAAATAATTGAATTCTTTTTCTGGAGAAACTTATATCTCAGAACTGAAGGTTACATATGTGGAAATTGGTATTTGGAATCTCCTTTAAAAATAAAGAAACACACATTTTTTGGGTGGGTGAAACAACTTAACGGGCTGGGGTGGAGTATAAAAGGAGTTGAATTATTTTCATGAGGATACTTATATCTCAAAAACTAAAGACGTTACAGGCGTGAAAATTAGTATTTGGAATCTCCTTTAAAAACAAAGAAACTCGCATTTTTGGGGGGAAATCAACTTGTGGGGGTATGAAGAAGGAGTTTAATTCCTTTTTATGAAGATACATGTACCAGTATCTCAAAACTGAAGATGTTACAGTCATGATAATTGGCATTTGGAAGCTCCTTTATAAAGAAAGAAACAAATAATTTTGGTTTTGGGAAGATCCACTTAAAGGGGGGTAAATGAATTGAAAAATTAGTTGAGTTCTTTGTAGAGGATACTTATATCTCAAAACTAAAGATGTTGCAGACGTGAAAATTGCTATTTGCTTTTTATGAGGATACTTATATCCCCAAAACTGAAGATGTTATAGATGTGAAAACTGGTATTTGGAATCTCCTTTAAAAATAAAGCAACAGATATTTTTTGTTTTTGGAAAATCCACTTATGATGGCGATGAATGAATTGAAAAATTAGTTGAATTCTTTGTATGAGGGTACTTACACCTCAAAAACTTAAGATTTAACAATCTTGATAATTGGTATTTGGAATCTCTTTTAAAAACACAGAAACACACATTATTTTGTTTTCGGAAAATTATTTAGGGGTTGAAAGAATTGAAAAGTTAGTTGAATTATTTCTATAAGGATACTTATATCTAAAAAAATTAGAAAAGTTACAGACGTGAAATTTGGTACAAGAATCTACTTTAAAACTAAAGAAACAAGTACTTTTCAATTTCAGAAAATCCACTTAAGGGGATGAAAGGAATTGAGAAAGCGCGGAAATTAAAAAATGAATACTGAGGTATCTACAGTATATGTCGAAAACTTAACATGTTACAGATGTGAGTTTGGTATTTTGAAAGTCCTTTAAGAATACAGGAACATGTATTCTTTTGCTGTCAGAAAAGCACTTGCGGGTGTGAAAAGAAGTGAAAAGAGATTTGATATGTTTTTTACGAGGATACTTATATGTAAAAAACTGAAGGTTACAGGCATGAAAATGGGTATTTGGAATCTCCTTCACAAATAAAGATGAGCATTTTGGACTGGGGGATGGGGGACGAATATGGAGTTCAATTCTTTTTATTGAAATGTTACAGTCACGTTAATTGATATTTGTAAGCTCCTTTATGAATAAAGAAACATACTTTTTTTTTTCAGGAAAATCGACATATTGGGGGAGGGGTGGTGAAAATAAGTAAAGGAGTTGAATTCTGTGTTTGAGGATACTTATATCCTCAGAAACTGGAGATGTTACAGACGTGAAAGTTGGATTTTGAATCTCCTTTAAAAATAAAGAAATACGTATTTACTGTTTTTGGAAAGTCCACTTAAGGGGGAAGAGGGGTGGAAAGAAGTAAAGAAGAAGTTGAATTCTTTTTTATGAGGACACTTATATTTTAAAAACTGAAGGTTACAGATGTGGAAATAGGTATTTTGAACCTCCTTTAAAAATAAAGAAGCACACATTATGGGCAGGGGCTAGAGGATCAACTTGGTGGGGGTGAAAAAGGAGTTGAATTCTTTTTATGAGGATAGATATATCTCAAAAATTGAAGATGTTACAGATATGAAAATTGGTATTTGGAGTCCCCTTCAAATGTAAAGAAACATGTATTTATTGTTTTCAGAAAATCCACTTAAGGGGGTGAAAAGAATTGAAAAAGCGGATGATTTTTTAAAATGACTACCAGCATATCTACAGTATATGTTGAAAACTTAATAATTTACAAACTTAAAACTTGGTATTTGGAATGTCCTTTAAAAATACAGGAACATGTGTCTTTCATTTTCGGAAAAGGCATTTAACGGGGGTGAAAAGAAGTGAAAAAAGCTGAAATATTTTTTATGATGATACATATTTCTCAAAAACTGAAGATGTTACAGACGTGAAAATTGGTCATTGGAATCTCCTTTAAAAGTAAAGGGACATGTATTTTTTTGTTTCTAGAGGATCCACTTAGGTGGGGTACGGGAGGGACTGATAAAGGGGTTGAATTATTTTTATGAGGATACTTATATCTCAAGAACTGAAGATGTCACAGGCATGTAAATATGTATTTGGAATGTATTAACCTATTTAGTTTTCAGAAAAAACCTCCTAAGTGGGTGAAAAAGATGAGAAAAGGTCTGAATACCTTTTTGAGGATACTTATATCTAAAAAACTGAAGATGTTTCAGTCATGAAAAGTTTTACTTGGAATCTCCTTTATAAATAATGAAACATGTATTGCTTTTTGTTTTTGGGAAACCTACTTAAGGGTTGGGGGGGTGGCGTTGAACAAGACTGACAAGGGGGTGAATTTTTATAATGAGTATATCTCAAAAATGTCATGTTACAGACATAAAAATTGGTATTTTAAACTCTTTTTAAAATAAAGTAACACATACTTTTTTTGATTTTTAGAAAAATCACTTGAGGGTGAGTAAAAAGGACTGAAAGAGAGGTTGAATTATTTTTATTAGGTTACTGGTATCTAAAAATATGAAGATATTACAAACATGACACAGATATTTGGAATCTCCTTTAAAAATAAAGAAACACATATGTTTTGTTTGTGTAAAATCCACTTAAAGGGCATGTAAAAAGAACTGAAATGGGGTTGATATCTTTTTATGAGGATACTTACATCTCAAAAACTGAACATGTTACAGACATGAAACAAGAATAAAGAAACACTCATTCTTTTTTGGAAAATCAAATTACGATGTAAGAGTGGGTAAATGAATTGAAAAATGAGTTTAATGTTTTGTATGAGGATACTTACGTCACAAAAATGAAGAATGTTACGGACGTGAATATTGGTATTTGGAATCTCCTTTAAAAATAAAGAGACCTGCAATTTTTTTGGGCCGGGGGTGGGAATCAACTTACGCAGGATGCAAAGGAGTTGAATTCTTTTTATGAGGATAGAAATAAGAAGTGGACTTAAAACAATACACCCCTAAGGGGTTTTGACTGGGGGATGAGGAATGATGACATAAATATACGTTTATAAGAAACCGTTTGAATTATGAAGTTAAAATGTCAAATGATACCCTAGGTGTTAAACAACAGTAGGTTTAAAACAAATTTAACCCCTCAGACCGTTAAATGGGGGTCAAGATCTGAAGAAAAATCTATTAATTCCTTCCTCCAAAATGGTTTAACGTATAAAGACGAAATTCCAAATAGCAGCATATATTTTAAATCCTAGGTGTGAAATAGGAAATATTATTAAACGTTCCACCGCTAAAGTGTCAAATGAGGTTAGCTCCGTAAACTAAATTATTCATCCCTCCAAAACCGTTTGGCGTACAAAGCTGTAATTTTACGTGAAGGGTCTTCTTTTATGTCTTGCCTAAGAGGTTTAGATGGTAGTTGATTCTCAAAAACACAATATTAATTTTTCCAAAACCGTTTCAGGCATGAGCATAACTTTTTTTATGAAGGGTTGTGTTCTATATATCCTAGATGTTCATAAATATTTCAAAACATTCACCCCTTAAAAAAGTATTTGTTCCTCCATTACTGTTTGACGTACAAAATCAAAATTTCACAGGTTGGTCGCATTAACATCTGAGATGATAAATCAGATATGGTTTAAAACATTCAAATTCTTCCATATGGGTCCAGGTGAGTGGTAGATTATAAAATAAATAATCATTCCCCCAAAACCGTTTGACATACGAACCGAGGACGTATTTTACATGCTCTGCTGACTGTGGACTCTCCATAATATAAAACTTTGAATAAAAACTTTCATATTACAGCCGTAGCAAAGCACAGGTATCTTACTAGTTTCAATATAAATTATAACACTATAGACATACCTGTAAAAAATACACACTATTATGGAGAGGCAAATGGAAAATTTTGGGCAAAGTATACTGTTCGTGGAGAGGGAAGGGGAAGCAGAGGAGAAGCGAGTTGAACGTTGTGGATCCTTCCTATTGGATGTTATAATCTAGCACACTGTACTGTAGAGAGAGGACCACAGTTCTGAAACAGTGTTTGGAGACAACAGACTTAGCATCGGCAGTCTAGATAAGTACAGAAGGTTTTTCATTATGTTAATACTTGTAAAACATTATTTGTCAATACTTGTTTTATCACCTAACTCTCTATCATTGGCAAGTTTATCCAATGTAAACAACACTGTACATATATATGCATGTTTTAAGTGATTTCATAGAATCTGAGGATGTTCATGCAGAATAAAATATGTATTTCTTTGCATAAAAGTGTGTATTTTTACAGGTATGTCTATAGTGTTATAATTCGTATTGAAATTACTGTGTGTCTGACAGACTGGAAAGTTTTTATGTTACATTTTACTAAGTTGACACTGAAAAGTACGGCTTCCTTCTTAACAAATTATTCGGCAAGTCAGGTAAATTACAAAGCCAAAAAACTGAAGTCACGTATAATCAAAAGCATGAACATTGAAAAATCAATTACATTTAGTAAGATATGTCTAGAATTTAAGCTTGTTCTTAAGTACATACCCATAAAAGCTGAACCCACAACAACTTTGGTTAAAATATAGCATCCTAATCACTATTGTTATGGATCAGAAATGAAATGAAATTTGCATACATAAAGGAACAGGAAATCAACAAACAAATCCTACACATCCATTTAAACCTAAGCAACTTCTGGCACCACACTGAATGGACATGCTACTCCAACTTTTTAGGTGATTACATTAAAAGCAGAAGCAATCACGAAACAGATCATTGAGAATAAAACATTTAACCTAATCAATAAACAGAAAAAGACAGAAAACAGTAACCATGACATACTCCCTAGTTTTCACCCTAGATTAATGTCTGACTCGTTGGCCGAATGGTCAGCGTACTGGCCTTCGGATCAGAGGGTCCTGGGCTCGATTACCGCCCGGGTTGGGGATTTTAACCTTCATTCATTAATTCCAATGGCCCGGGGACTGGGTGTTTGTACCATCTCCAACATCACTGCAACTCACACACCACACATAACACTATCCTCCACCACAATAACACACAGTTACCTACACATGGCAGATGCCACCCACCCTCACTGGAGGGTCTGCCTTACAAGGGCAGCACTTGGCTAGAAATAGCCACAATCCTAGATTAATTAACAGATCTGACACTAGGCTTACCTTTTCAAAGAATGAAATAAATCTGCAAGAGAAGGGACTCAAATTCAATTGCCATGAACGTCATAACAAAAAACAACATAAAGCAGCTCATCACTGACGTAGAAATCGCTTGCAACAAAATCCCCTCTCCACAAAAAGAAATAACAGAAAATGTAGCTACCAACGAAGCCCTAAAAATAATTGCACAAGAAAATTCCACCAAACAACCGAATTGAGCCACTCAATACTCAACATTAAAAGCAGTTAAGAACAAAACAAAAAACCACAACCTAATCGTCACAAAAGTGGATAAAGGGAACACAACAGTCATAATGAAGAAAGATGAGCACATAGAAAAAACAATAGAATTCATCAACAACAATGGAATTCAAGAATACAACCCAACCCAGCAAATAAATTTCAAAACGAAATCAAATAAGCTATCAAGGAAACAGACTTTATTCTCACAAACCAAGAAAAAGAAAACCTCACCATAAAAAATTCCAAACTCCCCACTAAGAGCCCTCCTCAAAATGCACAAAAACTCATGTCCCATTAGACCTTTGCTATTTTGCTATTTGCTTTATGTAGCACCGAAATAGATAGGTCTTATGGCGACAATGGGAGAGGAAAGGCCTTGGAATGGGAAGGAAGAGGCTGTGGCCTTAACTAAGGTACTGTACAGCCCCAGCATTTGCCTGGTGTGAAAATGGGAAACCACGGAAAACCATCGAAAACCATCTTCAAGACTGCTGACAGTGGGATTCGAACCCACTATCTCCCGGATGCGGGCTCACAGCTTCGCGCCCCTAACTGCACGGTCAACTCGCCCGGTTCCCATTAGACCAATAGTAAATTTTAAAGATTTGCCAAGTTACAATTTAGGCAAACAGCTCAACCGAATTCTAAAAGAGAAAATCCCACTAAAAGAAGGCAAATCAATTAAAAACAGCCTAGAACTAATTAAAGAACTAAATAAATTTAAAATAACAGAGAGCACATGTAGTGTATGATATCCTTTGACATCACCAAAATGTACACCAACATACCAATAGATGAATCCATTAAAATTATAGAAAATCTTTTTAAGGAAAACACTTCACTACAAGAAACCAAAGAAAATATTGGCCTTCTTAGAATAATATTACATGAAAATTGCTTTACATTCAACGACAAAATCTATTGACAAAAGGAAGGGTTATTAGCCATGGGCTCACCATTGTCAGGTATAATAACAAAAAATTTTCTAAATAACTTCAAAAACATCTTCTTAGCAGGCCAGCATTCAAAAGGAATATTATACTGGAGCAGATATGTAAATAACATAATATGCATATATGATAATGACATCCCTAATACACACCAGTTATTAATCACACTAAATTCTCTACACAAGTCCATCAGATTCACAATGGAACCAAAAACTAACAAGAAAATAAACTATTTAGACATCACAATCAGTAGGAATAATGACAACCTGTCGTACAAAATATACAGAAAGCCCGCTCAGACATCGCACACTATTGACGAGTCGAACCACCCATACACACAGAAAATAGCAGGACTGAATACAATGATACACAGAGCTATTTCCATACCAATGAGCACAAAGGATTTCCATGAAGAGATACAAATTATTTAACAAATCGGGAAAGAAAACAACCACCCTCTGGGCACAGTAGGAAAACTATCAAATAACATAAGAAAAATGCCTGGGAAACCACCACATATGACAGGGAAAAATAAGTGTTTGTCAACTATGTTAATAAGAATACATAAAAGGTAGCTAATATTTTCAAAAAAACAAGGTCTACAAGTAGCCGTTGGAATGAACAACTCACTGCAGAGACACATCAGCAAGTGCAACCTAAACAAAAAGGACTCTTTCTCAAAGTCAGAAGTCTTTGAATTCAAGTGCCAAGAACCTAACTGCAATGCCACATATATAGGTCAAACTAAACGTAATTTCCATACAAGATACAAAGAACACAAAAATGCGATCAGATATAATAGGCATTCAGTCTTCAGAGAACACATATACGATAGTTAACACCATTTCACAGTCATCAACACAGATCTAAAAATTTTACTCATCGAAAATGAAAGTAAATCTTTGAATATAAAGGAAGCAGTTGAAATTTATATTGCAAAGAAAGCTAACATAACCAACCTAAATGACCATACACATTTTAAAAATCCCCCCCCCCCGTTCTCTTCGCTCTACTTACATAACATCTGAACAACACTTACTCTTGAAATTAGCGCTTAACGGCCTTTAGAGTATGGTTTATCATAAAAACAACATCTAATAGATACTCTCTATTTCAATTCCATACTTTATTTAACCTAAAATCATTAACTTGCATTCATCCATATTACATAAAATACATTATAACATTCCCTCTCCAGTAATGAAGGAAGGTTCCACAACACTCCACTCACTCTGCCCCTTCTTTCCTCTCCTCTCTCCATGGTACAGTATGCTAGCTTATAACATCCAATAGGAAGGATCCACAATGTTCTACTCACTCCTCCCCTGCTTCCCCTGCCCTCTCTGTGAACAGTATGCTATGCCCAAAACTTTTCATTTGCCCCTCCATGACCACAGTCCTGAAATAGTGTTTGGAGACGAAGGACTTAGCAACGGCAGTCTAGATGAGTACAGGTTTTTCATTATGTTAATACTTGTAAATCATTATTTGTCAATACTTGTTCATATTATCACCTAACTCTCTATCATTGACAAGTATATGCAACATAAACAATACTGTACAAATTTACGCATGTTTTAAGTGACTCGATAGAATCTGAGGATGTTCTTGCAGTGGCGGTGGGCTCTCAGGAGCACATGAGCACCTGAACACCCAGTTTTAATACAGTACATCTTTATGCATTCATGGATAATTTGAAACTTTCCTTTCCTTCGACCTGATTTCGACAATCGATCTAAAGCTTTCGACGATTCGACTCATATCGAAGCTCCATTACACCAACAGTTGTTTGTTTTTACTGACAGTGCAGCAAGCACACTGGATAAAGTGCTATTGCGCTGAAGACTATACGCATGTGCAAAGTAGATGACGTCATGGCTTTTGCACTGATATTCCCATTAGCGAGGAGCATGGCAAGGTACGTGCCTTGCCGTCTAGAGTCACCCTCAAACCAGTGGCAGTATTGCAGCTGACCACAAGGGTCCGTCATCTCCCCTATTACGGTTAGCCACAGCCTCCCAGGAGCTACTATTGCATTTCATTACCAGCAGATTTCGCTAGTAATTCTAAATAGGCATTTTCTAGCTCATTGTGAATAGGTGTTCGTAATCGTGGGAAGAAGTTTGCTTTACCTTGTGATTGGAAAATCTTTCAAGTGAAATTAATTTGAGTGTTGTGTTTTGCTTCTCTGTTTGTATGGTTTGTAACCACATGGTATTCTTTGTGTAAGAGGAAATTAATTCAGTTCAGGTAATTTTAACCAGCGAAATATTAACTTATCAGGATAAGTTAGAAATTAAAAGGCTTGAACCGGGCAGACCAGATTTGATTATCGAAAAAGTTACAAAAACTGACAAAGGCGAGTATAGGCATAATTTTAAGAGAGAAGTGTACAAAACACGCAAGTGTCTCTGTGGATGTAGATCTAGGAATGCGCTTTTTTGTTTGCCCTGTTTATTGCTCAACAAAGAAAGAAGTGTATGGCATTCAGCTGGGTACACAGACCTTGCTCATTTGAGTGCAAAAATTAATAAACATGAAAATTCTCATGCACACAAAAACGCGAGTATTGAATTCTTTATGCTAGTGTTGTCTGCAATTTGCAAGATGAGAACAATTAACGTCTGATACAGTAGAAACCCGATTAACCGAGATAATCAGGAGACTACTGGGGTCAATGCAGAAACAATTATTTTTTTTAAATCGACCGGTAAATGTGGTACACATTATTTCTGTGCTTCTTGCCATACCCAGGTGAACTTCAATGTTATTTAAACCAAGAACAGTGCTCGCATCCTTCAATGTTTTCAGTGCAGTAAAGTTATTATGGATTTTACTTTTGCTCTACACCAACACAGCCGGCCCCACGGTGTAGGAATAGCACACCTGCCTCTTACCCGGATGCCCCGGGTTCGATTCCTGGCCAGGTCAGGGATTTTTACCTGGATTTCAGGGCTGGTTCGAGGTCCACTCAGCCTACATGATTACAATTGAGGAGCTATCTGACAGTGAGATGGCAGACCCGGTCTAGAAAGCCAAGAATAATGGCCAAGAGGATTCTTCATGCTGACCACACGACACCACATAATCTGCGGTCGCTTGGGAAGCCATGGGGTTTGGTTTAGTTCTACACTAATGCCCAGGCGAACTTAGTGCTATTTAAAAACCAAGAACAATGCTCGCATCCTTCAATATCTGCAGTGTAGTAAAGTTATTATGAATTTTACTTTTGTTCTACATCAACAGATTAGTCTAGTATAAAGTTTATCCTCATTTACAGGGGTTCTACCATATTATTTGTGAAAAAGGAACCGTACAAGGAACTTTTAGTGAAATGATTTATCCACCTATGTTACTTTTTGCAAATTTGAGACATGAAAAATAATATAATACCAATATAAATGGTCCGTTATTGGTATTATAAATTTACTCATTCAGGACAAATATTTCAGATTCCCTATGGGAATCAACATCTATATCAAATGAAAAATAATGTCGTTATGAACCCCCTAAAAATGTTGTCACGAGCCCCCACTGTGTTCCTGTAGAATGAAACTTGCCATTCTTTGTATAATATTGTATATATTTTACAGGTATATTTATAGTGTTTATATTGAAATATTGAAATATATTGAAATTACTGTGTGTTTGAGAGACTGGAAAGTTTTTATGTTACATGTTCACATACAGGAATACCTGCACTCTCACTACCTTTTAGCTCTGCTGCAGTTTGGCTTCATGAAGGGCCATAGTACAGCAACTGTACTCAAAGTAACTGATGGCATCAGAAAAACAATGGACGAAAGAGAAGTGATTATACTCACACTCCTTGACTTCAGCAGTGCTTTTGACATGATCAATATCCAGATATTCACAAAAAAACTTTAATTATTTTTCAGTACTAAAGCTTCAAAATGTTTCCGCTCTTACCTCACAGATCGTAAGCAGTGTGTTATAGCTCACGACATTACCTCATGGTGGCAGGTCAGGAAGGCAGGATTCCACATGGTTCTGTCCTTAGTCCTCTCCTGCTCTCCGTCTATATTAATGACATTTAACTGTACAGCTGAAGAACACTGCTGTTTCTTTTAATTAATATTAGATTATTGTTGTTGTTGTTGCTGTTATTATTATTATTATTATTATTATTATTATTATTATTATTATTATTATTATTATTATTATTATTATTATTATTATTATTATTATTATTATTATTATTATTATTATTATTATTATTATTATTATTATTATTATTATAGTGTAAATGTAGATAATATTTAGCTTTTAAATCCTGGATGTAGATCACTGTTTATGGCCATACTTGTTTCCATTATGTTATTATGTATTGTGTTCTGTTTATGCATAGCTTATATTTTTCAGTTTGTTTGTTGCATTTTTCATTATGACATTTTTCTCTTTTGTTTTTACTTTTATGCTCTGGATTGCTCTTTAATTTATCTTATTTTATTTGTTGAGCTTTGCTTTCTTTCTTCATTGTATATTCTGCATATCTGTTATTTAGCTTAATTATCTTTGATTCTAGAATAGAATAGTAGGCCTACATTTCTTTTATATACCGTATGTATTATCTTGTAATTTATGTGGTTAAGTGTAAGAGAGGGCCATGAGCCCTAACTTCACCACTGCTAAAGTCAAATAAATAAATAAATAAATAAATAAATAAATATTTTTTTAAAGAAAGTGCCATTTCTACAACTGGTGTTTAGCATTGCAAAGGATAGCAGTTTTGAAATCACTTACCGATATCTCACAATTTGCTGTTGCTGGCCATTCACAACTCTGAGTCCGAGCATTAAAATGCAGCCCTCGACCACAGGAATGGAGATAGGCTTTGTTATTTTCACATATAAAATACTCATTACACCGGCCTGGCAGAGGAAACAATCCCGAAGGTTGGGGACACTGTAAGAAAATATAATTTTATAATACTTTCTGGTATAGTTACTCTAAGGAAAAGTGCATAAAATTATTTGTAAAAGTCATCATTGTCTTATAAGAAAGGAATCTAGGTTCAGAAAATAATCATTACATAATATTCCTAACCAGAATAAGTTGAAAAATAACCTGCCATAAATTATTTATTATTATAGTAGCTACCAGTGGTGGTGGGCCCTTAGGTGCACAGGGGCACGTGCCCTGTCAAGTTTTTGCACTCAGAATTTCAATAAATAATTTATCATTTAGTTGGGCTACAGACGAACAACAGAATTATTTCTACAAATATTATCACGACAAAATGTTATATTCTTAACTGGATTACGGATTTTTGTAGGTATTTAAACCCACCATGTCTTTAAGCACGAAGAGAGGATACCTTTTGTATTTAAAGAGACAAGCTGTTGCTGTCAGCGTGACAATGACTGCAGGAGCCTTGGCGAGGCGAGTGGCAGGCGAACTGTGGAGCCCTGGGCACTAGACCGTCTTGTGCCCAAACAACGCGCCTGCGCATTAGAACACAGTATTTTAACATGCTGAACGTCCATGACAGCTGTGGGCATGTGCGGGGAGCGGGCGACGGGGAGGGCTTCTGGTTGGGCACTCAGATCATTGAGGCCTTCTGCAGCGCATGCGCATAGAGTAAATAACAGATCACGAGAAATATCCATGCTTTGCAAACATCAGTGTAGCCAATTCACCAATTCTGTAACAAAATTAAATCTAATCATATTTTAGTCTTGTTTATTTTAAAAATGCGTTCATATTGCTCCTGCAGGGATTTAGTTGTTTTCAGATGTTTGAATTATTAAAATAAGTTATCTTACATGAGGTTACCGTGTTTCTATATCTGATATAAGTTATATCAGATTTATATCAGATAACCAAGTGAGCAATAATTAGCAACAGTAACATTTTGTTCAGGCACTTACACGCATTCTCTTTTGCTCGAGGTGCTACTGATAAGTTAGTTACAATAACACTGGGTGTGACGTGAATTCTCTTCAGTGTTATATTTTGTGTATTTTTGTGCTTGTTTATTTCAAAATGAATAAAATCAGTGAGTTAACTGGAAAGCAATTAAATGTTGAGACCAGAGTTTGTGCGAAGAGTTTAGGACCACCGCGACCTGATATGATTATTGTGCAACAGACGGAAGGAAAGAACAGGAATTTCAACAGAAAATTTAATAGTGGTATGTATGCTAAAGCGAAATGGTTATGTGGATGCGAAGAGAGAAATTCATTTTCTTGCTTTTCTTGCATTCTATTTGGTGGTGACGATGCATGGAGCACAACAGGTGTCAAAGATTTAAAGCATTTGAACAAAAAACTGAAAAATCACAGTGAATCGAAAAAACATTTAAACAACGAAATGGATCTCGCACATCTAGGTGAGCTGGACATAAGGATGCAACTTGATAGTGGGTACAGACTTTCACTTCGTAAACAGCATGAACAGGTCGACAAAAATAGATATATTTTATCTCGTCTGATTGATTGTGTGAAATTCTGCGGTGGGTTTGAACTTGCGCTCCGCGGTCATGATGAATCAACCGATTCAAACAATCCTGGAATATTTTGCGGTTTATTTGACTTTGAAGCTAGCTTGGATATCACAATGAAAGAACATTTAGAATCTGCAACAGTTTTCAAGGGTACATCGAAGACGATACTGAACGATATACTAGATGCTATGCTCGAAGTAAGTCATACTTTTATAATGAAATAAATTAGTGCTGCTAATTACCTAGCATCCAAGCAGATGAAACAACCGACAATGCAACGAAAATACAGGTGGTGCTTATATTTTGCTATCATATAAATGGCGAAATACATGAGCGGTTTTGGGGTTTCGTTCTGGCATCCAGTCATACAGCTGAAGGTATAAGCTCTGTGATTTTTAGTGAACTAAGTAAGTTGGGTATTGACAAAACCCCTGAGAAACTAATTTGTCAAACATTTGATGGGGCTAGTGTAATGAGCGGTGCGCAGACTGGTGTACAAGCACGCATAAAGGAAGTATATAATGAAGCTAATTTTGTTCATTGTTATGCTCATATAGGAAATTTGATTATGCAGAAAGCCACATCCGATATAAAAGAAGTGAAGATATTTTTCAGTGATATTCAGGGAATTTCCTCCTTTTTCAGTCGCTCTATCAAACGCACTGAACTACTAGATACAATTGTAATGCGCCGTTTGCCAAAAGCAGCTCCAACGCGTTGGAACTTTCAGACCCGCATTGTCAATACAGTGTTTGAAAACAGAGACGTCCTGATTGAATGCTTCCAAACAATATGTGAAATAGAGACAGATCAAAACACTGTAGGACAAGCTTCTGGATTTATCAGATTACTGAAAGACGCTGACTTCATATATTGGCTGAATTTCTTCCATAGATTTATGCCTCACGTTGATATACTGTTCTCCCAAATTCAGATGCGTAATATTGACCCTGTCTTGGTATCTGAATTCCTAGCAAACTTTGTTCATAACATCAGAAGCATTTGCTCTGATTTAGAGGAAACTGATGACTATGAAGCTCCAGTTCCTCCTAAGCGGCAGCGAACTTTCCAGCAACGAAAACGAATCGCTGCTTTGGAAACATGTGATACTATTTTACTACATGCAGAAGAAGGATTTCATTTCACAGGCCATTTAGCAGCTGCCAACCTTTTTCAGGTATCAAGTTTTGGAGAATTTTGTACTCGCTTTCCGGAAAAAGATTTCGCATCAACCGTAAACACGAACCCGAAAGTGAACAAAGCCAGGCTCAGGACTGAACTTCAAGTATTATATTCCAGGGTAGATGTGCGTGTGGCAGATGGTGCTGCGGTGCTTTCGCAACTTTTCCTGCGCAACAATATGCAAGAGACGTTCAATGAATGCGTTAGGTTACTGAGCATCATTGTTACAATCCCGATGTTGACAGTGGAAAGTGAAAGATGTTTTTCTACTCTAAATCGAATAAAGACCTTCTTGAGGAATATGATGAGCCAAGACAGACTAAAGGCCCTGGCGATGCTTTCAATTGAAAGTAAAATGGTACGTTCGATTCCCGACTTCAACCAGCGAGTTATTGAAGTATTTGCTCAAGCAAAGGATCGAAGAATGGACTTCGTCTATAAATAAGAAGTTTAGTGTATTCATTATTACTTGACTTGTAGGGGAACAGGTTATAAATGAAATGTGGATCAGCTTATCCCTGGCCATTTAGCTCAGTGAAATAACACTTTACTGGAAATGGAGAGGTCACGGGTTCATGTCCCAGTTCCTTTGACCCCACCTTTCACTGTCTTTTTCCTGGGTGTTAATATCTAACTGGCACCAACTGTAAATAGGATAAGCTGATCTACATGTCAGTTGTTAGTGTATTTATTCACATGCGCATTAGTGTTATATTTTGCAACTGATACCTTAAGTTTCTACTTGACTGTCCATATTATTTTATAAGTTGTGCCCCGCCGGATAATTTGGCCACGGGCCACCACTGGTAGCTACCTGCATAGTTGCCCCATAATTGAAGTAGGAAATTATCAAAAATATATTCAAAGTTCATGAAGAGTAGAATTTTGACACAATTTTAGTTTTATTTCTCCTTGTGAGAACATAAAAACCAGAAATTTGAAATTTCTAGATGTAGGAAAGAGGATAATGGTCTAATACATGAAATAAATTGTTTCATATTTTTAACATCATAAAGCTTAGACAAAAAAATGAGTTTTACAATTCTATTTCTTCTATCATAAACAAGAATTTGTTTTCATACTTTTCAGTAAAGGTAGATTATGTTGATTTTATGTCACTAAAACTCACCTTGGGTGTACATTTAGCACGCACTGGAAAATCACAATACTCGAAAACAGCATTGTAATGTAAACCAGGAGGACACTTTTTCACTATAGCATAGCCATCTACGCATAGTATATAGCTGTCACAGTGTTTCTCAATTGGAAAAATGCCATTACTTTCAGGGCACTGTAAAACAAAGTTGTCCAATTAATTTGCAAAAAATCCACAAACATAACTTAAAAGCATGTCAGTATGTTCCTTTATACTCTGTACTGTATAGCTGAACTTGCTGCAGTATTTCCTCTCTAAGCACTGTCTTGAACTAAAAATTGTGTTTACCTTAAAGTGATGATATGTATTTCATCCCACCATAACTTAATTGTTTGATTAAGTGGTCTGACCATTAAGTTTTAGTTAACATATTCAGAAGATGCCACCTTTAACACTAGAACGGCTAAGAATCTTACACTTAGAACAGTGTAAGGAGTGATTTTACCCATCATAAGAAATGCTTGGAAATGTTCAAATTAGAACTCAATAAGACAAGTATTTTCTTCAACTGCATTTCCACAGAAATGCATTTTACACCCAAAGACCTGGCATTAATATTTCAACCTTTCACATTACTGTTAGACAAATGAATAATCACAAACAACTGCATCATGTTTCTCTAAGGAGTTTTCACAGAATTAACCAACTGAACACCTTTTGTTAGTCAGTCATCCACATTGCAACAATTATACTTTTTCAGAAATATTTTAGGAAAATTTAAAACAACCTAAACACATTTTGCACATACAACTACTTTTCATGCACATTTTCTGCACACAGCTTTGAGGCACTTACCACAGGCATCACTAGACAGACCAACTTGGCAATTCTTCCGCTCTTTAGATGGACATGGTCCTAAAGCATCCTCTCATTGTTGCTGTTGTTGTTATTGTTGACCTTGCTCATCCCATCTTGTTAGTTCCCTTGGCAGCTGCTCATTGTTCCTAGAGCATGCCATGTGTTAAGAAGAATGACGTCCTTGTTCTTCTTCCCTTGGTACACTGTCAAGTTGCAAGGTGTGTTCCCTGTCTGTTGCAAGATGGTTGTAGAGTATAATTCAGACTTTGACTTCTCACGCTTTATCTTCCTACCTATTACTTGCATGGGAATGATCCAAGAACTGATAGCTGTTAGGTCTAGGATGTTATAAAAGACATGCATTGGCCACCTCCTTCATGCAGCCTTGGTGGTATATTTATGAGACATTTGGTTGACAAAATCTATCCTGTTTTTCAAGCCGTTGTTGAAAGATACAGTTTCTAGTTTCTCCTTTCATTCTGTGCTCATTGTTACTTGAGCATGCCGTGTGCTAGGAAGAAGGATGCCCTTGTTTTTCTTCCCTTGGTACACTATCAAGGTGCAAGATGTGTTCCCAGTCTGTCACAAGTTGGTTGTAGAGTTTAATTCAGACTTGGACTTCTTCACCTCAGCAGGGATTTCACGACAAATGGGGTTGATTGTCCCCACAAACAAAGGTTTCTTTGTCTTGGAGTTTCTTAGCATGTTGGAGAGATGTGAAGGAGCTGTCTGACGTTGGTTTAGAAATGGCTCCATGAGGTGAAGCACGACGTACTCTTCCAGTGACTGCTTATCTGGATTCACGTCGACTTTACCAAGGTATGGAAAGGCATTGCAGATTTACTTTTTGGCCACATCTGCACCAATCCGGAATTTTAGTCCATACTTATTGGGCTTGATTGTCATAAATAGTGTAAATATGCACATGATTTTTGCTGGCAAGTAACTGTTCATCTACTGTTATATTTTCACCTGGGCAGTAACAGTAAAGAAAATTTTCCACAAATATGTCCCAGATTTCAGAGACAAGAGTGAACCTGTTAGCTGGCAGGCGTTCAGCTCTGGCAGATTTCTCTTCGAAACAGAGGAATCTGAAAAGCTCTCTAAATCTATCCCTTTATATTGTGTCCTTCAAGAATTGCTGTCCACAAAAATGCGAACATAGATAATCCACAGACACACCTTCTGAACACAGAACACCCCGGGTATACATAATTGCAATCATAGCCTCCAATTCCTCAAGCAACATGGTCCAGTCTGTGTTCTTGAGTTCTTTTCTGGCATTTGATTCTGTGTGTTTTCATTAGACGAAGAATCGGTTCATAAGAGAGGTGATGAAATGCACTAATACAGAGTCGTCAACTTGGTGGTAAGCATATGTAGTGGGAGATCCCCATTCTTTCAGGATGTTCACTGCAGCCCACCTTCCAGATGGAGAGTTCGAATTCCCAAGACCTCCCACTCAGTTCCGTCTTGAGAGACCATCTTCACTGATGAAACACTTAACTGAGAGTGATACATTTGAGGTGATTTCGGAGGTAGATTAGCTCTCTCAACATCTCCTGCTGATAATTCATCCTCTGTCACATTGTGATCTTTGTCCTCATTAGTCTCGATTGTCTCAAGCAAAAAATCACCATCTGAACCACATAGTTGCCACTTTCAGATTCAACTTATGAATTTTCTAGCATTTTTAGTTCCCTTTAACTGGAGTTTCCAAAAACAAATCACCTATGTTTCTTTACATTTGCAGGAGATTCCAAATACCAATTTTTACATCTGTAACATTTTATGTTTCTGAGATATACTGTAGATATAATCTTTCAAAAAATTCACCCCAATTGTCACTCCTGTTTAACCGCCATTAATTGGATTTCTGGAAAAGAAATAAATATGTGTTTCTCTATTTTTAAGGGAGATTCCAAACACCAATTTTCAGGTCTGTAATATCTTCAGTTTCTGAGATATAAGTATCCTCATTAAAGGCATTCAACACCTTTTCACCCTTTTTCACCCCTCCTAGTGGGATTTTCCGAAAACAAAACTATTCACGTTTCTTTATTTTTAAAGGAGATTCTAAATACCAATTTTTACATCTTGTCAGTAGAATGACTGTCATAACATGACATATCTGCAACAAGAAACACTTTCTAAATGATGAGATCAAAACAATAACCCCACTAACTGGAACATTCATCTGACAGTAAGGGCTCAACAATACTAATAATCCAGGCTGGGTACACACCGTTGTCTGCCAGTGTAAACTTCTCCATTGCAATAAGTAATTGTACAGGTTTCAAAATGACCCCTTTTGCTGTCCAGGGTATGTCATATAAAAAATGTATGAAAAATCACCATAAACAGGACAAAAAATTAAGAAAAGTCAAGATACTTGAAGAGAAATGATATGAGAGTGCACACATTTTTTTGACACCTTCTGCTTTAGTGTTTATATAATTAAAACTAGCAAGTTACCCGTGCTTCGCTATGGTATTATACTGAAATTTATAATTGAATGCTTAACATTTTATATATAATCCACCAAAATTCGCGATCTGACGGCAAAGTTCCTCCCATTCTTCAATCTTTCTTTCCAGCAATTAATGTCGTACTTCCCAGGCTAGCTCCAGGAATTCCGCCCGGTCAGTTGGGTCCCAAAATCTTTGCCACCTTTTCCTATAAGCATTTTTAATATGGACAAATCCTTGAGGAGATCCGGCGTGATGTCATCTTGGGGGCCATGGCAGTACTGAAGCTGCCCCTGGACTGCATTCATAGTCATTACCCGGTCAGGACCCATTCCCAGAGCGGTCCGCACATTTAGACGACGGTCCGGAAAATTATTATTATTAGGCTGGGTGATATTAGTTAAATTTAGGTTATTATTATTATTATTATTATTATTATTATTATTATTATTGATGTTCTGGAGGCCACAGCAAGATGCAAGACCGTTACTTGGTGGTAAATTACATCTGCTGCCATTGTCTTTGCTGACAATGTGATCAGCACCATTGTCGCACGTAGGCAAGTGGGCGGGATTTCTGGCGATACGAATCATGTACTTCCATGCATTATTGACCTCATTATAGAGGTGAACAATTGCACGGTCAATATCATTCCTATCATTTATTTAAAATGTGTTTAAATTTTTATTTATGTGCCAGGAGAATCTACTGTAATCTAAATTTAAGTTCTTCATAAGAAAAGATAGCTCTTGAATACAAACCCAGGAAAGATTAAAAATTATCAGTTTATGATCAGAATCAAGTACATTATGAACAGGAAAATCAATCGGTCTCAATTGCTTTTCCGCCCCACCGCCGTTAAGTTGATTCCCCCACCCCCAAAGAAAGAAGGCGTGTTTCTTTATGCTTAAAGGAGATTTCAAACACCAATGTTCATGTCTGTTACCTTCAGTTTTGAAATATAAGTAACCCCCTAAAAAGAACTCACTTTTTTCACTTCCTTTCACACTACCCCCCCTCCATTAAGTAAATTTTCTGGAAAAAATACTTGTTTCTTTATTAGTAAACGATCTTCTAAATACCAATTATCATGACTGTAACATCTTCAGTTTTTGAGATTTGTATCCTCATAAAAGGAATTCAACTCATTTTCACCCCCGCCGCCCAAGATGACTTTCCACCAAAAATGCGTTATTCTTTGTTTTTAAAGGAGATCCAAATATCAATTTTCACGTCTGTAACAAATGTAGTTTTTATTAGATGTAAGTATCCTCATACAATTAATTCAATTAGTTTTTCAAATACTTCACCCCCCCCTTCACTGGATTTTCCAAAATCAAATGAATACGTGTTTCTTTGGTTTAAAGCAGATTCCAAATACCAATTTTCACGTCTGTAATATCTTTCATTTTTGAGATAATAGTATCTTCATACAAATAATTCAACTAATTTTTCAACTCACCCCTCCCCCTTTAAGTGCATTTCCGAAAACAAAAAACACATATTTCTTTATTTTTAAAGGAGATTCCAAATACCAAATTTCACGTCTGTAACATCTTCAGCTTTTGAGATATCAGGATCCCAATACAAAGAATTCAACCCCATTTTCAGTCATTTTTACCCCCACCCAATTGGTTTTTCCGAAAACAAAAAATGCATGTTTCTTTATTTTAACAGAGATAAAAAAATACCATTTTTCACTTCTGCAACATGTTCAGTTTTTGAGATATACTGTAGACATGCTCATTTTAAAATTTCACCACCTGTTTAGTTCCCCTTAAGTGGAGTTTCCAAAAACAAATCACCTGTATTTTCTCACATTTACAGGAGATTCCAAGTACCAATTTTTACATCTGTAACATTTTACGTTTCTGAGATATACTGTAGATTTAGTCTTTCAAAAAATTCACCCCATTTATCACTCCTGTTTAACCCCCATTAATTGGATTATTGGAAAATTTTAAGAAATATGTTTTTTAATTTTTGAAAGAGATTCTAAATACCAATTTCCAGGTCTGTAATATCTTCATTTTCTGATATATAAGTATCCTCATTAAAGGCATTCGACCGGTTTTTCACACTTTTTCACCTCTCCTACTGGGATTTTCCAAAAACAAAACTATTCACGTTTCTTTATTTTTAAAGGAGATTCTAAATACCAATTTTTACATCTGCAAACTTTTTAAAGTTTGAGATATAGATACACTAATTTTAAAAATTCATCCCCTTAGCAACGGAATGTCCAAAAATCCTCCCTTAGTGAGCACCTACATTGTAATATAAGTCTCCTCATAATTTCATTTTGTTATGTCCAGTAGTTTTGGCTCGGCGATGATGAATCAGTCAGTCAGGACGTGTTCTTTCATATACATAGATAACTAGTAAGTACCTGCGGTTTCGCTCGCGTGGATTTCATAATTTGATCAATATCATTCCTCGTTATTGTACTAAGACATTATCTGAAAATTCCTAAAGTTCAAAAACTCACCCAAAAAATGAGTTTCATTTACCCCAGAAAATCTTTGTAAACAATGTTTGTGGTATTACATTTTGGGGCAAAGACGACCATGCGACATAGAACTGTACATGTGAGAAACAGTCTTCTCTCAAGTTGAAAAAATGAATACATGTTCCTTCCAAATACCTATTCCCACATCTGTAACATCTTCAGTTTTTGAGATATACATAAGTATCTCGATTAAAGAGTTCAACCCCTTGATCGGTCCTTCCCCACACCAACCCCATTTAAGTGTATTTTCCGAAAACAAAGTACACGTTTCTTAATTTTTGAAGGAGAATCCAAATATCGATTTTCACATCTGTAACATCTTCAGTTTTTAAGATGTAAGTATACTCGTACAAAATACACTGACTGACAGAGCAAATGCAACACCAAGAAGGAGTGGTTCGAAAGGGATGAAAGTTGGGGAAAAAACAGAGACGGCACGGACGAATAATTGATGTTTATTTCAAACCGATATGCAGGTTACACAATGCGCACGGCATCGACTCAGTAGAATGTAGGACCACCGCGAGCGGCGATGCACGCAGAAACACGTCGAGGTACAGAGTCAATAAGAGTGCGGATGGTGTCCTGAGGGATGGTTCTCCATTCTCTGTCAACCATTTGCCACAGTTGGTCGTCCGTACGAGGCTGGGGCAGAGTTTGCAAACGGCGTCCAATGAGATCTCACACGTGTTCGATTGGTGAGAGATCCGGAGAGTACGCTGGCCACGGAAGCATCTGTACACCTCGTAGAGCCTGTTGGGAGATGCGAGCAGTGTGTGGACGGGCATTATCCTGCTGAAACAGAGCATTGGGCAGCCCCTGAAGGTACGGGAGTGCCACCGGCCGCAGCACATGCTGCACGTAGCGGTGGGCTTTTAACGTGCCTTGAATACGCACTAGAGGTGACGTGGAATCATTCGCAATAGCGCCCCAAACCATGATGCCGCGTTGTCTAGCGGTAGGGCGCTCCACAGTTACTGCCGGATTTGACCTTTCTCCACGCCGACGCCACACTCGTCTGCGGTGAATATCACTGACAGAACAGAAGCGTGACTCATCGGAGAACACGACGTTCCGCCATTCCCTCATCCAAGTCACTCTAGCCCGGCACCATGCCAGGCGTGCACGTCTATGCTGTGGAGTCAATGGTAGTCTTCTGAGCGGACGCCGGGAGTGCAGGCCTCCTTCAACCAATCGACGGGAAATTGTTCTGGTCGATATTGGAACAGCCGGGGTGTCTTGCACATGCTGAAGAATGGCGGTTGACGTGGCGTGCGGGGCTGCCACCGCTTGGCGGCGGATGCGCCGATCCTCGCGTGCTGACGTCACTCGGGCTGCGCCTGGACCCCTCGCACGTGCCACATGTCCCTGCGCCAACCATCTTCTCCACAGGCGCTGCACCGTGGACACATCCCTATGGGTATCGGCTGCGATTTGACGAAGCGACCAACCTGCCCTTCTCAGCCCGATCACCATACCCCTCGTAAAGTCGTCTGTCTGCTGGAAATGCCTCCGTTGACGGCGGCCTGGCATTCTTAGCTATACACGTGTCCTGTGGCACACGACAACACGTTCTACAATGACTGTCGGCTGAGAAATCACGGTACGAAGTGGGCCATTCGCCAACGCCGTGTCCCATTTATCGTTCGCTACGTGCGCAGCACAGCGGCGCATTTCACATCATGAGCATACCTCAGTGACGTCAGACTACCCTGCAATTGGCATAAAGTTCTGACCACTCCTTCTTGGTGTTGCATTTGCTCTGTCAGTCAGTGTAATTCAACTATTTTTCACTTCTTTTCACCCCCCCCCCCCCCCGTTAAGTGCCTTCTCCGAAAACAAAAAGGTACATTTTCTGTATTTTTAAAGGACTTTCCAAATACCATGTTTCTTGTCTCTAACGTCTTCAGTTTCCTTCTTCTTCTTCTTTCCACCCTCTCCCACCTTAAGTGGACTTTCCAAAAACAAAATATATGTGTTTCCTTATTTTGAAAGGAAATTCAAAATACCAACTTTCACGTCTCTAACAGCTTCAGTCTTTAAAATAAAGTATCCTCATAAACACATTTCAACTCCTTATTTACTTATTTTCAACCGCACACCCCTTACGTCGATTTTCCGAAAAAACAAATGCGTGTTTCTTTATTTTTAAAGGAGATTCCAAATACTAACTTTCACGTCTTTAACATTTTCATTTTTTGAGATATACGTATCCTCATAAAAGTAATTCAACTCCTTTTACAGCCCCCTTCCTGCCCGTTAAGTTGATTCTCCCCTCACCAAAAGTGCGTGTTTCTTTATATTTAAAGTAGACTCCAAATACCAATTTTCACGTCTTTAACATCTTTAGTTTTTGATATATAAATATCCTCATACAAAGAATTCAACCAATTTTTCAATTCATTCACCCTCCTTAAGTGGATTTTCTGAAGACAAAAGAACCTGTGTTCCTTTACTTTGAGAGAAGATTCCAAATACAAATGTTCATGCCTCTAACATTTTCAGTTTTTGAGATATATGTATCCCCATAAAAAGAATTCAAAAACTTTTTCATCCCAGCCCATTAAGTTGATCCCCCCCCTCCAAAAATGCATTTTTCTTTATTTTTAAACGAGATTCAAAATACAAATTTTCACATGTGTAAAATCTTTAGTTTTTCAGATATAACTATCCTCATACAAAGAATTCAACTAAATTTCAATTAATTCACCCCCTTAAGTAGATTTTCCAAAGACAAAAGATTATGTGTTTCTTTACCTTGAAAGAAAATTCCAAATACAAATGTTCATGTCTGTAACATCTTTAGTATTTGAGATATAAGTATCCTCATGAAAATAATTCAACTCCTTTTTCGCTCCACACCCGCCCGTTAAGCTGGTTTCACCCCACCCAATAAAATGCGTGTTCCTTTATTTTTGAAGGAGATTCCAAATACCAATTTCCGCGTCTGTAATGTTCAGTTTTGAGATATAAGTATCTCCAGAAAAAGAATTCAATTTTTTTCACTTCCTTCATACTCCCAACTTAAGTGAATTTTCCAAAAATAAACAGTACCTGTTTCTTTAAAAGAACTTCCAAATATGAATTATCACATCTGTAACATCTTCAGTTTTTGAGATATATGTATCCTCGTAAAAGGAATTCATCTCCGTTTTCAACCTCCCCCTATACCAAGTTGATTCCCCCCCTCGAAATGCATGTTTTTTTACTTTTAAAGGAGATTTCAAATACCAGTTTTTCACGTTTGTAACATCCTTACATTTTTTTGATGTATATCTATATACTGTATATAAAATAACTTGTCCTGACTGACTGATTGACTGACTGACTGACTGACTCATCATTGCCAAGCCGAAACTACTGGACATAGAGAAATGAAATTTTGGGGATACATTCATATTAGCATGTAGGTGCTCGCTAAGGGAGGATTTTTGTATATTCCATTGCTAAGGAGGTGAAAAGAGGGCTGAATTTTTAAAATGGATATATCTATATCTCAAAAACTTAAAGGTTTAGAGTCATTAAAATTGGTATTTGTAATCTCCTTTAAAAACAAAGAAACATGTATTCATTTTTTTCGGAAAATCACATGAAGGCGGGGTGAAAAAGGGGGGGGGGGAAGTGGTTGAACAGCTTTTATGAGGAGACTTATATCTCAAAAACTGAAGTTGTAACAGTCAAGAAAATTTAAATTTGGAACCTCTTTTAAAAATAAAGAAACGCATATTTTTTTGTTTTTGGAAAATCCAAATAATGGGGGGTGAAAAGCGGGGTGAATTTTTAAAATGAGTGTATCTATATCTCAAAACTTGAAAAGTTTACAGATGTAGAAATTGGTATTTAGAATCTCCTTTAAAAATAAAGGAACACGTATTATTCTGTTTTCGGAAAATCCCAATGGGAGGGGTGAAAAGGAGTGAAGAATGGGTTGAATGCCTTTAATGAGGATACTTGTATCTCAGAAACTGAAGATATTACAGACCTGAGAAAAGGTATTTGGAATTTCCTTTAAAAATAAAGGAACATATACATTTTGTTTTTGGAAAATCCAAATAGTAGAGGGTTGAAAGGGGGGTTAATTTTTAAAATGAGTGTATCTATATCTCAAAACTGTAAAAGTTTACAGATGTAAAAATTGGTACTTAGAATCTCCTTTAAGAATAAAGAAATTTGTAATTTTTTGTTTTCAGAAAATCCCAATAGGCGGGGTGTGGAGGGGTGAATAAGGGGTTGAAAGTCTTCAATAAGGATACTTATATCTCAGAAACAGAAGATGTTACAGACCTGAAAATCAGTATTTGGGATCTCCTTTAAAAATAAAGAAACATTTATTTTTTTGTTTTTGGAAAATCTAATTAATGGGGATTAAAGAGGACTGAAAAATTGGGGTGTATTTTTAGAAAGACTATGTCTACAGTATATCTCAGAAATGTAAAATGTTACAGATGTAAAAACTGGTATTTGGAATTTCCTGTTAAAGTAAAGAAACAGATATTCTCAGAAAAAATTGAAAAATAATTGAATAATTGTATGAGGATACTTACATCTAATAAAAACTAAAGTGATTACAGATGTGAAAATTGGTATTTAGACCATCCTTAAAAATAAAACAACACTTTTTTTGGGGGGGGGTAATCATCTTTGGGGGTGGGGGTGAAAAAGTGTTGAATTCGTTTCATGAGGACACATAACTCAAAAACTGAAGATAGTCGGTATTTAGAAGATCTTTTACTAATAAAGAAACAAATATTTTTTGCCAGAAAATTCACTTAAGAGGGGGAGGGGGAGAGTGTGAAAGTAAGTGAAAAAAGTGAATTATTTCTATGGGGATACTTATATCTCAAAACTGAAGGTAACACACGTGAATAGTGGTATTTGGAATCTCCTTTAAACATTAAGAAACATGCCATCCTTTTTTTCGGGGGGGGGTAAAGCAACTTAATCGCGGTGGGGTGAAAAAGGAGGTGAGACCAATTGATTTTACTGTTCATAATGTACTTATAAGGAGCCTCCGTGGCTCAGGCGGCAGCATGCTGGCCTCTCACCGCTGGGTTCCTTGGTTCAAATCCCGGTCACTCCACGTGAGATTTGTGCTGGACAAAGCGGAGGTGGGACAGGTTTTTCTCCGGGTACTCCGGTTTTCCCCGTCATCATTCATTCCAGCATCACTCTCCAATATCATTTCATTTCATTTGTCATTCATTAATCATTGCCCCAGAGGAGTGCGACAGGCTTCGGCAGCTGGCACAATTCCTATCCTCACCGCTAGCTGGGGGCTTTATTCATTCCATTCCTGACATGGTTGAATGACTGGAAACAGGCTGTGGATTTTGAATGTACTTATTCTGATCATAAACCGATCAATTTTAATCTTTCCTGGGTTTGTTTTCAAGAGCTATCTTTTCCTTTGGAGAACCTTCTTAGATTACAGTCGATTCTCCTGGCATATAAATAAAAATTTAAACACATATGAAATAAACGATAGGAATGAGATTGACCGTTCAATTGTTCACCTCTATAATAAGGTCAATTATGCACGGAAGTATGTCATTCATATCGCCAGAAATCCTGCGCACTTACGTACAGGCGAAAATGGTGCTGGTCATATCGTCATCAATGACAATGGCAGCAGATATAATTTACCGCCAAGTAGCGGTCTTGCATCTTGCTGTGGGGTCCAGAACAATAATAATAATAATAATAATAATAATAATAATAATAATAATAATAATAATAATAATAATAATAATAATAATAATGTTCTGGACCGTCGTCAAAATGTGCGGACGGCGCTGGAAACGGGTCCTGGACGGGTAATGACTACGAATGCAGTCCAGCCGCGGGTTCAGTACCACCAAGGTACCTAAGGCGACACCACCCCATATCTCCTCAAGGATTTGATCCACATTAAAAATGCTTATAGGAAAAGATGGCAAAGATTTAGGGACCCAACTGACCGGGTGGAATACCTGGACCTAGCCCGGGAAGTATGAAATCGATTGCTGGATAAAAGATTGAAAAATGGGAAGAACTTTGCCGTAACCTCTCAGAAAACGAGTCTGATCATGAATTTTGGCTGAATCTCTCAGAAAACGAGTCAGATCGCGAATATCAGCGGACTATGTATAAAACGTTAAGCACTCAATTATAAGTTTCACTATAATACCGTTGCGAAGCACGGGTATCTCGCTAGTATATATATATATATATACATATAAATAATTCAAATAATTGTTCATTTCATTCACCTCTCCTCCCCCCACATGAAGGGTTTTTCCAAAAACAAAGGAATACATGTTTCCTTGTTTTTAAAGGTGATACCAAATACCAATTTTAACATCTGCAACATGTTAAGCTTTTGTGATATACTGTAGATATGTTAATTTTAAAAGTTCACCCCCTTTTTCAGTTCCCCTTAAGTGGATTTTCAAAAAAAAGTGATGTTCCTTTACTTTTACAGGAAATTCCAAATACCAGCTTTCAAATCTGTAATATGTTACGCATCTGAGATAATTTGCAGATATAGTCTTTTTAAAAATTCACCCCATTTGTCACTCCTGTTTACCCCCTATTAATTGGATTATCCAAAAACAACAAAAATACTTTTTTCTTTATTTTCAAATGAGATTCCAAATACCAATGTTCATGCCTGTAATATCTTCAGTTTTTGAGATATAAGTCTCCTCATAAAAGGTGTTCAACCCCTTTTCCCCATTTTTCTCTCCCCTTAATGGGATTTTATGAAAGCCATGTTTACTTATTTTTAAGGGAGGTTCCACATACCAATTTTTACATCTGTAAACTTTTAAGTTTTTGAGATATAGATATCCTCATTTTAAAAATTCACCCCTCTTTTCACCCCCTTAGTGCCGGAATATCCAAAAATCCTCCCTTAGTGAGCACCTACACCCTAATATAAATGTATCCCCATCAAGCTCGATAGCTACAGTCGCTTAAGTGCGGCCAGTATCCAGTATTCGTGAGATAGTAGGTTCGAACTCCACTGTCGGCAGCCCTGAACATGGTTTTCCGTGGTTTCCCATTTTCACACCAGGCAAATGCTGGGGCTGTACCTTAATTAAGGCCACAGCCGCTTCCTTCCCACTCCCAGCCATTTCCTCTCCCATCATCGCCATAAGACCTGTCTGTGTCAGTGCGACGTTAAGCAACTAGCAACAAAAAAATAAATAAATAAAATGTATCCCCAAAATTTCATTTCTTTATGTCCAGTAGTTTTGGCTCGGTGATGATGAATTTGTCAGTCAGTCAGTCAGTCAGTCAGAACATGTTATGTTATAGGTATATATAGATGTAATCACCAGAGATAGCAATGGGACATTTTCTTCTCCACTTTCAATTTTCTACTGGTGTTTGATATATTTTCATATCATACAAGATATACCATATAATTCCTTAAAGAATATGGCATTGCTATTTAATAAATTATTGTTATAAAAAAATCCATGAAATGTAAAATGCATGTATTAGTTTTATGTAAATCAAAAATAATACTGAGGATTAACGTGTAAGTGAATGAGCTAAATTATTCAGTAATTAATTGAAAATACAAATATTAAGGGCACATTATTTTTAAATTTAAATTTATATTATATTCCAATGTTTCAAAATCCACAGGTTAAACTCTGAGCCTGAAATGAATGTTTTCCCCTTCACAATACTTCCAATAAATATATGTATTTCAACAACCTGTTTTCAGTTCTGTAAATATGACTTGAACCTATTTTTATACCAATTCACAAACTCTACTTACTTCAAGTAATAAATTCTGTTCTCTTCTCCAAGAAGTAATTCTGACACCCTGAAATAGCATAAAAGCCTATTGCTTTTAGGGGACATTAAATGAACAATATTAATTTATTATAATAATAATTTTTTTGCACATCATTTTGGAACTTAAGACCACTGTTTAAATTTGCTGACATTGTTAGTGTTCAGGTTTCTCGACCAATAAAAAGCAATGTTTTGTTCCATTGTGGCAGAGGACTCATTACTTGGAATGCTAAACCTCTCCAATATGCTGGCTAATACACTGCTGGGATACCGACCGACCGACCAAATTATTTCATTCCCACTCATCAAATGAGGTGTGCATGGGCCTTCAGCCTTGAGTAAGGAGTAAAAGAATTGAAAAAAGAGGGAAAAAGAAGGATGTATGTCTTGTACATACAGAGAGAGGGAAGGAGATAATGGAGTGGCGCAAAGGCACCGCGACAACAGGCCAAACCCCAGGGAAGGCACACAGAACACCCCGCCCAAGCAGAGCCCCACAAACACCCTGTTAACAATTACAAGATAAGTGATTTTAGTATCTCGGGCACGCAACATCGAAGGCGATGTTTGTTATGAAGGACGAAGGAGGCCGTAAACAAGTGACGGCCAAGCAAACACAGATGTGTGCCAAGGTCAGGCTGGTTTGTAGGTCGAAAGTGCATTGACCGGAATACTGACATAAGACACAGCAAGACTTATAGGGGAACGGACACAAGCTTAAGGTGAATAGTGTGCTTGGCCATGGTAAGGAAGAGAAATACACAGCAAAAAATGTGACACACAATTGAAAAAATCACTGGTACCATGAAAAATAAAAAACCAAATCATCATCCAAACAGAGTTCATGACGAGCATAGAGTTCATGACGAGCAGAATGATGTGGCACCGAAGAATGAAACAGAAAAAATACCCTTATATCTGTGTCACATATCAACAGTTAACAGACTGGGAAATAAGTAAAGGAGATGTACATCGTGGTGAACTTAACCTATGATAGAAATAAATATAATAAAACCAAAAGAAAAACACTAATAATACAACAACAAATAAGAATTATTAAGAATAAAAGAAACAGAAAATACAATAATATATACACATATGGAATAGGATAATCACTGTTGAATAGAAACAAAGATAAGAGGGCGGAATAACAGGTGTCGAAGGTAGACAGAAAAATGTATAAATATATAATGGAGAAAGGAGAATAATAATAATAATAATAATAATAATAATAATAATAATAATAATAATAATAATAATAATAATAATAACAATAATAATAATAATAATAATCATCATCATCATCATCATCCGAAAAGCCAATAAAGTTAGCGAATGGTATGACACGTTAATGTGCACATAAATAAATCAAAATAACAAAAGGAAATACAAAGACAAATACAAAAAAAGAATTCTAAAAGAAATCACAGCAGCTGCAGATGTGGATTGCACCACTGTGCCCAAGAGCATACAAATAAATGAATATACCGAGCTCGATAGCTGCAGTCGCTTAAGTGCAGCCAGTATCCAGTATTCGGGAGATAGTAGGTTCGAACTCCACTGTCGGTAGCCCTGAAAATGGTTTTCCGTGGTTTCCCATTTTCATACCAGGCAAATGCTGGGGCTGTACCTTAATTAAGGCCACGGCCGTTTCCTTCCCACTCCTAGCCCTTCCCTGTCCCATCGTCGCCACAAGAACTATCTGTGTCGGTGCGACGTACAGCAACTATAAAAAATTTAAAAAAATGAATATGAGAGAAGAAAAAATATGACAAATACAAGAATACAGTGGTGAGTAAGGGGAAACTATGTGATAGGGGGAGGGAAGAGATGAGATGTGGCAGGGGTACAGGCATGATTGAGGATGGCTGCAGCTAAGGGGGAAAGAGTGAGAAATTCAGTGATGAGTAGGTTAATATTAAGAGTACCTTTGGTGAGATAACTAAGACGAAGGGAATGAATGTGTGCGAGAATGGTAGGGAAGGAATAAAGAGGAATTAGATTAACAGAGGGAGTATCAAGTGGAAGGTGATAGGCAACGCGAGGTGCATGTCTGTCGAGTTTGAGCAGTTGAATGTATTGTCGAACGTCAGCAGTAATCCGGGCAAGTGAAGCATAGGTAACAATGGGACGGTTAAAGGATTTATAAAGATTAATGACCTGGGACAGAGTGATGCCCCATGTACGCGCAGTAAGCATACGAAGGGGCCGAAACCGGGAATAGGCACGCTTATAAACTGTAGCAAGGTGGTGATTCCAATGGAGGTTATTTTGGAATTGGATAGCCAAGTGTGTTAGTGTATTAGTTTCAACTAAGGGGGTGTTATATAATGGTGGATGCAGTTACGGTGACGGCAGAGACAGGATTTTTTCCGGAAGGGGAGAAAGTGCGTTTTGACAGGATTAATGGAGATATGCCAGCTATTAAACCAGGATTCTAAAAGGTCAAGGTAGGTTTGGAGTTTGTTAGTAAGTGTGGGAATTGTGTTACAGACAGCTAGGATAGCAAGATCATTCGCATATTGGTAGAGACTGTGGGGGTTTTGGGGTGTGATATATATTAGCTGACGAGGAGATATAAAATCGGGGACAATGGACTGCCTTGAGGAACTCCAGAAGTGATGGGAAAGGAATAAGAGGGTGTATGGTGTATGATGATATACGCAGTACGGGAGCGAAGGTAATTGGAAATAAAGCGAATTAGGGTGAGGCGAAGTGGCAGATATCTGAGCTTATATAGCAGGCCTGAATGCCACATGGTATCAAATGCCCGATGGACATCCAGGCACACCAAAGCAGCAATTTTTCAGTGGCGAAGAAAGGTGTTGAGAGAGGAGGTAATATGAAATAAATGATCATTGGTAGAGAAGTGGGATCTAAAACCCGCTTGAGAAGAGGGGAGAAGGTTCAGGGAGGTTAGATACTGGGAGATTCTCCTGGCGAGGATGCCCTCAAATTTTTTTGAAATAATGCATAGCAGGCTAATGGGACAGTAGGAAGTGATGTCAGATGGAAGTTTGCCAGGTTTAAGAAATAACAAGATATTTGCACTACCCCAGCGTTCGGGAAAAAAACCAGTGTAGAGCATGGTTGTATAAAGGATACTAAGTAGATTAATGAGGAGGGGGGGAGCTTCACGAATATGCTGGTAGGTAATTTTATCAGAGCCGGGAGCAGTA
Source organism: Anabrus simplex (assembly GCF_040414725.1). Classification (NCBI taxonomy): domain Eukaryota; kingdom Metazoa; phylum Arthropoda; class Insecta; order Orthoptera; family Tettigoniidae; genus Anabrus; species Anabrus simplex. The sequence continues at coordinate 553,380,177 of NC_090266.1, read as the reverse complement.
TTTCTATGGTTACGAAGAAAGGAATGGATTTTTGTAAGGGTAATAGGGCGTTAATAGGATGGCGGTAATCGATATCAACATAATGAGAAAAGGAAGGTTGTAAGTCAGGGCAAGTGTGATGTGTTAGTTGATTAATGAGGGGTTCATTGGAATGAAAAAAATGGGGAGACAGATCAGGAGAGTAAACTGTAGCATAACATTGAGCAAAAATGTCGGCTTTGTCTTTGTTGATGTAGGGGCAATATTACGATAATGGATGGGATAAGTAGGGAGGGGTTTTGTAGTCTGTGTTAGGTGTATAAAGGTCGTCTAAAATTTATGAGGGTCAGGGCAATCGGCAAGATTAGTACAAGCTTGGGACCATTGTTTGCGCTGAGTGGCTTTAATATAAGACCGGGCATGTCTAAGTGTACGGCGATGTTGGAGTAAAGTACCTGGGTCACGTGTCCGTACATATTCATGATATAGAGCATGCACTAGGTGTAAAAGTTTAAGTCCTTTAGGAGGTAGGGGTGGTTTAAGAGGGATGTAGGAGTGTCGGGGTACATGTAAATTATTGGCTGTAATTAAAGCTCGTTCAATTTTTGTCACGAGTGACAGGAGTTTGGTAGGGGAAGTAGGAGAAGGTGCGTCATGAAGTAGGGTAGTAAGTGTCGTTCCGTAGTCAGTCCAGTTCATTTGATTATAGCGACGTGTGGGTGGGGTCGAGGGGGAGGGTTATATGTATGGGAAAGGACACCAGGAATGGTTATGAAAGCAGGGGCATGATCACTACCTATCATGAGACAAGGTTTGATACGAATAGAAGGGGAGAAGGATAGGGAGACAATAAGAAAATCAGGGGTACTATTAATGGATGGTATGGTCGGGAAAGGAAAAGGGATGTGAACGCCCTGGATATTGTCCGTGTTAAAAATAGAACGAACACGGGGAGTATATGAGGTGATTTAGATCAGAAACGATGATATAATTTTGAAAGGTGGCATCAATATGCTGAATAAAACCAGCAGGAGGAAGATTACGAGCTGGAAGATAAAGAGTTGCAATAATGAACGACTGATTAGCAGTAATAATTTCTAATATAAGGTATTCCAGAAAATTAGTACGAAAGTGAAAAGAATGTCTGCGAATTATGAGGTCCCTCCTGACACCGATCGCAATGCCACCACGAGATTTATGAGGGCGGAAGCACGATATAAATTATAACCTGGAAAATGAGGTTGTTGACGCTGTGTCAGGAAGGTCTCATTTAGAACAAAGAAATCTGGGACATGTAAGGAAAGGAAAGTTCGAAGGAGAACACAGTTGGCATTGACAGAACATATATTAAGGTAATAAAGTTTCATGCTAGTATTTAACGAAAAAGTGGAACGGTGTTAAGGGGAAAGAATGCAAAGTGCATTCTATTCCCTGTATAAGCAACATCCAAGTGAGTATTCAATTCCAACCAAGCTGCAAGTTGGATTTGGGTAAGGATGTGAGGGCGGATGAAGGGTAGGTTATTCTGGAGAACCATTGTCATAAACCTGACAATGTTCTCCGTACTGGGGGGTGGGAAGGGTAGAGGAGGGGGTAGGGAGGTCCTGGGATTGCACGGCTGACTCGGGAGATGGACAAAGTATTGGCAGTGAACCCAGCGCGTACGGTGGGGCGGAGATCATCTGGACGCCTCCACACGGTGGCGGCGGGCGTAAATCAGCGCGGCGTCCCGCAGAAGATTGTCCAGGGTGGTGACGTCATTGGAGAGGATCCGCACCAGTGATGTAGATCCCCAGCCGTTCTTGATGCGGACCACATGGTAGATGGTGTGTCCATCAAGCTGAAGTTGTGCAGCCACCTCATCCTCCGTATAATCCCACTCAACGCCATAAGCCACCACAGATAGAATGGGGTTGGGGCAAGAGGGAACCTGCTGGCGTGTGGCTGGTCGCTGCTAGGTCAAGTGCATGATTGCCCAGTTGATTGATACCGATGGCCCCTGTCAGATGGTTGTAAAAGGCCTTTGAAGTCTTGAGGTTGAAGCTGTCTCTGGTAGGTTGTATCTCAAGGTGATACTGAGCAAGATTTGGTGTGAAGCATGAAATAAGATGATATAATGCTCAGGTATTCTTGGCAAGTTTAATGTCCAGGTTGGTCAGTTTAATGATGTAGAACTGGGGAGGTGGAGAAGTAGAAGATGTCATCGTGCAGCGTTAGTGGATATGAGGTGGTAGAGCTGGATTTTTGGCCGCTTCGGAGTAGCTGCAGAGTTGACCCAGCATGTATAGCACCGGGGAGGCCGGCGGGGGTTGAACAGGGTTGTAGAAGGTCCCTGCGGTGTTCAGTGGGTTGATGCCCACAACAGAGGACGGTGTGCCGGCTCCTCCATTATGGATACTGCCTGTGTATGTAGATCCAGACGAAACATTAGAGTTTTGGGAAAGCTGAGCACACACCTTCTTACATCCTCCTGGGGGACTAGGGGAGTCATTGTCGTCATGTTGGCGGACCAATTTCACACTCAGGTCCTCCATATCCTCAGGCGGGTTGGGAGTTGCCTGGGTGTTGATTGAGGGTTCACTCATGGTGAAAAATCCAAGAAAACGGAAGTGTCTGGAAGTATTCCCTGGGTGACGTAACTCATTTTGGCCCTTATAAAGAACAATCTGGAATGTTCTAGAAGTTTCTGGGAGATGAAGATAGTATGTATGAGGTCTCGAAGTAAACGCTAATAAAGTCCATGCCATGTTGATCTGCAGAACTGAGATGTGGGATACCATGACAACCCTCCTTTGTAGCACAATGCAGTGACAGAGCAGTAGGGGAGATAAAAATCTCCACAGATGAGAAATGCCTGTCTCGGTTTACACAATAAAAAATTAGATTTCCAGTAGAGAAACATAATTTGGTCATTTTCACACTTGGAAAAAATGCTCATTTTTAATCAATCAATCAATCAATACTGATCTGCATTTAGGGCAGTCACCCAGGTGGCAGATTCCCTATCTGTTGTTTTCTAGCCTTTTCTTAAATGATTTCAAAGAAATTGGAAATTTACTGAACATCTCCCTTGGTAAGTTATTCCAATCCCTAACTCCCCTTCCTATAAATGAATATTTGCCCCAATTTGTCCTCTTTAATTCCAACTTTATCTTCATATTGTGATCTTTCCTACTTTTAAAGACACCACTCAAGTTTATTGGTCTACTAATGTCATTCCATGCCATCTCTCCGCTGACAGCTCGGAACATACCACTTATAGCATAAGACCAATTTCATGTTTTTACCTGCATTGAAATTACTACTAGTATTTACAATTCCTATTTTTATTATCCACTCAATTCAATACATAAAATTATTTTATTCAATACTTATTGAATTGAGTGGATAATAAAAATAAGAATTATAAATACATACCACTTAGTTGAGCAGCTTGTCTTCTTTCCTCCAAGTCTTCCCAGTCCAAACTTTGCAACATTTTTGTAATGCTACTCTTTTGTCGGAAATCACCCCGAACAAATCGAGCTGCTTTTCTTTGGATTTTTACCAGTTCTTGAATCAAGTAATTCTGGTGAGGGTCCCATACACTGGAACCATACTCTAGTTGGGGTCTTACCAGAGACTTATATGCCCTCTCTTTTACATCCTTACTACAACCCCTAAACACCCTCATAACCATGTGCAGAGATCTGTACCCTTTATTTACAATCCCATTTATGTGATTACCCCAATGAAGATCTTTCCTTATATTAACACCCAGATACTTACAACGATCCCCAAGAGGAACTTTCACAACATCAATGCAGTAATTAAAACTAAGAGGACTTTTCCTATTTGTGAAACTCACAACCTGACTTTTAACCCCATTTATCATCATACCATTGCCTGCTGTCCATCTCGCAACATTATCGAGGTCATTTTGCAGTTGCTCACAATCTTGTAACTTATTTATTATTCTATACAGAGTAACATCATCTGCAAAAAAGCCTTATCTCTAATTCCAACAATCTTGTAACTTATTTATTATTCTATACAGAGTAACATCATCTGCAAAAAAGCCTTATCTCTAATTCCAATTCTTTACTCATATTATTAATAAATATAAGAAAACATAAAAGTCCAATAATACTGCCTTGAGGTATTCCTCTCTTAATTATTACAGGGTTAGATAAAGCTTTGCCTACTATAATTCTCTGAGATCTATTTTCTAGAAATATAGCAACCCATTCAGTCACTCTTTTGTCTAGTCCAATTACACTTATTTTTGCCAGTAGTCTGCCATGATCCACCCTATCAAATGCTTTAGACAGGTCAATCGTGATACAGTCCATTTGACCTCCTGAATCCAAGATATCTGCTATATCTTGCTGAAATCCTACAAGTTGAGCTTCAGTAAAAAAGCCTTTCCTAAAACCGAACTGCCTTCTATTGAACCTGTTTTTAATTTCACAAACATGCCTAATATAATCAGAAGGAACGCCTTCGCAAAGCTTTCATGCAATGCAAATCAAACTTACTGGCCTGTAATTTTCAGCTTTATGTCTATCACCCTTCCCTTTATACACAGGGGCTACTATAGTAACTCTCCATTCATTTGGTACAGCTCCTTCATGCAAACAATAATCAAATAGGTGCTTCAGATATGGCAGTATATCCCAACCCACTGTCTTTAGTATATCCCCAGAAAGACTGAGAAACCTGAACTCTAACAACTTTTATTAATAATATTCTCAGTCAGTGAGTCAAATTATGATTCCCTACTGGAATTCCAATTTTTTATATTTTTAACTCTTGTCAGCCATTCTGTATTTCCAGTATTACTTCATATTGCTGTAGAATGAATACCTGCCAAGTATTCCAGTTTTTCCATAAAATGTACAGATTTTGAGTGTGTTTTATGGTTGTACGGATGAACAACATTATTGTACGGATTTTGAATATCCGCTCTTGGTTTCGCTTTCTGCAGTCAAATCAGATTTGTTTGACTTTTGATAGTAGCTGGTAATACGAGATGCAGTGTTTGAAATTCGACCGGTAAATGTATCAATAATCACCGTGGTTTTGTTACCTGTTCGACCTCAACTACCACTTCATTCAATGAGATGTTTCCAAACAAGTAGCAAGCTGCGATTTTGAAGAAAAGAAATCCGTGAAAAGTACCAGGCTGTGAATATATATAAAACAACTTTAGTAACTGCATCGTGCTTTGTACCAGCTGAAAGGCTTTGTTTGTGTACATGTGTAACATTGGCAGTAGTTCTGAAACTCGTGAAATTGTGTGACAAATTTCTAAGCGATCTAGTATTTTTAGTTGTTTTCATAATGAGTACTAAGAAACTATTATCAGTCTTTTTGTGAGGCATATTCTGTTTAATTTCCTTGTTTTATACGATCACAAAAATGTTCCCAGTGTTAAGTGAAAACAGATGAGCACTCATCAAGATGTAACTTCGTGTACTTAATTTCAGGTTTGACCATAACATATACAGTAAAACCTCAATGCATCGTTTTTCAGGGGGAATGGGCAAAATGACGATGGATGCAGGAAAACTATAAATGTGGGAAACATAATAAATAGGGGGAAAGCAAAGTAATAAAATACGGGTACTGTATTGGGACATTTTTCGTTATGTAAATATATTATGATGATGATTATTATTATTATTATTATTAAAACAACAATGGCGCATGGCCTCCGGAGCCGGGTGCAGGTCTTTTGAGTTGTTGCGTAATAGGCGATCTATGCACATATGAAAATGCGGCTCTACCTAAGATGAATTCTAATGTTTAATTCGGCAAACAGACAGCCACCAAACCATTGGAATTAACTAAGGAAAGTTAAAAACCTCGACCCAATTGAGACCCCTTGAACCAAAGGCCAACACGTGCTAACCATATAGCGCATACGATACATAATGGTATCAAAATACTGCAACCATGACAGAGGCCTACGAGGGTAAAAAGCATTTCTTTTACACCATTTCACTTCACTTTTCTTTACACATTTTGTAATAATTGAAAACCTGTAAGTTCAATTCTCTTATTGCAAATTAAAGATATACGTGGATATTACAACGATAACCTGTATTTAGGAAAAGATTCCGTAGACCCTTTGCGAACGATAGGTTAGATACTCAACATGGCGCGGCTCCCGCAGCTCAGCTCAGACGATGTCACAGAGGTTAGAAATTCAACGCGGCGCGTCTCAAATGAAGTAACAGCGGCTTGTGCGAAGCTGCCAACTCAGGAACTAGTTACAAGACTAGGCTATGAGGAATGATTATTGGTCTGGCTTGGTTAGGTCCGGCTTTTCAAGACTATTGGGCAGAGGGCAACAAAGCGGTCAACAGGCCTCTAGCATCCCACACACTCCACAAGGTACAATGCAATTAATCACCTTGCAAGTAATTAAAACGTATCTGGCGCAATTCGTGATTTTTACTTTTTTCAACGAAGTTGGCAGCCCTAGCTAGCCTATACCAATGGTGGCAAATTTGAGTTTTATGCTGTCTACGTTTTAGTTATTGTAAATAAGAATACTTCTAGGGGTCGGTTAATGGGGCGAGGAGAAGCGTTGGCACCAGGAGGCTCGTAGTGAGGTTGCAAGTGAATAACCTGCGCACAGCACTCCAGACTACCAAGATCCTTGTTCAGGACTAGCAACTCAGAATTGCTCATACATTCTCGCATAACAGGTTTCCACTATTGTATGCTAAGAGTATTGAGCAATCCCTCTAAATTAAAAAAATGTTGCGTATATATTTCTTACGCACGATCGATCAATGCGGGAAAATTGTGACCGAGGACAAATAATTTTTTGACGATCGATGCAATAAAAACGATAGTTCAAGAAATGATGGATGCGGAGAAATTTAACATTGGTTAATATGGAACATTTTTTGGACCAAGTAAATTCAACGATGGATATGGGAAAAAGACAGTTCCGGGAACGTTGCATCAAGGTTCTACTGTATTTGACTTGTATTAGTATTGTTCATAATCCCCCCCTTGCCATCCTTTCTCATTATGTCTCAAGACTTTTGCATGCCCGTGTTATTAAAAAATTTCTGCTTAAGAATCTTCCGGATTTCTCTTTTCGAAAGTTGGCAGGAGGTATGAGAATGCATTTTCTTGCTCTTTGAACAACTTTCTGCCAATTCTTCTTTTCACTTCTACAGAGGGACACTTCCTCCCATGTACCTAGGCCCGGAAATTTTCTTTCTCGAACTAGTACTTCAGACACTCCAGTCAGATCCTCCTATACTTTAGTTACCCACGATGTGGTACACTTCCAACTCATGAGAAGATCAAGAATTCTGCATAATATTCCGGTATTAGGCATTTATGTGAGATTACTGTAAAATATCAGATGGTGCTGTCTCTTAGAAAGTAAGAGCTTTTCAAATTTAGAGTACAGCTTTGCTTTTGACTTCAGGAGATATTCACCCTCAGAATTTTAATGTGGGCCAAGGATCTTTCAGAGGAATTTCCTCTTTTATTTGAATTCTCTGTCGTGAGTGGGGGCTGAGCATTTGATGGCATATAGGGCTTCGGGCCTTAAACTTCATTTCACAACGTAAGAACTATAGCTTCATACCACTATATCCAGTGACAAAAAAGTACTGTTGGAGACCGAGCAAGTCGGCTAAGTGTATTGGATCATGTAATTGTGAGTGTGCATTTGGGAGATGGTGGGTTCAGACCCTACCATTGGCAGACTTGAAGATGGTTTTCAGCAGCTTACCATTTTCATACCAGGCAAATACTGGGACTGAACCTTAATTATGGCTTTAGCCCTTTCCTATTCCATCATTGCCAAAAGACCTAATTGAGTTGGTGAAACTTGCAAATACTTGCAAAGAAATGAAAGTACTCTCAGGGATAATATTTCCAACTGATGCAACTCTTTCTCTCCAGTGGTTCCTTTTCTTAAAATTTCTTACAATAATTTCTTATAATTTACCAAGCACATGACAACAAGAACTGAAGGCCCTTATAACAGGACCATTGTCCACAGATGCAGAGAATTAACAACACTGATTTTTGAGGAGACAGCTTGTACTTTCTTTGTCAGTACCTTCGCTCATTGGTGTTTCGCACCCATTGGATTTATAGCTTTTTGTCAGGTTTTCTTGGAAGCAGGTTTACTACGGTAGTGTAGTGGTAGGTATTTTGCTCTGC